>NC_056746.1:1272401022-1272426022 GCF_019279795.1 Protopterus annectens | reverse complement strand
CTCCTAGCAAAAGCTCTGCCCTCCCCCATAGTGCCTTTTTTAGGCAATGCCATGAGGTCAAAACTACCAACATGAACATTTCATCAAAACATAAATTAAAGGTCATGCTGCTAAATGCTAGGAGTCTAAACATGAAACTGCACTCATTGCAAGCACTCTTAAACCTGGAAGATGCTGACATTTGTGCAGTCCCAGAAACCTGGTTCAAAGCTGCGGAGAGCACCCCAGCCATACCAGGTTACTCATCCTATCATTCATTCAGACCCCAAGCTGTGGGCAGCAAAACTAAAGGAGGTGGAGTTGCAATACATATAAAAGACATGCACACCTCTAGGCTGGTCAGACAGTGTGATGCACAGGAAACACTCCAGGTGCAGCTAGCAATTGACAAGACTCCTATTAAAATCATAGCTAGCTATAGGCCTCCAGCATTGACTCAAGATGCCCACTCCACCTACCTGGACCTCTTCATATCTATCAAGATTCAACCCTTTACCCTGGTCCTGGGTGACTTTAACTATCCAAACATAGATTGGAAGAAATACTCATGCCAAAACACAAATGCCCAGAGATTCCTTGATTTCGTCAATGCAAATGCCTTGCAAGAGGTGAAAATATCTTGGACTTGGTATTAACCAACATGAGTAACCATTGCAGCATCCCTACAGAGACATCATCCCTAGTAAGATCCAACCACAAAGCAGTCACTTTCTAATTCACCATCTTCCCCAACCCCCCCCCCCAGCTAATGTCAAACAAAAAACTTTTCTAAAGCTGATTACAACCTCCTGAGGGAAGGTATAAACAGCTTCACAGCCCCCTCCTCGTCCACAGGAACTGGCACACCTGTTCAAACTTACACCAAAGTACTATATGAGCATTTATATAGCTGCACGGAATCAGGAATACCAGGCAGGATGAAATCATCCTCCTCAAGGAAGAGTAAACCTGTCTGTCGGACATCTACAATAAATAAACTCTATAATAAAAGGAATAAATTGGTGTCCAGGACCAAGAATGAGCAGGTACCTAATTGGAAGAAATCTCTCCTTAGCCTGAACAAGCAAATAAGAGCACTACTGAAATCCTCCACAGCAAACTTTGAGTCCAAACTGGCCACATCTACTAAAGATAATCATAAGGTATTCTTCACATATGTCTGCAATCTCAAGAGAAGCACCCAGATCTGCTCAGAACTGGTGGTCAAGGACACCACATACACAAATGCTGTAGATATAGCCAACCTGCTGGCAGACACGTTCAGTGAAAACTTCACTTCTCTGTCCCCATCAGTAAATCAGGGCATTTTCAGTACCAGCCCACCTCCCCTTTTCTCTAGGGAGCAAGTCATCACTGCCCTCTGAAAGGCAAAAGATACAGCCTCCATGGGACCCAATAACATCCCAAGCTGCATCCTGCATGAACTCAGACAGGAACTTGCAGTGCCATTAGGCACCCTACTCAACCAAAGCCTGAGTATCGGCTTTGTTCCAGCCAAGTGGGGGACAGCTACTGTCATCCCTTTGCACAAAGGTGGAATGTCCACTCATCATCTTCTTTCAGCTCTTCCCGTTAGGGGTTGCCACAGCAGATCACCTGTTTCAATTTCTTCCTGTCCTCTGCATCTTGCTCTGTCACACCAACCACCTGCATGTCCTCTCTCACCACATCCATATACCTTACCTTAGGCCTTCCTCTTTTCCTGTTACCTGGTAGCTTCATCCTCAGCATCTTTTTCCCAATATACTCAGCATCCCTCCTCAGCACATGTCCAAACCAACGTAATCGTGCCTCTCTGGCTTTGTCTCCAAACCTTCCAACCTGGGCTGACCCTCTAATATACTTATTTCTAATCCTGTCCACTCTCGTCACACCCAGGGCAAATCATAACATCTTTAATTCTGCCACATCCAGCTCACACTCCTGCCTTTTGTCAATGCCACTGTCTCCAACCCATATAACATAGCTGGTCTCACTACCCTCTTGTAGACCTTCCCTTTCACTCTTACAGGTACTCGTCTGTCACAAATCACTCCTGACACTCTTATCCACCCACTCCATCCTGCCTGTACTCTCTTCTTCACCTCTCTTCCACACTCACTGTTACTCTGAACTATTGACCCCAAGTATTTAAACTCATCCACCTTTGCCATCTCTACTCCTTGCATCCTCAGGAATGTCCACTGACCGAGGAAATTATAGACCCATCAGCCTAACTAGCCTGATCTGGAAGGCCATGGAGCAGATTATCATGGACCTCATTAACAAGGACATTGGCAACCTCCAGACACTTGATCCCACACAGTTTGGTTTTGTCAAGGGGAGGTCATGCCTGTTAAATTTGGTCAACTTCTTTAAGACAGTCATCAAGGCAATAGACGAGGGGAAGATGGTGCACACCGTCTTCCTTGACCAGGCCAAGGCCTTTGATACTACTCTTCCACTCAGGTATAATAGATAAACTCTCTCAACTAGGCATCAGTCCATATGTTACCAGATGGGTTGCAAACTGGCTCACTGATAGAACTCACCTAGTCAAAATAGGAGAAACCACCTCAAGAAGACCCATAACAAGCCGTGTACCCCAGGGATTGGTCTTGGGGCCTCTGCCATTTGGGATATACTTCTTGAAGGTGCAGGTCAAATATAGCGCACTATGGCTGACCAGGTTTGCAGATGACTGCAAGCTGGGTGCTGTCATCAATTGCCCTAGTGATAAGGACATCCTCCAAGAGGGTTTCACCCAAACAAATGACTGGTGCCAGAAACATGGCCTCAAACTGAATGCCAAAAAATGCATCACCATCCTTTTTGGGGAGAGTGACATCCCCACAAATTATCACATTGATAATAAGGTCCTAAGCATGCAGTCAGTTGTTATGGACTTGGGCACCCAGGTTGATAGCAAACTGACTTTTGAGTACAATATTGCCTCTGTTGTACGGAAAGCTTTCTACATGGCTCACCTCATTAGTAAGGGTATCTCATCCAGGGACAAGATGGTCATGATATCCCTGTATTTTTCCCTTATAAGACCCATTATTGAGTATAATGCCCCTTTCGGCAAGTACCTCACAAAGCACATGCAGAAACTGGAGAGACCACAGTGGTTCCTCACCCGGAAAATCCAGGGCCTCAAACATCTGCCCTGCACAGATAGTTTAAAAGCCCTGTTCCTCTACTCAGTCTCCTACAGACTCTTTAGAGGTGACCTCTGTCTGGCATTCAAAGCAATCTCAGACCCCACGCTGATGGAACTGCTGCATATCTACAAGTCAAGCTCAACTCAAGTAACCCGCATACATGACCTCAACCTGTTCTGTGACATCAATAGGACTTGTTGGTGAGAGAGATTTGTGTCCCAGAGACTCCCCCTTTTGTGGAATAGACTCCCACTCCATCTAAAGTAGAGTATCTCATTAACCCTTTTTAAGAGCAACCTGGATAACTGGATGGGAAACAGAAAATACATAGGTTCATAGGTAGGTACTAGGCTATTGGCCCTAGGGCCTATATAAAACTAGCCAAAAAGGTATCCTGGCTTTCACCACCCAAGAAAATGATTTTCCTGTGCCCCTGTTGAGCAGAGCCACAGAAGTGATCCCCAGGTGAATTTCCTTTTTGCCATTCAATCATCAAGATTTTTCTCGAAGTGTGCTAATGAAGAGCTTTGTTTGATATAGATAGGTAGTTTGTTCCAGAGTATGGTAAGTCTCTGGGACAGGCATCTATCCCTCCAGCATGTTCTGTTTATTGTCGTGACAATGTTTAGGTCCCTAGAGCATGTACCTAGGAGGGATTGGGATGTCTTCAAGTGGAGCATGTCCAACAGCTCTGGGTTTGACATAGCTTTGTATGTTAGGCAGAGATCGCCACTGAGTAGGCGATATGCGACGGAGTAAAGCTGGAGTTTTTTGAGACAGTCTGCATAGGGCATCTGTTTGAGGCCGGTAATCCTCTTTGCAAGGTATTTCTGTGGGATTCCACCTGTGACCCTGTAGACAGTGGCATAGGGTGCTGACTTGTTGGAATATGGATAAATTCTTGGCTAGGCTTGTTAGGGCCTCAGGGCCAATAGCCTAGTAAAGTCCTATGATCCTATGCTGGTCAAGATCCCCAAGTTAGATTAATATGCTAATGCCCACTGCCCTTCAGTCATGGCAACCGAAGCCAAAACTTTAATAAATCTCTCTGTGATATGCCTGAAGAGCAGAGAGTAGACTTAGTGCATCACCATCTGCCAAAGAAGACTGGCCAGGCTGTATACAAAATCTTTCTACAACCTCCTAAAGGGATTGTGGGTAATGTTGCTTGTCAGCAGCCCTAGCAGCAGCATGATTCAGTTCTTTGAACAGCACTATTATCTGAATTACCAACAGTCAAAATAATGTGCACTTTCAGGGACTGAGCATGATGTTTACAAATGGCCCAGATTATCTTTATGTTAAAAACATTATAGGCTGTTATTAATAAATTTCATTTACTCATCAGCTAATTTTATTTTATGTTATTTTATTTTTTTAAGAGAGATCGGACTGTGGAATATGCTTTCTTCATAAATTAAAAGGTCATTACTTTAAGAAAATGTAAAATTCGTTTAGAAGGCTACACCAGATTTAAGGCTCATATCCCTCATTTTGTTACACAGTCTCCTTGGTACCCTTGACTGAGGTTTTCACTCTCTCTTATCCTTCTTCGGTATACCGTTGTTACAGTAACGTAGGCTGTGCTTTAAGTATATCTGGCAGCCATCTGGAAAACATTGTTAAAAGAATATTTGCTTTTTTGCCAGAATCATGATCTACAGAGCTAAATTAAACAAAGACTGAAGCCCAATTTTCACTATTTTGATGCTGATAATGTTTTGTCTAGGATGATATAAATGATGTGGATACAGAAAGAAAAAAGATACTTTTACATATAAGGATATGGCAAGTTGAAAAAGCAACTTTCCTGCCTTGAAAGTTAAATAATAAGTGAATGACATACAGACAGAGAAGGAAGAGGACACACTGAATGAAGGAAGTGGGGTTAAAGTTTTATGGTTACCATAATCAGGTGGCTATGCCTGGTCTCTGAAAGTGATATTTCCAAGGAGCCATGTTACCATGAGGACAGTTTTACGTGTCTGGATAAACAACTTTAACCATCACCCTTGAGTCAGTTGTGGCTTTCCCACTAACTTTCACCACTATTTACAGTACTTGTCATGATTTTGAACCTTTGTTTAGTAATTACTGACTTCAAGACTGCAATATTAAAATCTGAAATACAGAAGTAAAATGAGTAATAATTACAGTATTACTATATCAAGGCATTCAGATACCACTTACCATAAACAAACCATCTTGTTCATACAGAAAGAATTACTAACGGGGTGTTACACCGATTGAAATGATAGTCATTCCTTTATACAATAGTTCTTGAGTCAGTGATGCCATATGAAAGAGAAAACTATGGCCTTGAATGTGGAGAGTGGGAACAGTGCATTACTGTCTTTGACAAGTCATTCAAGATAGGCTATATGCCAGAACAGCCTGCTAGATTACATAAAACTCGGCCATATGCCAGAACAACCTGCTATATTACATAATGTTCAACATATTAGAAGCCTTTAGACAAAGACTGATACACTTTTTTGTTTCTGCCAGAAGCAAAAGAAGCCAAAGTTCATACTGACGCAACTGTTAACTACCATTGTATAAACAGTCTGAGGCAAAACAATTTTATTTCCCAAGAGATACAGAGATTTCTATAGGAGGCATCACTCCCTAAAAAAATGTTATTTCTTTACTTATTATTTTTTTTAAGATTAGGCATAAATGTATAGATCACTTGCAAATGTTACTTTTCTCTACCGTTCTGCAGTTTATTGGCCAATATTGGTAAAGGTTGTTTTATACTACCTCCACTAAGATATTGTTCATCTCCAAAATTGAGCACTCATTATCAGCTATAAATTATGCACCTCCTGTTCATAAATGTACTTCATAACACTTTATCTGTCATGGAACTTTCAGGGGTTTGAAAGGCTGAATGCAAAAGACAAGGACTGAATACAAAAATGAACTATACTACAGTTTTGTGTTTACCTTGAGACCATTGTCCTTGCATTAGCATAGTCTAATCACACAGGAGCAATTTGAATGAGTGGAAGAGCAAACACCATCACCCAGTCTGCAGTCATCTACAAACTTAGATAACCATAGACCACAAGTGTAGTCTTGGAAGTCCAAGAAATAGTGAAAAAATGAAGAAGGGCCAATACTGAGCCCTGTGGTATAGCACATAAGAGAGGGCCCAACGCTGAGCCTTGTAGTATACAACACAGGAGAGGGCCCAACACTGAGCCCTGGAGTATAACACATAAGAGAGGGCCCAACAGGTAGCTCTGTGGTACATACCTCTTAACTGTCCAGATTTTTGCCTCATTTGTTTGGTGTGTTCCTCATAAAATTTGTGATCATCTGGATTTTTGCTGAAAATCAGTGAGGACTGATTTCACTAAATAATGACAGGCATTTGAGTTTCTGATATCATATCCTTCAGAAAATATATGGTAACACAAGACCTTTTATTCTAGCAACTTTCTAAGTTTGTATGAGCAATATTTAAAATGTGTCCCTATTTTTTGGGGCTTAAACCCTCATTACTTTTAGCTTTGTCTAGATTTTATGTGTTAAGAGGTTGAGATCTATGCAGTGTTATACCACATAGAAAAGGGTCCAACACGGAGCCCTGTGCTATACCACATAGGAGAGGGCTCAACACTGAGCCCTATGGTATACCATATAGAAAAGGGCCCAACAGTGAGCCCTGTGCTATTCCACATAGGAGAGGGCACAACACTGAGCCCTGTGGTATAGGTTCATAGGTTCATAGGTTCATACTAGGCTATCTGCCCTGGGGCAATTATAAGCCTAGCCCGATTCTGTATGGCTTACGCCACCCCTTGATTTGAGTATACTGTGCCGTTTTTAAGGTTTAGTTTACTGTGCCTCTGTCTAATAGTGACACGGGAGTAATCCCTGGGACAAACCTACGATCCCCCTTCCACTTATCGAGATTCCTCTTGAAGAGATTCAGTGAGGTGCTCTGCCTCACATGAACTGGAATTCTATTCCAGAGCGAAGGAAGCCTCTGGGTTATGAACCTGTCCCTCCAGCAAGTTCTATTTATTTCTGTGCTGAGGTTCAAGTCCCTCGAGCGTGTGGCTCTAAGGGATTTAGATTTACTGAGGTGGAGCATGTCCATTAATTCTGGATTTGACATAGCTTTGTATGTCGGGCATAGATCGCCTCGAAGTAGGCGGTATGCAACTGAGTAGAGCTGGCGTTTTTTTAACCAAGCAGCATATGGCATCTGTTTGAGACCCTTGAACCTCTTGGTGAGATACTTTTGGGGTCTTTCTAATTGCTGCAGGTGTTGGGTAAGGTACATCCCAAAAGGGGCATTGTATTCTATGATGGGCCTGATGAGGGATGAATAAAGGGGCATGATTACCTCTCTTGATCTAGATGTGAAACCCTTCGTGATGAGGTGGGCTATGTAGAAGGTCTTTCTAACCACTTTGGCAATGTGGTTTTCAAAAGAGAGATTGCTATCAACTTGGGTCCCCAGGTCCCTAATAACTTTCTCTGTTCTTAATGGGTTTCCACCTATGTGGTAATTTGTGGGCACATTGTTTTTGCCAAAGGGTATGACTATACATTTTTTGGCATTTAGCTTTAAACCATGGCACTGGCACCAGTTATCTGTCTCTGTGAGACCTTTTTGAAGGATGTTTGTGTCAGCTGGAGAGTTGATTATGGCGCCCAGTTTGCAGTCATCTGCGAACTTGGTGAGCCATAGTCCTCCCACGTTTGCCTGTACCTCGGAAAAGTATATACCGAACAAGAGTGGTCCCAGGACAGAACCCTGTGGGATGCCATTTGTGACCGGTTTCGAGTCTGACATGGCTCCAGCAACTCTCACTCTGTGGGTTCTGTCTTTGAGCCAGTTTGCGTCCCATCTTGTGACATAGGGGTTTATATTTAAACTGGATAGCTTATCTATGATGCCCGATTGGGGTATTGTGCCAAATGCCTTTGCAAGGTCCAGATAGGCTGTGTGGACTACCTTCCCTTCATCTATGGCTTTGGTGACTGTTTCAAAGAAGTCAACCAGGTTCAAAAGGCAGGATCTGCCCTTGACAAAGCCGAACTGGGTAGGATCTAGTGTCTGTAGGTCCCCAATGTCGTTGTTTATGAGCTCCATAATGATCCTCCTCATAGCCTTGCAGACTAAGCTAGTCAGGCTTATGGGGTGATAGTTTCCAGGGTCCGTAGAGGCTCCACCTTTGTTGCTGTACACCATTCTGTGGGCACATATCCTGTAGTGAGGCTGAGATTGTATAGCTGTTTTATTTGAGGGATTAGTTCCTCTTGGAGTTCATGCAGGATGCAACCTGGGACGCCATCTGGTCCCATGGAAGCAGTGTTTTTTGCTTTGCAGAGGGCAGCTTTCACCTGAGCATCTGAGATGTTTGGGAGGCAGCCCTCTGCTGGGATAGATACTTGCTCTTTTGGGGGGGAGGGGGTGGAGAAGTTTGCACTGAACCTGTCTGCCAGGATATTGGCGATGTCTGTGGGTTCAGCGTATTTTTTGTCGTTTAGAATCAACTCAGAACAAGTCTGGGAGTTGCATCCCAGTTTTCTAACATAACTGAAAAAAGCCTTATGATTGTCCTTGGTGTCCTGTGCAATTTTTCTCTCGAAGCTGGCCTTGGAGGATTTTATGAGGGATCGTAATTTTTTGCTAGTACTGATCAGAGATGCCTTCCCTATTAGGGATTTTTCTCTATCATGTAGTAGCTTCCTCCTTCTGTTGTACAGTTTATTTATGGCAGGGGTCCACCAGACCGGATGCCTGCCTTTGGATGATTGGGTCTTGGTTTTGTTTGGGATAGCATGATCCATGAATTCCTGGAGATGTCCGTAGAATGCCTTTATATAGGATTCTGCAGTTTGGGCCGTAATTTCCACTGGCCCTGGGGCCTTGAAGGATTCCACTTCAGTTTTGAGAAGTGAGAAGTTCGCTTTTGAGAAGTTTTTCACTGTGGCTTTCTGGGCTGGGGGTGGGGTCGGGATGTGGACATCCAGTGAAATTAATTTATGGTCTGATCTTACCAATGAGGGATATACTTCTGGTGTGGAGCATAGAGTCCCCATGTTGGTAATGATCAGGTCTAGTATGTTGTCCCCTCTTGTGGGAGTGGTGACTAGTTGTTTCATAGCATTTGAGTTTATAATTTCCAGGAATCTTTGGGCTAAGGTGCTGGGGCTTGAGTAGTGCTCCCAGTCAATGTTTGGGTAGTTGAAGTCTCCCAATATAATGGTGTTCGGAGAGATCTTCATGTTCTCCAATGTTTTCAGGAAAGCCGAGTGGGATTCCTGACTTTGAGAGGGTTGTCTGTAGGATGCTATAAACTGAAAAGCAGTCTTGCCCACTATTAGTTGCACATGAATGGTCTCCGATACTTCGTGCAATGCCACTAACCTGGAGGTGTGGATATCCTTGATAAATATGGAAACTCCCCCTCCTTTTGTATTTTGGTCCGGGTTTTGGGGCCGAAAAGCATGATATGAGGTATAGCCTGGTAGTGCTGGGGTGCTCTCTGGAGCCTTGAACCAGGTTTCTGTCACTGCACAGATATCAATGTTCTCCATACTGAGGAGAGCTTTGAGTGCGTGCATCTTGAGGTTAAGACTTCTGGCGTTTAGCAGCATTACCCTTAGTTTCTTGTTCCTTGTGCTGTCTATGGGGGTGGGTTTGACTTTTGAGCCTTGCCTAAAAGAGGCATATGAAGCATAGGAAAGGGTCCAACACTGAGCCCTGCAGTATACCACATAGGAGAGGGCCCAACACTGAGCTCTGTGGTATACCACATAGGAGAGGGCCCAATACCGAGCCCTGTGCTATACCACATAGGAGATTGCCCAACAATGAACCTTGTGGTATACCACATAGGAGAGGGCCCAAATCTATGACAAGTCGTGGTACCCTTGATAAATGTAATCAAGGACTTTGGAGATGAAAATATTTACAAGCTGGGGCATAGGAGATGAACCATTTACAGGCTGCCTGTGTCTATTAGAGACATAGATACCAAACCAAGGATGACTTTCCTGTTCACTGCCCAAGTGCCCAAGTTACACTTGAATTGGGTTGGGGACGAATTCTGCTTCATATGGATGAGAAGCCTGTTCCAGAGAAAGGGTAGTCTCTGGGATACATATCTGTCTCTCCAGCACATCCTATTTATATCATAGGCAAGGCTTAAGCTTATGGAATGGGAAATTCTGGTGCTGTTTGTTTTGCGGATATGCCAGAGGTCTATCAGAGTGGGGTCTGACAATGCCTAGTACACCATGCATAGAACTCCCCTTAACAGCCTATAGGAGACAGAATACAGGGAGAGGGCTTTGAGGTGGCCTGCATAGGATGTGTTACTTACACCCTGTATTCCTTTAGTGAGGAATCTCTGTGGACATTCCAATTGTTGAATATGCCTAGTTAGATATATACCAATGGGGCATTGTACGTAATGGTAGGTCTGATGAATGCTGAATACAATGGAACAATGACTTCTTTGGATCTAGATGCCATACCTTTGTTTAGAAGTCCCACAGCATAGAATGGTTTCCTCACCACTGTAGACACATGATGATCAAAGGCTAAATTGCTGTTTATGTGTATCCCCAAGTCCCTGACTTCTGGGCCAACTCTTAAGGGTGTGTTGTCAGTATTATAGTTTGTAGGGGTGGATGACTTCCCAAAGGATACTCTTATGCATTTCTTGGTATTTAGTTTTAGTCCATAGCTCTGACACCAATTGTTTGTTTGTGTCAGCCCTTCCTGGTGAACACGTGTGTCAATAGGGGATTCAACAACCGCTCCTAATTTGCAATCATCTGTAAATTTAGTCAGCCAGAGGCCACTGACATTGGACTTGACTTCAGAGAAGTAAATGCCAAAAAGGAGCAGTCCCATGACTGATCCCTGAGGGACTCCACTTGTGACTAGCCTCTTTTTAGAGGTACACTCCCCAATTCTAACTCCCTGGCTATCCAATGGGTGACATGAGTGTCTGTACCTAACCTCATGAGTTTGTCAACAGTGCCCTTGTGGGGTATTGTGTCAAATTCCTTGGCCAGGTCAAGGTAGGCAGTGTGAATCCTTTTATCTTCATACATTGCTTTGGTGACTTTCTCAAAAAAAAAAAAAATAACCAGGCTAAGAAGGCATGACCTATCCTAGACAAAAGCAAATTGGATTGGGTCCAGTGTCTGGAGAGTTCCTTTGTCTTTATTGATCATTTCCTTAATAATTCTTTCCATTGTTTTGCATATGAGACTAGTGAGACTTATGGGTCTGTAGTTTCCAGGGTCTGTAGATTGTCCACCATTGTGTCGAGGGATGTCTGCTGATGTTCTCCATTCATGACGCACAAGCTTGAGTGGGCCTAATACATCATATTTCATGCTATTTAGACGGCATGCTGAGATATTGTCTGGGTGCATTGATACAGTGCTCTTGGTCTCAGACAGGGAGTTATATTTGGTGGGATCCCTATTAAATTATTGAAAACCCAGAAGACCGAAATTCACAAGACTGAGACCACAATATCGCAAGTTCACAAGAGGGAATGTTTGCATATGCATAGGCAGCAGTGTTCTCAGGGTTTATGGGGTTTGAAATTTTGCCAGATTATCACTTAATAGCAAGAAGTTACTCTTAGAGTAGTTCCTGAATATTCCAGAGATAGATGGGAGTCCAGATTTTATTTTTACTTCAAAGGGGGCCATTCTGTGGTCTGACCTTACCGGATAAGACATTATGCTATGGAGTGTGCAACAATCTCCCATATTAGTGAGGACCAGATCCAGTATAGTTGCACCTCTGGTCAGTGTACTGTCAATCTGGTCCAGGGAGTTTATGTTTACAAAATCCCGGAATCTCTGCACCTGTATGTTTGGTGTCATATATGTTTCCCAGTTAACAGTGGGCTAATTAAAGTCACCAATGGATATAGTAATACGTTGGATAATGAGTGTTTTAAATAAATTTAAATACATGTTATGGGTTTTCTGGGTCATACAAGTGGACCTGTAGCTTGCGAGGAAGTGGTATTGAGTTTTGCCTATGGTGATTTGAACTTGGAGAAGGACAAATGCATTGGCCTGTTTGACCAGTCTTGTGGTACATTTATGTTACCTCAAACCTCCACTAGTGAAATCACAAATATACCAGACACATTTAACAAATATTTCATAGAAACTATTTCTAATCTTGTTCAAAAACAGCCCACATCCACCACAACTAATTGCCCAGAACCTGTAGATAGACCCAAAACAACCTTCCAGTTTCAACCCATCCCTACCAACTATGTCAAAAGGTTGCTATCAAAACTTAAATCTACTACACTTGCAGCTGATAGGATACCTGCTAAATACCTTCAGTTGGCTTCCAATTAACTTGCCTTCCCTATATCCATCCTTCTAAACATATCTATCTCAGAAACCTCAATACCACCCATCTGGAAGATTTCCTATATTATTCCCCCTCCATAAAGGAGGTACCTCCACTGATCTCACCAACTATCGCCCCTTAGCCATCTTGCCTCCACTAGCTAAAATACTTGAGAAATGTATACACCACCAGCTTATGTCATACCTACTTAACAACTTACTTCTCTCTCCTACCAAACATGGATTTCAGCCTTCTCATAGCACAACCACCACCCTACTCTCATTTACAAACCTCATCAACCAAAACAAACACACAGGCAATCTAACTTCCACCATATTCTTGGACCTATCAAAGGCTGTTGATATGGTCAACCATCTTAAACTAGTACAAGCCCTTACTGACCTTGGCCTTAGTAACCAAGCATTAGCTTGGATTCAGAACTATCTACAAGGAATATAACAAGGAGTTTGGTGGGACAAAAACCTATCCACACTGCTACCCATAACCACAGGAGTCCCACAGGGTTCCATTTTAGGTCCTCTCCTATTCTCCATTTTCACCAATAACCTCCACAGCATCCGTCAAGATGCAACAGTTATACAATACCCTGACGACTCAACACTTGTCTGTTCAGCCAATGATCCTCAGGAACTCCTCTCTATAACTCAAAGTTTTCCATGCCACTGAAGACTGGGTTCTTAAAAACCTAATACTAAATCTCCAAAAAAGCAAACTGTTGCTATTTACACTTAACAAATCTACCACAATACTCAGCCCATTTAATATTGTGCCCAGGGATGAGACTGTCATCTCCCCAGACACTCATACTAAACTGCTAGTTGTGATAGTTGATAATAATCTCAAATTTGATCTGCATATAAATCAAACCATTAAAAATATCCACAAAAAAATGGGTAGTCTGTATATAAAAATAAACCATTTCTAACGCAAACTGCTAGGATACTAATCGCTCAAACTCACCTCCTTTCCACACTCTTTTATGCTTCACCCATTCTCACCAACTCACCCAAAACCGAAATTGTGAAACTCAGCACCTGTTGCAATCAAATTGCAAAATTTGCTACTGGTGCCCCTTACCAAGCCCACCACTGCCATTCCCTAAAACAGCTTGGCTGGCTTGAATTCCTGAATCTCCTAAATTATCGTCAACTTTTCTTTGCCCACAATCTCCTACTACTCCCAGACAAAACTCCAACTCTGGCCAATCTACTATCACTACGAGCTAAAACTAGACAACTTCTCTGTAACAACAAAAAATTAATCAAGGTCACCAAGACCAACAACACAGCAGGGGACACCTTCTTCCCAAACTACATAGGCAAAATTTGGAACACCCTACTTACTGCTATTACCTCAGCAGGGTCAAGGATTACATTTAAAACACTCCTGAAAGAACACTTAAAGCACACATGGATATGCACATGTTCCCCACCTGGCTGACCCCCCCTCTACCCTTACTCTTCCTCTCTGACTTCAGCTTCATCATCAAAAGAATGCATCTTTGCTAGCTCCCTTCCAGTTCCACCTGTAATTCTAACCCCTTAGTCAATACCCATATGTCACTGCTAGGGCACTCTGTTATCTATCCACTACACTTTTCTCTTTACACCTCTACTCTTACTCTATACTTAAGATACTTACTCCTCCTGCTTTTCTTACTTAACCTGTTATCCAATTTTCCATCCTCTGTCTCTTCTGCTACTACACTCCCTACTATGTCTAATCATTGCTATCTTTGTTGCTCTACTCCCTACTGTGGCTAACTTGCTCACAAGTCAACTGTATAAAGTAAAAATACAACCCCTACTAACAATGTTCACCATTATGTAATGCCTCAACCTAAAACTGTAAAATATGTATTCAATCTATGTAAATACATTAAATCTTAAGCTTCAATGCTATGTTACTAGTCAATTTTAGGTTTGATACTATGTAAATTCGAAAGCTTCTGTATACATCTTATATTTTGCTTAAAATTTAACTGTGGAGCTTTTCTCCCTGGGCCTTCACTGAAAATGGACATGCATCCAATCGGACTTTCCCAGTCAAAAAATGTAAAATAAATAAACATAATACATTTTTGATGTAAACTAAAGCACCTCCAACTTTAGTCCTTGTCTGTGCAGTAGCTGGTCTAAATGTGTAGAAGGCATTATAACCTAACACTGTCGGTGTGCTCTGTTTGGCTTTAAACCATGTCTCAGTGACTGCACAGACATCAGCATTCTCTAGGGTAAAGAGAGCTTTTTGTTTAGACTCATAGCATTAAGCAGTAACACCTTTAAATTTTCTTGGTTTTGATTTGCTATGTAAGAAGTACTTTCAGTTTGGCATTGCCTAAAAATGCACTATGGTGGAGGGAAATGTTTTAGCTAATATGTAAAAGCCTAGAGATGAGAGGTGCAGACAGTCTCTGACAAAGCAAAGTAGTCTGCTGACTATCTCCTTCTATGCTGACAAATATTGCACCCACTTAGACACCAAAAACTAAGCCAATTATTAAAGTCAGTCATCTTTTCTTTGTATTGTGGCATTATCCTTGGAGAAGGTAAAATGCTGCTCAATGCTAGGATCATACCAGCGTGAGACAAATATTCTGAGAGCTCCATAATATTTCTCTTTATATAGTCTAGGGAGGTATGTCTCAGGTTATTTACACCCACATGGACTATGACTGAGTCATGCTGATACTTGTGGTCTAATGACCTGTGTGTGTGTGTGTGTGTGTGTGTGTGTGTGTGTGTGTGTGTGTGTGTGTGTGTGTGTGAGTGTAATGTAGCAAATCCTAACCACTGATAAGCAACTGACCGTGACTTTCTCCTTACGCAGCCTGGTGAGAGGGACATCAATGTGTCTCACATTGGAGTCTCCAATGACCAGAATGTTGAATTGTGTGGTGGCTTTCCTTATGGGTTTAGAAGTAGACCCTCCATGAGATGTGACTGTGTGTGTTGATATGAGTGTTACTTTCAAAGAGTGCATTTGGGGCTGCTGAAGGTATTTGTCAAATGTACTTTGTCCAAGAGGTCTTTGGGGGTTAGAAAAGTTGTATTTAAGTGCCTCAGCCTATGTGGGTCTATGTGTCTGCCTTGAATTGTGTGTGATGGCTGCAGTGTGTGTACTACTGATAACCTGATTGACATTAGGACCACTTTTATGTGAGAGCTTTGCCTCCAGTGACAGTATGTAAATACATCTCTCATATAGTATTTCAGTTTGCTTAAGAGTTAGTTGGTTGTCAGTAAACATGAGATAATTTCAACATTGCCCCCAGATGCCCATATCCACCAAGCTGTTAATGAAGATAGTGGGAAATTTAATATCCATGGCAATAGACCCTTTTTTATTGATTAGGCAGTTGGAGCGAGACTATAAAATAATGTCAGGAGTATCTGGTTTGTAACTCTGGGGGCAGTGCTTATCACTGCAAACTAGTTGTTTTGTGTATACCTAGGTATTGGTGAAATTTCAATTGTGTTTTTACAGGAAAAATGTCAGCTCAAGGTGTTTGCATTTATACAGGACACTGCCAAAACAGCTGAGTGGGGAAACTAATAAATAGACTCTGGTGATTTATAGATGAAGTATTTAGGGAGTTATTCTGAAGTTAGAAGCAAATGAAACAGTACTTTCTGAAAAGAAAGAATTAGCTTATCAAAAAATGATGATACAAGGGGAGTCACCTGAATGGCTACTGGCTGGCTATTACCACTGCTGGACTCACCACAGCTTCATGCTTCTGACATACCATGCTCCTTTGCTTCTTCCCTCACCAGAAGCAAAGCAATAGCAACAAACCCAAGATGAAAAGCAGGCCACAGGCTGTTTGGTGATCCAAAGTCTTGTACCAGATGATGCAAGGGTCTATTGCTTGTTGTGGCCTTTTCCTGTTGGATGCCTTGAATAGCAACCAGACCAGTCAGGAAGATCAAACACAGAAGCTCACTGCCCTTCTCTCACCAGGAGCAAAATATAAATGCAAGTTCCAAGCTGACACATTTGAAGCAGTTAGTAGGCTTTCCAGTGATCTGCAGTCTCTAGGATATGTCCTTATGCTCCTTCTCTCACCAGGAGCAAAACAGAAACACTAATCCCAAAGATGACTACTGAGAGGCAGAATGGTTTTGAAGTAGATGTTGCAGAGTTTAAAGGTAAGATAGAAAGCAGGTTAATATTCAAGAACCACCAAGCAGTTAAATATGAAATAGGTGATAACTTAAGCTTTAGCTAGGTAAGAGGAGAGACACTCATTTTAAAAGAGCAAGATAGATTAAAAGGGGTTGGGTACTTTGTATTCTGGGTTAATGGAATACTGTGGGATGGCCAATAAATGTAAATAGTTGAAGGGGTGATTTCACAAATGATAATTTTGTGCTTACTCACAATAGCCAATCAAAGAAGAGAGGGAAGGAAATATGTGGGGAAATTAACATAAGGGGCAGGCAACTAGAAATGAAGTTGAGTTTAAAAACACAACATGGCCTGGATATGACAGTGGAGAAAAACTTAATTTTTGTGTGCCTCACAAGAAACACATCTGTGGTCTCTTTCCTAGTTTAAATATGCAATTAAAGGCAGTATACAAATAAAACACAGTGTAAAGAAAATAAATCAAAATATACAAAAGAGAAAAGACAATGAAATAATGAAAAAATACAAGAAAGCAAAACAAATCTTTCCCTCATAGCAAGCTGTGACAGAGTCTAGGTGAGAATTTTCAGTAAAGCCATGGTTTTGCATAGGGAATAAAAGCTATACCTTTGTGATAACAGATGCCTGTGCTGAAAAATAACAGCTACAAATGTGTAGGGCACAATTTCATTTTACTGTAATAAAACAAATATTCCAAACTACCACAGCTGAGTTGTCCTGTTTGTAGAAATAAAGAGTTCACTGACAGGGAGAGTCGGAGGGAGGGACATTGTACCAAAGTCACCTTTACTTCCTGTAAAAAGGGACTAAAGTGAGCAGATACTTCACCCATTCACTTAGGACACCCCTGAGTCTAGCAGCTTAGGCCCTACTGATTTAGTTAGGACAATGGAAAATGTCTGTGGTTTAATTCTTATTATGAAGAAGCATGAACTGTGACAATATGTGCATGTACTTGATATCCTTCACAAGATGGAAGAAAACAGTGATAGCTCAAGGTGCCCATTGAAGGCAAACACCATCATCAATATCCCCCTAGCTGCATGACAAATGATTACTGCTGATTGAACCTCAATTGTAGCAGTTCTTAACATTGGTGATATTCATAACCCAGTAAATATGGAGCAATGTTTTGAGAGTGTTATTTTTTAACATAAAAGTGGTATTATGAAGTAACATAATGTAAATCAAAATGACTTTATATTTTAAAAACTTTTTGCAAGAAGTGTTTCCTCCCTAAGCCATCATGGGGATTATGCCACCTTATCTATTTATATATACATACTAACACTAAGACTGCTGTGCCTCAGAGAAAGGAGAGTTCCCAGAGATACTGCAGTCTTGGACTTCGTATATAACTCTACTTAACTTTCCTTTATTGTTTGTGCTTAATATTGTTGAACATTTGCATGAAAACATTTAACCTGTTCCTCTGACTAAGCCAGTAATGAAAGTCAGTAGTACTTGTATTCATACAGCTGTCCTTAAACTCAAGAAGACCCATCTAGTTAAGGAAATAGAACACACTGATGGAGATATTCCATGGCCAGATAAAAGAGGTGAATGACTGTGTAATGGTATGAATGACAAGGGTTTTTTATGCATTGTGGAACGCTATGACCAGTGAGGTGGTTTTATGTAGTATGTAACGGTATAACTGGTGAGGTGTGTTATGTAATGTGTAATGGTAGGACTGGTGAGGTGTTTATATGTAAAGTGCAATGATATAACTGGTGAGGTATTTATGTAGTGTGTAACATTATGACTGGTGTCACAAAAGGAAATATTGCCAGCCTATCTATCTGGAATTTTGTAAATAATTATGTCATTTGTGAATATTAATATGATTTATATAGAAGTGTTACAGAGGCAGATACTGCCAGCATAGCAGTCTGGAATTTTGTAAGTGGCTGAGTGTCATTTGTGAACAGCAACATGATTCATATGCCTGTGTTACAAATGTATTAGAACTGTATGTCATATTGTAGAGACATGTCTGCTGAAGATATATTTTTATACACTATTGTAACTGTTTAGATGCATGTATTTTAACAGGGGGGGACTGAAACTTCAGAATAACGGTTAAGGTTGAGTTACTTTATGGCTGGGCCATAAACAAAAGAGATGTTATCTTTCAGTTTCAGTGCAGAAGCAGGCAAAACGTCTATAACTAGAAGTTTTTTGTATTGTCTTTAAAATATGGAGGAATGTAAATTATTTTACGACTTCCACCATTTGCCAAAAGAACTAAGGGCTATGTATTTTTCACAGGGAGATGCTAAATGCTGGCAGCAATGGTGGGTTTCACTCAGGATAGTCAGATGACAAGAAGTGATGTCATGCTGCAAGTATCCCAGCAGCAATATTTGCAATATTAATTTAAGAAGTGTCTGAAAGAGAGACTGCGCATTTTGTATTTTGTCTTTAACCTGACAGCATCAGCTGGAAAACCCACTCACCACATCTGTCTTGCCTGCTCTGGAAGTAAGTTAACTAGGATACAATCATTTCTCTGAGATGCAGTTAGGAATGTAGTGAAGTATACCTTAGATGTTTTCTTTGTTTATTTAAGACTGTATCGCAATGTTGCTTTAAATATTTCCTGTGATTTTGAACTCTGAAGTAACTGTGATTATTTACAGAGTATTTTCTTGTTCTTTTATTATTTATTGTTAAATATATTTAAACCTTTCAATTGTGACTGGTCTGTCTAGAGATGTTTAAGCTCTTAGAATACTTGTATATCTATTTGATGACACTGTGTGGGCCACTCCTAATAGCCTTGCTCTTTGTCAAACTACCACTTGGATTAATAGTAACATCACACTGTAAGATTGGACACCCTTTGCTAAGGGCCTTAAAATAGCTGATAAGTAGGGGCTGGTGGCAGTAAAAACTAACTTATAGTCTGGGCAGAAGGTGACATAGCCATTAACCTGTGCCAGCCTTTCCAAGTTGTGTGTGTGTGTGTGTGTGTGTGTGTGTGTGTGTGTGTGTGTGTGTGTGTGTGTGTGTGTATAAATCAAATCTCAAAGAATGTGTGTGTGTCAGCTACTTGGGCAGGGACATGAAGCACTGGTTGGACAGAGAGGGTGCTGGAGTTCTTGGCTTGGCCACTCAGCTCACGTCTCAACTCTATAGCTGTGCCAGTAGGAAGTCTTACTGGGAATCTGGAGAAAGAGGGAGAAATCAGCCCCAGACTGACTGTGGTCTCTGTGTGCTCTTAAGGGAAATTGTACTTTACTGTGTGTGTACATGTCATCCTCACAGTGTGTACATCTCCCACTGTTGCCAGTGGTGAGGATTGAAGCTTCTTGATAACTGGGCCACTGTTGGGGCATCACAACTGGTGAGGTGTTTTTATGCAGTGTGTAACAGAATGACCTGTGAGGTGTTTTATGCAGTATCTAATGATACAACTGATGAGGTGTTTTTATGTAGTGTGTAACAGTGTGACTAGTGAGGTGTTTTGTATAGTGTGTAACAGTATGACTGGTAAGGTGTTTTCTGTAGTGTGCAACAGTATGACTGGTAAGGTGTTTTCTGTAGTGTATACTGCTATGACTGGTGACTGGTGAGGTACTTTATGCAGTGCGTAACAGTATGACAGGTGACATATTTTTATGTAGCAGGTAACAGAATGATAGGTGAGGTGTTTTATGTAGTGTGTACTGATATGACTGATGAGGTGTTTTATGTAGTATGTAACAGTATGACTGCTGAGGTGCTTTATGTAGTGTGTAATAGTATGACTGACCAGGTGTTTTATGTAGTGTCTTAACAGTATGACTGGTGATGTGTTTTATGTAGTGTGTAATGATATGACTAGTGAGGCATTTTATGAAGTGTGTCACAGTATGACTGGTGATGTGTTTTATGTAGTGCGTAAGGGTATGACTGGTGATATGTTTTATGTAGTGCGTAGGGGTATGACTGGTGATGTGTTTTATGTAGTGTGCAACGATACAACTGATGAGGTGTTTTATGTAGTGTGTAACAGTATGACCGGTGAAGTGTTTTATGTAGTGTGTAACAGTATGACTGGTGATGTGTTTTATGTAGTGCGTAAGGGTATGACTGGTGATGTGTTTTATGTAGTGTGCAGCAATACAACTGATGAGGTGTTTTAAGTAGTGTGTAACAGTATGACCGGTGAAGTGTTTTATGTAGTGTATAATGATACCACTAGTGAGGTGTTTAATATAGTGTGTAACAGTATGTCTGGTGAGGTGCTTTATGTAGTGCATATAAGTGTGTATATTTAATATAAACACCACAAAATGAGTACTAATCTACTAATTAGAGGGAGGGTGCCCACCATCATCTTATCCTTTACCTTTCTTATCCCATAGTTTCATTTTCACTGTTCTTGCTTATTTATTGATTGATTGCTTTATGCTATTATCCCATTAAGTGACATCTAAAAATCACTTCTCTAGCATGCTGGTCCCATTTCTAAACTTTGGGTCAGATAACCTGGTCAGGACTGTACAAGTCGAATCTCTATTTTCAGATTTTTGAGGGGGGTGGTTGATGTTTGTGTAATCCACTTATTATCGCTAGATAACTGTATTAGGGGGTCTATCTGAGTTCACCGACATTTTAAAATATCGAAAACGGATTAACCGACACGAGAATGTCGAAAGTCACGTCACCGACGCCAGAAGATCGACGAGGCAGAAGACCGACGGAGGAAGACACCGACGCTGAGAAGCTGCGATGGGGAAAGGATATGTAAGTCTGCGGTAGTGACGGACGATAGGGTGCGAGTAAGGTAAGTGTGCGATGCTGGTGTTTAGTAGGGGTAGGGGTGGGGTAAGTGAGTTAGGGTTAGGGCGCGGGTTAGGTGAGTGTGCGAGTAAGGTAAGTGTGCGATGTTGGTGTTTTGTAGGGGTAGGGGGGGATAAGTGAGTTAGGGTTAGGGCGCGAGTAAGGTAAGTGTGCGATGTTGGTGTTTTGTAGGGGTAGGGGTGGGATAAGTGAGTTAGGGTTAGGGCGCGGGTTAGGTGAGTGTGCGATAGTGACGGACCTTAGGGTAAGGGTTTGGGTCAGGGTTGTGGATAGTTGTGTATGTATGGGTTAGTGTTTGTTTGTAAGGATTTTGGTGTGCTTGTGTTGTGTGTGTGAGTGTTGGATAGGGGATGTGTTTTGTTTGTTGGTATGTTGTGTCGGGTGTATGCGATGTCGTGTTTGTGAACTGTCGATCTTCTGGCGTCGGTTAAATGAGTTTCGATGTTGTGGTGTCGGTTAATTCGTTTTCGGTATTTTCAAATGTCGATGAACTCAGATAGATCCGTATTAGGATATGATCAGGTTTATAAGAAGAGAAGACAGATTCTTTTGTGTGTATGAAAGTAATGAGCTTAAATATCCATATACTACATTCTAATTTCTGTTAGTCTTTGAGAGTTCAGCAGATGTAATGTTGATATTCTGTTTTCTCTTGTTTTAGGATGACTGAGGCATATGAAGTATATGGCCATGAAACATACCCAGTTATGCATCACTTTAGATTCAATTACTTTTAGTAATGCCACAAGTAAACATTATTTGACATATATAACCCACAGACACACACACACACACACACACACACACACACACACACACACACACACACACACACACACACACACACACACACTCATTTCTTTATTTTTAATGTGAAGTAGATCCTTAGCAAAAAGTATCAGTTTAAGTGAAAGAAAGGACAGTTATGAGGCACAGTATACTAACCGAAAAAGGGCATAGCAAAATTAATTTAAAATGGGTGGCGAAAGCCAAACACACTCTGGCTAGGCTTATAAATGCCCTAGGGCAGATAGCCTAGTATGAACCTATGAACCTATGAAAAGGTAGATATATAAGAAAATGAGGAGACAGCAAGTAGGTAAATAAATACCAGTCAAAGAAAGGCTGTTATGGTAGTGGGCTGTTAGGTCAAAACAGTGATTAGCTGAGTCAAGAGTGAGCTTGAGATAGCAACAAATAAGAGTAAGAAAATAAAGATATAAATATGTATGATGAGTACAGTTAGGAAATATTACATTTCTGAAGGGGTAGAGTCACCACTGACTGTTTAGACAAGTTACAGCAAAACACCTTTGAAAGTGTGACCATGAAATTGGTAGAGAGCAGTCCTCTAGGATTTTTGTGCCTAGAGATCAGTTAAGTGGTAGCATATATAAAATGCATACAAATTAGCAAATAAAGGACATGGTGAAAATTTTATGTAATAGTATGTTTGTTTGTGATTTTTTTTGTTTTCAAGATACAAAGTGATGTGAAATCAGATTGGAAGGCTTATTTCACTTGGAATTTGAGATACTTTTCAAAGTCAGCTTTGGTTAATGGCAGAGAATGAATTATGTAAGTCATAAATTTGACTGATTTATACATGAGGCAAAATATAGTAAATCGTAAAGCTTTTCTATAAGTGGTAAAATAAGGGTGAATGTATTAGAAAGGCAGATTGCATTTATGTTGTTTTCTGCTTTCAGAATGATGCAGAGTAAACTGAAGAAGGAGATGGTGTTAGGAATCACTATGCAGCCAATTATGCGCCTGTTATGTCTGATTTGATGGCATGAGACCTGATGGCTAGGCTGACCATAAATAATATAGTATGAGTTCATAGGTTCATAGGTTTATACTAGGCTATCTGCCCTAAGGCATTTATAAGCCTAGCCCAAATTTTTGTGGCTTACGCCACCCCTTATATGAAAAAATACTGTGCCCATTAGTTTGTTGTGCCTCTGTCCAGCAGTGACACAGAGATGATTCCCGGGGTAAACCTACGATCTCCCATCCACAGGTCAAGATTTCTCTTGAACAGAGCCAGCGAGGTGCTCTGCCTCGCATGGACCGGGATTTTATTCCACAGCATAGGGAGTCTCTGAGTGATAAATCTATCCCTCCAGCACATCATATTTATATCCGTGCTAAGGTTTAAGTTGCTTGTTCTAGTGGTTTTTGTGGATTTGGATTTTTTGAGGTGGAGCATGTCCATTAATTCCGGGTTGGACATGGCCTTGTATGTCAGGCACATGTCACCTCTGAACAGATGGTATGCGACTGAATAGAGTTGGAGTTCCTTCAATCTGGCAGCATATGACAGATTTTGGAGTCCCTTTATCCTTTTGATGAGGAACTTTTGGGGTCTCTCCAATTGCTGCAGATGTCGGGTGAGATACATCCCGAATGGGGCATTGTACTCGATCATTGGTCTAATAAGTGAAGAGTACAGGGGAACAATGACCTCACTAGATCTGGATGTGAATCCCTTCATGATCAGGTGGGCAATGTAGAAGGTCTTTCTAACCACTTTAGCAACGTGAGTGTCAAAAGAAAGGCCACTGTCAACCTGGGTCCCCAGGTCCCTGATAACCTCTTCTGTGCTTAGTGGATTGCCACCTATATGGTAGCTTGGGGTTACCTTGTTTTTCCCGAAGGGTATGACTATACATTTTTTGGCATTTAACTTCAGACCATGGCTCTGGCACCGGCTGTCTGTTTCCGTGAGTCCCTTCTGAAGGATATCCGTGTCCGATGCACTTTCCACTATGGCGCCCAGTTTGCAGTCGTTTGCAAACTTTGTCAGCCAAAGTCCTCCCATGTTGGCCTGTACTTCTGAGAAGTAGATGCCGAACAATAGGGGGCCAAGGACCGAGCCCTATGGGATACCACTTGTGACCGGCTTGGAGTCTGACATAGCGCCAGCAACTCTAACCCTGTTGGTTCTGTCCTTAAGCCAGTTTGCAACCCATCTTGTGACATACGGGTTTACATTTAAGCTGCTAAGTTTTTCTACAATACCCGAGTGGGATATTGTGTCGAAAGCCTTTGCAAGGTCAAGGTAGGCTTTAATTTATTTTCCTTTCCCTCATCAATGGCCTTGGTGACTGTTTCGAAGAAGTTGACCAAGTTCAAAAGGAATGATCTTCCCTTGACGAAGCCAAACTGGGTCGGTTCCAATGTCTGCAAGTCCCCTATATCTTTGTTTTTGAGCTCCATTATGATACTCTACATAGCTTTGCAGACTAGACTTGTTAAGCTTATGGGGCGGTAATTACCAGGGTCCGTAGAGGCACCGCCTTTGTGGAGTGGGACCACAGTTGCCGTACGCCACTCCTTGGGCACGTATCCTGTGGTAAGGCTGAGATTAAACAACTGCCTTATGTGCGGGTTTAATTCCTCATTTAGCTCGTGTAGCACACAGCCGGGGACACCATCCAGTCCCATTGATGCTGTGTTTTTAGCTTTAGAGAGAGCAGCTTTCACCTGCACATTTGAGATGTCTGGGAGGCTCCACTCCGCT
>NC_056746.1:1272391022-1272396022 GCF_019279795.1 Protopterus annectens | reverse complement strand
AGGGTCCATGGACCAGCCCACTTACCGGGGTAAATTATAAAATAAAAATAAATACTTTTCAGTTAATTTTTTTTAAATTCATGCCAAGAAAAAGGAGTAACAGACTGTTCTCATTTAAATGGTCATTAACCAACTTTTGCTAAGGAAATAACTGAGACTTCAACAGATGGAAATTAGATTCCTTGTGTTCAGAGATAAAGGGTAAATAAAATGAGAACAAGTGCAAAGGTGATGAGATAGCGATTAAGTTTAATAAAGTGAACTACAGTGTAATTGTATGCTGAAACAAAAACTGCTTACAGTGAAAGTTGTAATGAGATTCTGCTATTCGGAAAAACTGTACATATGGATGCTCACATAGTGCTGAAGGGTGCATATACATGCTCATGTTGTGCTGAAGGGAGTACCTTATCCAAATAGCCAGAATGACCTGCAATAAATATTTGCAGCATTTTCTGTGATCTTTCAATCTTTTTATATTTTAATAATACTTGCCTACATGATATCATTCTACACCCCATCTTATCAATAGCTAACAGAGTAATCCTTTGCACAAAAAAGCTATGCGACACACCACAGACCCTCAAAGCTGGGTAATAGTATTGGTGGTCACATTAGAGTGCCAAGACCAAAGCCAGTGCCAGAGATAAAGCCCCACATCCTGCAGTTTGTAATCCACGTCAGCAAAAGTGAAAAGATATCATTGTCCATTTTTCACTGATTTGACGATTGGAGCTATAAGATCGGATTAAATGAATGGCAAAAAAACTGTCATGAAAGAAAAAGAAGACCTGAATCAGATGACAGCTGTGAACCTGCAATCAAATGTAGAGTATTGCTTATGAATGACTGTAGTATAAAGTATTGAATGGCAAGGTGCAACAGAACTATAACATCATATATATTAATTACATTTTAGTACGTGAGGAGGTCCAGTTGAGTCAAACACCTTTTAACATGGTTAAACAGGAATTAAAATACAGAAAATATTAAATCTCACAATTATTCAAATATACACCAGCTTACTAGAAAAGTAACCTTTCTGTCATGTTCTGGGATACCTTAATCTTACAGCTTAAACTTGGGAGATGTGTGCGTCCCTAGAAAGAAAGGGACGGAAGGATGGAAGGGAGGATGGAAGGCAGGGAGGAAGGAGAAGCTTCTGTTACGGAATGTGAAAACTGCCATCAAACACAGCCAAAATGTCCAATATGGAAAGTAAAAATCTTTAGTTCCTTAACCTAGTCCAATGTATTGTAAGGCCAGGGGAAGTGTCAGTGGAGAAGATGTGAAAAAACAGATGGAAAACTATAACGGTGATGACCTAGAGTGCTTTCCCTTCTCCAGCATAATGCTAGGATGCACCACAAAAATAGAAGTATAGAAGTACTGGTATGTGCACTTCCCTGTGTGAGGAAACACAATGTAGTTTAACAGAGGAAATGACAGGAAGTGGGAAGAGGTAAAAAGGAAGGACTGAAGAACAAAGCAAAGTATGGTGTTAGATAATAATAAATTAACTAGTGCGGGAAAATAAGAGGTTTATTTCTTTGGTATGCAGCAGACAAGTTACATGTTATGTTTTTTTTTTTTTCAAAAACCTAAGAACTCATTTCACAATTCTCATATGTACTCATTGTCTCATACGAGATCATATCTAGAAGTCCCAAGAGAGCATGAGCTTTGTGGCTTTTTGGATGCTTCCCTGTTATATCTTTTGTTACTTAACATCATCACATAATTAATCTTTTAATGTCTACTTAAGATCTAATGTATAGTTTTATTTATGTCAGGTCTATACTCTCCTGGACAGAAAGCTACAGCTCATCTAAAATTATCAGCTTTACGTGAATGTGTCCAGCCCTTATATGAAGGAATTTCTTAGAACACATACATGTTTCCTATCATGGTGATTCTCACCCATATTACATCTCCTTCAAATACAATGTGCATTGGCAAAAGACTCTTTCCATCTGTCAGTGGAAATTGCTTTTATTTGCAATAGTCACAGTCACTGAATTCATTTGAATTGGTATGCTTGGAACTTTCTGCCTTTATGAGGTTTTGTGCAATCTCTTATTTGAATTACTACACAAACAGATTGTTCCCTTTTTAATGTAGTGTGTCCTGAACCTTGTTATCTAAATTATTATGTAACAAGACTATTTTACTTGTACGTAATATTATGATAGTCCCGTGATCGATATTCAGTTCATATTACTGATAAAGGAGTATGATGCCGCAATGTCAATTCCTGACAGAATGACTGACTTGTAATAGGACAGCAATGAGTTCTAAAATTAGTTTCTTTTGTCTCTGCAATTTGTGTAAGTGCTTTTATTTTTAATTACTAACAAGACCATTGCAGTGAATGAGAAGGGATGAGAAATGAATTGCTTGGCCCACCTCCATCACTGGCATTTGAATGCTGAGCATGGTTTCTTTGAAATGACTCTCTTGCACATTATTGTATGCAATGGATGATAAGCCATACCTCTCAATTGTCTAGATTTTCACAGAATGTGTAGATCTTTGCCTTTTATTTTTGGTCTGTTCCTCATAAAGTTTCTAAATAATGACTTACATTTGCATTTCATACTTCCTATCCTCCAGAAAATAAGTGCAAACACAAATTCTGTTGTTCTAGGTTCATAGGTAGGTACTAGGCTATTGGCTCTAGGGCCTATATAAGCCTAGCCAAAAAGGTACCCTGGCTTTCGCCATCCAAGAAAATTATTTTCCTGTGTACTGTCGAGCAGACCCACAGAAGTGATCCCCGGGGTGAATTTCCTATTTCCCATCCAATTATCAAGATTTTTCTTGAAGAGTGCTAATGAGGAGCTTTGTTTGATATAGATAGGTAATTTGTTCCATAGTATGGGGAGTCTCTGGGACAAGGGTCAATCCCTCCAGCATGTTCTGTTTATTGTGGAGACCAGGTTTAGGTCCCTAGAGTGTGTAGCTCAGAGGGATTTGGATTTCTTTAAGTGGAGCATGTCCAAAAGCTTTGGGTTTGACATAGCTTTGTATGTTAGGCAGAGATCGCCTCTGAGTAAGCAAAATGCGATGGAGTAAACCTGGAGTTTTTTGAGACAGTCTGTATACAGCATCTGTTTGAGGCCAGTAATCATCTTTTTGAGGTATTTCTGCGGCCTTTCCAGTTGTTGTAGATGTCTTGTGAGGTACATACCAAAAGAGGCATTGTACTCTATAATGGGTCTAATGAGTGACGAGTACAGGGGAACAAGACCTCTTTTTTCCTGGATGAGAAACCTTTTGTGATGAGGTGTGCCACACAGAAGGATTTCCTGAGTACTATGGCAATGTGATTATCAAAGTAGAGTCTACTGTCCATCTGTGTCTCAAGGTCTCTTATCACACTTTCGGTGTTAAATAGACTACCGCCTATGTGATAGTTCATATGTACAGAGTTTTGACAATGCACTTTTTGGCACTGAGCTTGAGGCCATGGCTTTGACACCAGGCATCTGTCTCAGTGAGGCCCTTTTGTAGGATGTCCACATCATTAGGAATTTCAATTATGGCTCCTAGTTTGCAGTCATCTGCGAACTTTGTTAGCCAAAGACCTTCTCTGTTAGCCTGCACTTCGGAGAAGTAGATACCAAACAGGAGAGGACCCAGGACTGAACCCTGTGGTACTCCACTTGTCACTGGTCTGAAGTTGGATTTGGAGTCTGCTACTTTCACAGTGTGGGTTCTGTCAGTGAGCCAGTTGGCAACCCATCTTGTGACATAGGGATATATACCTAGTTTAGTGAGTTTATCTATAATTCCAGAGTGGTGGATGGTGTTGAAAGCCTTGGCGAGATCTAGATAGGCTGTGTGAACCACCTTACCCTTGTCTACAGCTTTGGTGACTGCTTCAAAGAAGTCTATCAGGTTTAGGAGATACGATCTGCCTTTTACAAACCCAAACTGGGTAGGGTACAGAGTTTGGAGATTACCAATGTCTTTGTTTATAAGTTCCATGATGATACGTCCCATGGCCTTGCAGACCAGACTCGTCAGGCTAATGGGGTGGCAGTTCCCAGGGTCCGTGGTGCCTCCCCCTTTGTGGAGTGGGATAACTGTTGCTCTACACCATTCTGTGGGCACAAAGCCTGATGTGAGGCTATGATTGAACATGGTACTTAGGTGGGGTGCCAGTTCGTTCTGTAGTTCATGTAGAATGCAGCCTGGGATGTTGTCAAGTCCCATGGATGCTGTATTTTTGGCTTTGGAGAGTGTGGTTTGTACTTGTGCAGCCGTGATTACAGGAACTTTGCATTCTTCCAGTATAGAGATGGGCCCTTTAAGGGGTGAGAGAGGGGTAAAGGTATCACTGATCCTATCTGCCAGGATGTTGGCAATATCAGTTGGGTCTGTATATTTAGTGCCATTGAGCTGTAACTCAGAACAGATCTGAGTGTTGCCATTGAGATGCTTGACATTATTATAGGATGCTTTGTGGTTGTGTTTACAATCAGTGGTGATTTTGTTTTCATAACTAACTTTGGAGGATTTTATGAGGGATCTCAGCTTCTTACTGAGGCTGACCAGGGAGTTCCTCCAAACATGGGATTTTACTCTTTTTTGCAACAGTTTCTTTCTTCTGTTGTAGAGTTTGTCTATGGCGTGGGACCACCAAATTGGCTTCATTTTTTGGGGAATAGCATCCTGGTTCTGTTAGGAATAGCACAATCCATGCACTCGTGTAAGTGCTTATAAATTGCATTTGTGTAGGATTCAGCAGTCGTACCTCTGTTGTCTGTCTGCATGGGTGTTGTGAAGTTTGCCGCTTCTGTCTTAAGAAGCGTAAAGTTGGCTTTGGAGAAATTTTTTACGGTAGTTTCCCTAGTGGGGGGTGTGGGCAGGATGTGGATGTCTAGGGTGATTAGCTTCTGGTCAGATCTGACCAACAAGGAATTGACCTTTGGTGTGGAATACCAGTCACCCATGTTGGTAATGACCAGGTCTAGGATATTGCTGCCCCTGGTGGG
>NC_056746.1:1272303522-1272386022 GCF_019279795.1 Protopterus annectens | reverse complement strand
TTGTTTACAGACCTGTAGCCTACAGTAAGGCATGCAGTTTGTTTGCAGACATGTAGCCTACAGTAAGGCATGCAGCTTGTTTACAGACCTGTAGCCTACAGTAAGGCATGCATTTTGTTTGCAGACATGTAGCCTACAGTAAGGCATGCAGTTTGTTTGCAGACCTATAGCCTACAGTAGGGCAGTTTGTTTGCAGACGTAGCCTACAGTAAAGCATGCAGTTTGTTTGCAGGCATGTAGCCTACAGTAAGGCATGCAGTTTGTCTGCAGGCATGTAGCCACCCCCCACCCCTGTTTTGCATTCTTATAGTTATTTTTTATCCAGGAGTAACAGTCAGAAATGCCCAGTAAGGAACCATGTATGTTATGCCAACAAAACATCTATGACAATTCAATATTTCACAGTTAAATCAGTGCCATGAGTGCACCATCACTAAGTAACAACATAAACGTATCTTTCTCACTGCTCGGCCATCACTAAATAACAACATGAACGTATCTTTCTCACTGCTCGGTATGCATTCCCAGTGCTGCTCTAATGAATTTCTGCCTAGAAATGACAATTTCCCAGCATTCATAAAAATAACCCAGAGCTGTCCATCATATCAGGAAGGCAATCATTTTGTCAAGTAAACTCAGTAACCTAGCATCATTCTGAACTGCTTGGTATTAATATTGTAATATTTGTAAAATGTATTACTTATTTTTAAAAGTCAGCAGGTTCCTAAATAATTTGCCATCTAACTCGAGCCATCACAAGTTAAATTGGCAGTGTTAAATTTATTTGGATAAGTTTAGGAAATTTAATAATTTTCTATGCAAATCAGGACCATTTATCTCTAAACTGCAGTAATACATGAATGTCTAAGGGCATTTATCCATGTACCAAGCCTTGGGTAGTTGGGATCATGGCCTTGTGTACTTATGAACATGCTGTGAGCAGCAGTTGTGCCCACAGCAGTCCCCAGCAATCCCTTGAAGCATGGAGGAACACGTGGACAACCTCAGTTAGTCTCTAAGGTCATAATGTATAGAAAATGGAAGATGGAGTCATACACATCTGTTTGCACAACAATGAAGCAAAATCCCTGCCCAGCCGACATCATCCGGCACACCTTATCACCTTAAATCCCTCATCACTTACTAAATGTTGATACTAACATGCACGGAAAGATTTATTTTGACAGAAATAAACAAAAGCCCCCCCCCCCAAATACATTGGCACTGCTTCTATACTGCAGAATGAATGCATAAAGAAGTTATTCCTTCCTGAAAGACTGGTGTAATACTCCAAAAAGATAGCAACAACAAGACACACAAGCAGTTCTAAGATAAAAAAAATGCTGATTTCAATAATTAATTTTATCCCTCATATAATTGCAATGGGAATGTGTTTCTTTAAAAAATGTATGTGGCAAAGCATTTTTAGTAAAAATCAACATTTTCAATAATAACAGTACCGGGTCTAATGTCCCTACTTGTCAGCTGGGTTTGGTTAGGGAGATGGCACACCCCAGAGGGAGTGGCTCTGAACTTCTGAACCACAGCCCTGCTCGTACTTTCTTCATGCTGGTACTGGCACGTCTACTAATGGCATGAGGCTGTGCTTTGAGCTGGTCTAACAAGCAGACCAGGATTATACTCTCCAAACACCAAACCAAACTAGACTAAAGAAAAACACAAAATACACCAGCAGCCAGCAGCAACTTCTGTTTTAATGCAGCAACAGTGATCTGGCAATTCACCTTTAAGGTGAATTGCCGAGGTGCCGGTTCACTGTTGCTGCATTAAAACAAAAGTTGCTGCTGGCTGCTGGTGTATTTTGTATTTTTCTTCAGGATTATACTCTGCCTTTTTAAGGATTCATTCCTGGGAAAGACTGAATCATGCATAAGAGGTTTGGACTGGAAAAACTGACATCTGCCAGGAGCTAGTTGAGCACCTGTCAGTCCTGACATGAATCATTTGCTCTGGTCCCCAGTGCAGACAATGGTACAATGACCCACAGAAACATAGGCTGATCAGCTGGCTGAATGAGTAGATCAGGTGACAGGAAGAAGTTGAAAGTTCTCCAGTAAGTTCTTTTTAAGTCATATCAAACATAGGTTTAAATGTGTGGCATAAATTAAGGTATATGCCATAAGAAATGTATGTGTAACTGCAAATATGTGTGTGTGTGTGTGTGTGTGTGTGTGTGTGTGTGTGTGTGTGTGTGTGTGCATGTGTGCATATCTATAGCTATCTATAGATATAGCATAAACATATCTTTATCTGTTAGGGGTTTGGTGTAGTGTTTAAGGTGTTTACTTACAGATGCAATGTTTGAATCTCTCTTCAGATACATTTGGGATGCATGGCTAGGCTTAAAAAGGCCCATGTGATCATTAGTCCAATACACACCAAAGTGTCACGTTTTAGACTTGTGCTGTGGTGCTTGCATAAAGTACTGATCTCTGTAGTCTGTGTACTTATATAGGTATGGGGTTCTGTTCTCACTACAGTCAACTGGGCTATGCATGTCTCTCTAGCTAGAAGACCAAAAGTGTGTATCCTACAGTTTCAACTCTAATTCCATGGCTTAACAGTATTTAGAAAGGCCTAATGGTTAAGGTGTTTGTCTTACAAAGACAAGGGAATTGGAGTCTATCCCACCACCCAATGGATGCTAGAAAGAGAACTAATACTGGACAGGATGCCAGTCCATCACAAGACATACATACCACATAAAACCAGCTTTGGGCAATATAGAGGACTGACAGTTCACATAGTGGCATGTCTGGAATCTGGGAAAAAGTGTGTCACTCAGTGAAAACTTATGTGGACACTGAAAGGATATGCAGAAGTTTGGCATCTCAGTTGGTAACCAAATAAGAGAAGCAATAGCTGTGTGCTAGCAATGCTAACTGATACTCTGGGGCACAATTTAATATATACAGAAATATAGATGTAACTAACGCTGGGTAAGACAGTGATGCAAGTTATAGCCTGTTACAAAACACCAAACATGTCCCCAGACTCTAACTCCAACTTCTTAAGCACCCTGGAATCTATCAAGATCCAACCCAATACTCTCATACTGGGTGACTTCAACTACCTTTCCATCAACTGGCAAAACTATTCAAGTACCAATGTACAGGCCCGATGCTTTCTGAAATTTATCACTTCCAATGCCCTAGACTAGCTCATTCTGACACCCACTAGAAGAAGCAACATCCTCAACCTGCTTATCACCAACATGGGAGAGCATTGCTCCACTCCTATAGTCAATTCCTCCCTGGTTAAATCTGACCACAAACTGATCACCATGGAAATTTCCATCTCACCTACACCCCTGCTAAGGTGACCACCCTGAAAAACTTCTCTAAAGCTGACCTTGGGCTCCTAAAAACAGAAGTAGCTAACTTCTCAGCACCCATGCCAACGGAAAATAGCTGCATGACTGCTGAATCATACATCAATGCACTGTACGAGCATGTACACAAGTGCACTTTCCATACCAAATAGAACTAAGATACTCTCCTCCAAAAAAAGGAAGCCAATATGGTGGTCCCCAGAAATCAATAAATTCTACAACAGAAGGAAGAAACTGTTGCAGAAAAAAATGAAGTCACAAGACTGGAAAACCTTCCTTATCAGTCTCAACAAAAAGCTGAAATCCATTATCAAATCCTCTAAAGCCAGCTATGAAGGCAGAATTGTGGCTGACACCAAAAACAACCACAAAGCCTTCTATAGTTATATCAAAAACCTCAAAGGCAATACCCAGATTTGCTCTGAGTTATTGCACAATGGCACCTCCTTTACTGAGCCAGTAGATATAGCCAACATACTGGCTGACAGATTCACTGCCAACTTTACCCCTCCCCCCAAGGTCCCTATCACAATACAAGAAGAAAGCCTGTTACCCACCATTTCTGTGGCACAGGTAAAAGCTGCATTGTCCAAAGCCAAGAATACAGCATCCATGGGACCTGATAATATCACTGGGTGCATCCTACATGAGGTACAGAATGAACTGGCACCACATCTGTGTGCTCTTTTCAATCACAGCCTTACTTTAGGCTGTGTCCCTAATGAATGGTGCACTGCTACAGTCATCCTGCCCCACAAAAGGGGAGCAACTACAGACCCTGGGAACTACTGCCCCACTAGCCTAATGAGTCTGGTATGCAAGAGTATGGAGTGCATCATCATGGACCTGCTTAACAAAGATATAGGTAATCTCCAGACTCTTGACCCCACACAGTATAGATTTGTCCAGGGGAGATCTTGCCTGCTGAACCTAGTTGACTACTTTGAGACAGTCATCAAGGCTGTGGATGAGGGTAAGGCAGTGCATACAGCCTACCTCGACCTGGCCAAGGCCTTTGATACCATTCCCCACTCAGGTATCATTGATAAACTCACCAAACTAGGCATCAAGCCTTACATCACTAGGTGGGTTGCAAATTAGCTCACAGACAGGTCCCACAGAGTGAAAGTTGCAGATTCCAAGTCAGACTGTCGATCAGTCAGGAGTGGAGTCCCACAGGACTTCATCCTGGGCCCTCTCCTGTTTGGCATCTACTTCTCAAAAGTCATGGTCAACACAGAATGACTCTGGCTGAACAAGTTCGCTGATGACTGAAAGTTAGGAGTCATTATCAACTCCTCAAGTGATGCAGACATCCTACAAAAGGGCCTCTCTGAGACCAATGACTGGTGCTGGAACCATGGCCTGAAGCTTAACGCCAAATAATGCATTATCATCCCCTTTGGAATAAAGTTAGCTCCCACAAATTGCTACATTAATGGGATCCCACTGAATACTGAAGGGGCCATAAGAGATTTGGGCACCCAGATTGACTGCCACCTCACCTTCAACCACACCATTACCATTGTGGTCAGACAGTTCTTCCATGTAGCACATATTATGACCAAAAGTTTCACATAGAAAGAAAGAGGGCATCATCCCTCTCTACTCATCCCTCATTAGACCAATCATTGAATATAACACCCTATTTGGAAGGTACCTGACCAGACACCTACAAAGGCTGGAGAGGCCACAAAATTACCTCACAAAGAGAATCCTAGGCCTCAAACACATGTCCTACATGGACAGACTCAAGAAACTTCAGCTGTTCTCAGTCTTTTATCATCTACTTAGAGCCATGTCAAATCCAGCCCTACATGAAATGCCACACCTAAAGAAATCCCAATCCCCTTGTGCCACACGCTCCAGAGATCACAACCTCATTACCACAGTTAACAGAACATGCTGGAGGGACAGGTTCATTTCCCAATGACTGCCCATTATCTAGAATAAGCTTCCCATTCATGTCAAGCAGAGCACCTCACTGGCCCTCTTCAAGAGAAATCTTGATGAGTGGATGGGTAACGGAAAGATCACTCCAGGGATCATTCCAATTGCCCTACTGGATATGGGCACTGTGAACTAACATTGGATGGCACGGTGCCTGGGCATTTTTTTGGGCTAGGCTTGTAAAGGCTCCAGGGCCATTGGCCTAATACACACCTATGAACCTATAAATGCAGAAATTATGATGGAGATGTTCATGCACAAATTACCAAATGGTTACATGGATTTTGGTGACAAATTCAAGCACAGTCAGTGGGGATATAATGGGTTGCCATAAAGATTGTTCTGTTTGTTACTGCTCACTTCAAGAAATATTCTAAAGATATAAGTGAATTTACTGCAATTCTTTTCTTCTGCCATAAAGGAACATCTCCTTGTTGTTGTCTTCTTTTGTGTGCAGATATCCTGAAGGAGATTATTTTGTTATCATTTACAATTTCTGAAGCTAGGTTGGCATAATGGTTAAGGTGTTTACCTTATAAACACAAGGTGCTGGGTTTGATCCTCACAGGGAGGAATTGGCTAGGGGTAAAATAACTCACAAGGGCAGTTAACCTAATACATTTATGAACATTCTGTTTTATCTGCTTCTAGAACTATCCTCAGTCTGTTGGACTTGCTCATAGGCGATTAAACACCAATGACATATGCTGCAAACATTTGTTGATAGCAGAAATGAATGAAACCCATAAATAAAAAAGCCATGAGCTATTCTCTAAATGCAGTTTCCTGAGGATATAATTTTGTGCTTCTGACAATTTTTTAAATACTAGATTTTGCTTTGTGCTACAGCTCTACTCTAATACTGATATGTTGCTAATGTTTCCACTATGAGTAGGTGAAGTTCTAACAGCTGAGGATTGAAGTCCACAAACTCCACTCCTTGAAAAAAGTGATTTTGCAGGAGAATAAGACCCCATGCACCTTGCCCATACTGCCAGACTTATATATATAACAATTCCATGGTTGCATCAAGCTAAGAAAGGGGAAATTACCCCTAAAAAGTGCAACATTAGGAGATCTGATTCTCAGCCGGCTAAACCTTGGGAAAGTGTCGCTCAAGAATTCAGTCTTCGACTACCCATAGATTAACCATTGTCAACAGTGTTTATGTATCCTGTGGTTTTTATTAATGTCTTATATCGTTAAGCAGTTGTGCAAGAATTAAGTAGTTGGTTTATTTTCTTTTATTTTTGTAAGTAGTTTTTTTCTTAGTTTTCTTGTGTGATTGTGTAATTTCATCTTTTTTCTGCCTGGTTTTACTTAGTGTTTTTTGATTATAAGCTGTGTGCATTAACTGTAAATTAGTTAACGATGCTAAGAATTAGCTAGGAAAGGGGGTTAGTGAGTTGTTCCTTTCTTTTTTTAGGTGTGGGGTGCGTAATTGCATCCATCTCTAATTCTTGTTTCAATTTTTGCTTTCTGTTTTTAACATCTGTTGAAGTAATTGATTTGTACTTGAGAAAATTAGTGATGCTTAAAAGTAGTTAGCAGATAATTTCATCTAGTTCATTTCTATGGCTATGATTTCATTTGGTGTTTTCTGTTATCTCTTCAGTTGTCTGGGGTTAATTTTCAGGTGGATTAGTTAGTAGAGTTTAGGATTATACAGTACAGGGTTTTTCTGAGTTGCAATTCCTTATATATTTTTTTTTGGTGGAGTGTAAAAATCTACATCCCTTTATGTATTGGCTCTAGTAAATATTTTATATTGTTTATTGGCTGAATGGAGGTAAAATAGATTTAGGTAGAAGACATTTATTTGGGAGTTTTTATATTATGCGTATCATTTTTTTTATACCATTTACTGCTTGCATAATTCTTTGATTTAGATAAATTATTTTATCTGGAAGCACTCAGGAATTTAATGATGTATTTAGGTTGCAAGTAATAAATGAGTTAATCCTTTGGTTGGGACGTGCATTAAAATAAGAAAGCTGCATCTGTACTCCACTTTTATCTTCCTGAGCGTTACATTTTATATTAGTAACAGCACTATATTTGGGTCAATTCTGGAGATCTTCAGTGTTACTAAGTGAGTATGGCTGCATGATCAGACTGCCAAAATGCTGCCCATGGCAACAATACTGTAAGCATTAGTCTTGAAAGTTCTGCAAACACTTCTGTTGTGCAATGACTGATATCCAAGTTTGAGTAGCAAGACCCCATCAAAGGATATTTTGCTGAATTTGCTGCTTATTTTTCATTTTACCCGTATATGCTTAATAATCCATTTCCAAAGACATGCTTCTGGACCGTTTCTCCTCATCCACTGAAAATGGGCTCTGTTCCAGTCGAACTTTCCCCGTAAACAAATGTTAAATAAAATAAATCCTGAAGTGAATAATATTGACAGTACAATGGTTTGTGAAAGACATTATCCTAAGTTGTTGACATAATAATAACTGACTGCATCAAGGATTTTGATGGTAAAAATTGAAGAAGGATAATTACTTTACAACTTTGCTTTATTTAACCCAAATGATAGTATCAAGATCCATGTTAATTGCAGAGAGTATAGTCATGGGAGGGGAACAGAAAGACCCATGTTGTATAATATTCCCAACAGTGCTCATTGCTTTGTGTCTGACTTTAAAGATCAGTTATGTGAATGATTGTTTGTATGTTTCCAGTTTATATTTAATGAATTATTCTCTTTGTCTGCTCCATGTGCATCTATTTAATGACTTCTGATTCTAATAATGTGTCTACATGTAACATTATACCTTATGGATAAAAAAGTGTGTAAATTGAGTAGCTTAATCCAAAACACCAGTAAAAATGAAATATGTCCTAATGACCATGGCAAATAGCAATACTCCAAATTTACAAATTGGAACTCAGTTTTTCCCAATCTCAGTAAACAAGTATCCCTGCTGATACACCTCTTTATCTTCCTATTGATATATTTCACTAACTGTCACACTCCTGTGTGGATATCTTGCAGTGTATAATGAAGTAGCTAGGTTGTACCATACCATTCCCATTTGTATCTGCATCTTTTCTTTTAAAAGTCAAAATACAATCCACTATTAGAGTTCCATGGACTGTATGCCTACATTGTTGCTTCCACAGGTGAGAGTTAGAGGACGAATCATTCGGCACTAGTACAAGTGTTTAAAGTGGTGAAATCAGTGGACTTGAGGGATACCAAGCAGTGTGTAAGAAGCAGATAAGTGAGGTTCCCAATAATTCCTTCTATACTGCTCTACAACCACACTGAATGGCAGTGTGGAGAGCATATCTGCACCACCACCATTTTTACCACAAAGCTGTCCACAAATCTTACATGACCTGAACAGCCTTGGGTCAGTGTGTCAACCTGCTGTATGAATCCACCTCATATGACAAAGCATACTTAGATATTTGACACCTTGCCCATCCTTGGCAGGGACACTGCTGCTGACTGTGCCTGCATAGTAACATAATCTATCATATTCAAAAGGATTTCCTCCTGAGAAATGAGGAATAAATGTCAAACAATAGCAAATTCCACTCTCTGAAGTAGCTCTCTGGTTATGGATAAGTCTAATTGTCTGCAACCCTTTCACTTGGCAAATATTTATTTATTTATTTATTTTATTTTAGATTTGCTTACCAGGTAGTATCTGACTGGGCCAGGAGCCCAATTTCAGCAGAGACTCAGGGAGAAAAGCTCCAACAAATATAGATATAGTACAGTGAAATACAGCAGGATATAGTATAAATGGTTCAAAAATGATAGAAATACAAGACATTAGAGTGTATATACATGGCTGACAGATTGTTTATAGTACAGTATAAATACATGGTAACAACTACAACATATTTCAGAAAGAATACATGGTTAGGAATAGATAGATGACAGATAGTTATGGGTTTATCACTTTAAGATAGTTATTAAATTACAAAAAAACATGTTTAACATAGGAGAGTAGTATGTGGTATATATTAGAATGTTGACCTAATTAAGGTAGGAGAGAGATAGTTAGGGGTAGCTAGGCAGGTAAGGTGCAGAGGCATAGGCAATGACTGGTAAGGTGTTCGGTCAGAAGTAGCTTAAATTTGTGACTGTGTTTCTTAGGACGTGCTGGGGTAATAAGTTCCAGGTTTTGGATATTTTGTTAGAGTATAAGGAGTCTCCATAGTTGTTGTTGGATCTAGTTACCAATAATAGTAATTTATCAGGGGACGTTAGTCACCTAAGGTTTGTATTTAATTGAAGTAGGTCCTTGAGAGCAGGACATGCAGTATTTCTTAATAATTATGCCAGTAGAAATGTTGTGCTAACCACTGCTTGTATGGCCAATTTCTGGCTGTCAGATCTTGACACTATAGCCTTTAGCAAGTGTATTGAAGATGGCATGTACATTCTTCCAACCTTGTATTCCCCCCTTCTCAAGGAAACCTTGTAGGGTGCCTAAAAATGTTCTTTTTATTCTTCTACTGTCTTTCCATTTATCTACCAAACATTCCTTTCAATGTCGATTCTGACTATATTTACAACACACCTATAGCTCATGAGAATGGATAAGACACACAGAAAAATTGGGTCTATATTAGAATCTCGAAGTCTGACAATATCGAATACGATATTGTCGACACGAGATTACCGAAAGCGCAACAACATTGAACATTTAACAGAAATCTCCATAAGGGGAGATTTCCATTTACTTCAATGTTGTGTGATCTCGGAGTTGGTATATTTAAGTAGAGGGGGTGGGGGGGGTGCAGCCCCCCGTGTGGAGGGTGCAGGAGGGATTGCCCCCCCCCTGCGTAAATGCTATATTTTTATATATTTTTTGTTTTAATAATTTTTTTATTAGGGTTCGATAGTTTAATACTTCGATGCATAAAATTCGATCTTTATGCATTCAAAGTATTAAACCTTCGAGGTTATAATTTAGACCCAAAAAAAAAAAAATCACAGCATCTTCACTGTTTATTTATTAGTTTATTTATTTACTGGCACTCTCTTTCATACTCCTGCATTACCCTATGGCCTTCTATCTCTGTACCCAATGTCATTGCCAGGTCTAACAGCTTCATCTCTTAACTTCCCTGGCTTACCTGAATCAAGCTGGATTAGTCACTGGGCTTAAGGAAGCCCAGGAGAGTCTAATCATTATCTTCTGCCTGGGGGTTTACTTATTTTGGTCTACCCATTCCCCCCACCCTCTAAGGTTGTGCACACACTCTCAAGGGGCAGGTGTGCAATTAGGATGTGTGTCATTCTGCCCTGCCTCTGCAGCATCTGCCGTGCTCCCACCCATTTTCCCCTCTTTGGACTATACTTCTTACATTACTGTCTCTGGCCACCATTAGACATTATTGATGGGAATGTCCATGCATCTACCTCCTCCCTCACCTTGTATGGGCACATTCATTGTCCCTGACTCGCTGTCAATTATTCAAGCCAGAAATTGAACCTGGGTTGGCTTAGCTGTGGTCAGTGCTTTATCCACCAGAGTGGCTACTGTTATAATTATTTTGATCTATTTACCTGTTATAAATTTCAGATTTAACTGAACATGATAGTTATGGTTGTATATGGTATTAAATACTATATGTGGCATCTGATCATTTATATAGAAAACACAGTTACTAAGAAATTTAACATGTGTGTTACAACAGTAATTTGCATTCATTTATCCCCAAAGTCTCCTAAGAGACATCTGGGTGGAGGGATTTCAGTGTTCCCTCACAACTGCCTTTATCTGAAAAGGGAAGAAATTATGAGAGCAAGTAGAGGATAGGTGACTTTATGGAAGACACACAACATCTTTGAAAGTTAGTTGCAATTCCACGTTTCTCTGAGATATATTTCAGCGATTACGTCAGAATGTTTAGCGAAGGGTGAGGAGACAAAATGATGGGGACACAAGAGAATTTGTACTGTTCATAGCCGGACCTTCTCCATTACCCAGCTGTGTTTACAAAGCAGATACCATGTTTGGTGGTAGAAGCAGAGGGCAGGCAAGGTATGCCACCCACCTGATATGGGAGTAAAAGCCATGATCTTTTTAAATGTTTTACAGGATATGATGTCATTGATGTGAAGGGTTATTTAAACTACGTCAGTTAACAATTGTGTTTGTCTGAGGAAGTTTGTGAATTTTTACATTCGAAAGCGCTTACAATAAATTGAATTAGTTCTAGTCCGGTGAATGCCCTTTACCTGTTTGTTTCTTTAAGTAAAGTAAATCAAAACACCAACTCCAATACAGGAATCCACGTAGAAAAAAGTAACGAACCAGTCGACCACAGTGTAAACGGAGCTGACAATAAGGCACAGACCAGAGCAATGGAGGTATAAATGCTTTTATTTTATACCTGCATTGCTCTGGTCTGTGCCTTATTGTCAGCTCTGTTTACACTGTGGTCGACTGGTTCGTTACTTGTTTCTTTAAGTAAAAGCCATGTGATACTTTAGCAGACAAGTCCTGAGAATGACAGAACCCATTGTCTATGAAAGGATCCATTGGAGAAAGCAATGAAAACTATAATTCTCACAGGACAACAGCTTTGTTGTGAAAATATAAACTAATACCACAATAATTACAGAAAGGTAATAAAGAAACTGATTTTATACTGACCTGGGCTTTCCTGGCCTAGAAAACGAACCTGCAGTCAATATGGTTTGTACACCGTTAGGTACGTGACGCAGTCCTTTGATTTCTTTTGTCACTTGTAGCACTGCACAATGACAGATGAGTCCCGTCTAATTCAGTTCTGTGAACAGTGGCCAGTGGTCATGACAATGGATCTTTCACATGTGTGTCAGTACACTGAAAAGTAAAAAAAATCGAAAGGCAACTTATCGAACAAAATTGGTAGAAGCGCACCTTCTTGGAAATAAAAAAAATGAAAAATAAAAAAATATGTTTTAACAGGTGAAAGCCCCCCTGTGTCTCCCTAATCCCCTACTAATTATAAATACTAAAGGATAAGTTCCCTGATCCCAACTGTACCACAATCTCACACAGCCGGCGAGTTCAATTGGCAGTGCTACTGCTTTTACAGGTTAAATAAGCTGAATTTCAACAACTTGTCTGTAACCCGATACATCTATATATATATATATATATATATATATATATATATATATATATATATATATATAGATATATATATATATATATATATATATATATATATATATAGAGAGAGAGAGAGAGACAGAGAGAGACAGACAGACAGACAGACCGACATGGGTATAGATACATCTCAGGTACAGATTCATATGAAGTAGTGAAGGGTACAGAACAAACAACAACAGCATTTCTTATTGAGAATATCTAATTGTGTCATTAATATCGTAATTACTAGAACCAAACTGCATTGCTTTGCTTCTCAGATACAGAGCTGTAAAGAACTGGGAATGAGGAATCATTAATATATTAGCGGTATTTAGCAGGACCAGCACGAAAAGCTACATAAGAAAAATTGTACATATGCTAACTGCTCCTTCACATTCATTAAACATTACATGATCAAATTATAGATTGCTTTAAGGTATTTCAGCACTGCCCTATTGGCTAGCGTGCCCAAGATCAAAATTACAACGGTTATCAAAAAAGAAAAAAATATAGGAAAACATGGCAAAAAATTTCTCTTCATTTTAGTTTTTAGTAGAGGTGGCAATTAATTTAGTAAGCTGATTATGTGCTTCTGGTGGGAGGGGCTGAACCTCTATACTTGTCTGTGTTGCTAAGGATTGACATCCTAACCTCATTTATGCTTATTCGACTGCTAGTAGTTAAGACAGGATTTTTTGGCAAGACTGCCTATTAATACAAAGCTTTGAGTTATAGATGGGGAAGGAGGCAGGGTCTGTGTGATGTGGGCATGGAGGCTGGACTTTGCCGATTTAATATGTCAGCTGCACAGCCTAGCTACTGAGCTCATAGGGACGGAGTCAGCTACTGCTGTGCTGTGCTGGGATTAGTCCCACACACAGAGACGGCAGAGCTGAGTCTTGAGACAGAGGAGAGGTTTACTGAAAGAGAATGCTGGCTGCATGGCGTATATTCAGAAACTAACAGCCTAGTGACGGCAACAGGTAAGAGACATTATGTTCAACATTCAAGAGGCTCTGAGTTTGATATTTCTTTCTTTGTCTTTATGTTTCTGCTATTACTAGACATTTTTTTCAGACGGACTTAGAATATACTTTGCATTTCACCTGTTACTCTTATAGTTTATACAAAACTCTGTGATTGTCAAAGATGAACTACATTCCTTGAGGTGCTTTAAGATACATTATCACACAGTCTAAGTATCTAGCAGTATTAAATACTCAACTGTATAATCATATACCTTAACCATAAAAAGAACAGTCCGTATTTGTTTCACTTTACGTTGTGCTGCAGAACTCATCATTATAAACCAATGTGATGTTAAATGGATTTTTTTTTTAATTTCTTATTCTATAGTACTAGGGTAATACGTACACATAAAGTAAGAGATGATGTTTAACTAAACACTTTTGTAGCATCCTGAAAAGTAATCATTGGAACCTAATTATCTGATGTGGATTCATTTTTTTTTTTTTTGCTGTTATGCCATTTGATTTTTCTGTACTAACACACACACACACACACACACACACACACACACACACACACACACACACACACACACACTTGCATATAAAAGATAAGTTTAAACAGAAAGACCTGTAACTGTTCACTAGTGGTAATAAACCTTTTGGCCAACGTGAAAATATGTCATTACATCTTTTTTTAAGTAAAATAATAACTGACTGTTTTCTTACATTTGTTGTACATGACAGTGAACAACAGCCCAAAAGTGTGTGTGTGTGTGTGTGTGTGTGTGTGTGTGTGTGTGTGTGTGTGTGTGTGTGTGTGTGTGTGTGTGTGTGTGTGTGTGTGTCTAGGATGTCTGTGTATGACAGTTCTGCTTATGGTCAATACTGATGAGCCTAGAACTGTGCTATAAAAGAGACCTGTTGGTTAATTAGAACAGAAAGTTAAAGACTGAATATGTTCCTAATCTTTGGCACAGTCTGAAGAGCAAGGAAAGGAAGTTTGTGTATGTTATTTTGGGTGGTCAGGTATCAGAATTAGATGTGAGATATGGGCACTGGTGTTAATGTTATTGACTAGGTAAGGCAAATATGTGTGTAAGAAGACAGGCAGTTGATACAGAAAGATCTGTGCATATAAAGACAGAAATAGAAAGGCAACAAATATCATCCAGCACTCTGTTAAATCAAAAGATAGCTGGATAGATAATAACACAGAAGACAGCTGCTGAAGCTTGACAGACAAACAACAGGCATACAGACAAAAAGAAAAAGGAGCAAGGTTTCCAGAGAAATAGCTAACGAATATGACATGCCGAAGAACAGCTTTCAGAATGGGTGATAAAACAAAAATATCTTCTCTACAAACTCATGATGTTAAAAAATATTCAGTTACTGTTTTTTAGACAAATGGATACAGGCATTTATTTTGCATGACAATCCACAGTAAAGCAATGCCTCATTAACCAACACAGACTATTCTAGCTGCGTGTATACACTGACTGTCAAAAGTTAATTATGCAATAACACCATAGGTAGACACAGAAAGTGAGTGATATCTCAGAATATTATTCATTTCTATTGGGTTAAATGGGTTGAGGCTCTATTAGGAGTAAATGCATTTCTACCTACCCACCAATAAGAAATGGTATCTCACAGTTCTTCACACCTTGGGGGCCATAAATGTTTTTGTAAAAGTCAATTCTAAATTGATTTTGTGACTGCAAGCATGCTGTATGTTCAGATCAGGAAATAACTGAGTCACCACTAGGAAAGGCAGCAGTGACTCATAACTTGCAGTGTCAATAAATAGGACAGCAGCACAATTCTAAGGAAGAAGTTGGAGCAATAATTAAAATTATACATAGAATTGTGGATTCAGCAGTGATCAGAGAGATGAAGATTAGAATTGCCCTAGATGATATACTGTTTTCTGTCTTCCTACCTGATAAGCTCATGCTCTAGTTTAAGGATTGTTACCACTTGTTTCAAGACTGCATGTCAAAATTCATTATGCCTTGGCAAATTTCACCATCTTCATTACAATATAGCTGGCAGTGGTGTACTTATGTATTTATTTGTGTTTTTTTTTTTTTTGCAAAACTTCCTCAGATCTAATACAACTGGTAGACAAAGTTTTAGGTTCACAATGCATAAGCTTAGGTGTGTGTATTTAGTTGTTAGAAACCATTACAGAAATTAATTTATTACCATTTCTTTGGATGTGTTTGCAAAGCAAAATGTTCTTTGTGAACACATTTTTGTAAATTGTCTTCATAGTGTGATGCCACAACATTTCAAAAGATCCCCTTTGGAACTGCCTTCAACCAAACCATATTTTTTGTGCCTGCTTTGTATTATGTACATGTAAACCTCTGTACTTTTCTATCTTTAAGTCATAATTTCACAATCTTGTAGAACACTTTGAGTTTTTCAATTCTACCATAGGCATCTTCTGTCTACCTAGTGAGGGATTGCTCTAATTACAGTGGTGGCAAGTACATGGCTAGTGGATGTGACAGGCACCCACAAACAGGTTTTATATACATCCTTAGGGGCTTTAGGCAGCATTCATGGAAACCTGAAAAGTTGTACAGCCAGAGTATGAAACATTCAAGTGCACTTCAAGGTCATATGACAGCTTGCCTCCAATAGGTCACTTGTGCGACTTTAGATTGTCATACTTTCTCGATCTCATCTAGGGGTCAGGAGTACAATGGGAGATGCTCATACTAATCCTTCTCTAGGATGAGAAAGAAATCAATACGCCATTGTCCCTTCCCAACTTGGGCAGATTGACAAGTGGCAAAGACAGTTAATGAAACTAGAATGCTTTCATTATAGAATGAGCTTCATTGTTATGACACATGGAGATGACCACAAGATGATAAAGAAAAAGATTTAATAAAAATAAAAACAAGATTACAAGCCGTGTCAATTCTGCACCCATCAGGAGACCCATGCACTGCAATTATTAGTAGCATAAATCATTTACAGAGAGGAGAGAGGCATGTATTGGAACACTGAGCACCTCCAGTTGTTCTACAGCAGAGTGACTCCCACAGTCAGTATGATAAATACATTTCCTTGGGGAAGGGCAGCAGCTGTAGATGGTTAAGCATGACAACTGGCATTTTCAGAGGTTAGCACTAGTACAGGCTTGTTCAACTAGAAGAAAAAGTATGCTTTTTGTCTTTTGCAGATGAGACAAAGATTTGCAGCAAAGTTGACGAACACCATGGAGTGAACAGGCAAAAAAGGGATTTATAAAGGTTAGAGTTTTGATGAAACATGCAGCAATGTAAATGGATTATAAAGGGCTTCATGTTAATACAACTAGGTAGCAAGAACCCAAGAAAATATTTACACTTGGGCTGGAGCTGTTGCCACACTAAATGGAAAAGGCACTAGAAAAAAGGATAAGGGATGGTCTGAAAACAAGAGTCAACGTAAAAAGGTCAAAGGAAAGTTCTGTGATCATGGGATTCAGTGAAATGATAGTGTGGTGTAGTGGTGCAGAGGTTAGCACTCCGGCTTGATTCTTGGCTGTGCTGAGTCTGCACATCCTCTATGTGTTCATGTGGGTTTCCTTCTAGTGCTCTGGTTTTCTCCCACATTCTAAATACATACATCTGGAGCATTTCTCCCTGGGCATCCACTGAAAATGGGCTTTGTCCCATTTGGACTTTCCAGGTAAAAAATGTTAAATAAATAAATAACCAGCTTCTAGTATTAAGGAACTCATACTGGGCCCCATGGTACAGTGGGATAAATTCCTGACTACTACTCAGATAACCTGAGAGTGGCTAGTAACCTGCACAGTGTAGGAGCTGTATGGGGACAGTGGGAGACAGTACTTGTGTTTTCTTACTCATAATGTGTGTGGGAGTAGTGTGGTCTGCTGCAGTGATGACCACCTTCTTAGAATGGTACTGCAGCATTAGTATCATTCCATGGATGTATCCTTCATTTTGCCAAGCTGTATTTGCAAAGTAACCCTTAACATACATGTGGAATAGTGCACGTCAATATAAAAGCAGAACAGAACTTTTCTCAGGTGAGTATGTATATTAACCCCTGAAGGTGGTGTTAGGTACAATTGAAAGTATTTCAACCTACTGCAGATTATGGCACTCCAACACTCATCTCCTCCACCCCCATTACCTGGGCAAATGTGTGGTTTATCAAAAAATATTCCCATCTTATAAATGGATCTTACTATCGAGTGGTATGTGATGCTCATACCCGTTAAGATGGGCTAATGAATGAGTCTACAGGGCGTGAGGATAGTTTTTAAAGTTATAGCTGTGAGGGTCAACAAATATTTTAAAAAGCTAATATTTCTTCTGTACAGTTTTTTTGTGAGGTTGCATATGGAGCATTGTTTACAGTTATGAGGACTGTACTGAAAATATAAAAAGTAAGAAAAAAACATAAAGGTGCTCAATGTGGATAGCCAGCGGGGATGACAGAAACATTCGGGGACATTAAGGAAATAAAAATAAATATCCAGGAAACTACAGTAGGAGATGAAAAGAAAGCCTAATGGTGATGTTATGTATCCTCAACAAGGCTAATAATGAATTTACATAATAATAATGAAAGCAGTTTATAAGTATGGACTTACTCAGGGTGATATAACTGTAAGAAACTGAAATTATATGTATACCCTAGACTTTCATATGCAAGTTTGAAGTATACACTACACTAGCAATTCTATGCAGTCTCAGAATGCAAAGTCAATGACATCCAACAAGAAATGACCATCCAATCTGTCCAGTGTTTGCCACGGGCAGCTATTCTTAATAATCTGTCATTGTATAATAAAAGTAAACACTATGAGAATCAAACACTTGCTTGAAAAGAACCAGATGAATTTGTAATTATTTACTGTGATATATGTCCCGATTACAGCAAGCATGACTGACAACACAGCAAGGAATATGTTAACAAATTTGTATGACGTACATAAAGAGACAACCTGGGGAGGGGGGCATCGCAGAACAAGTTTAATTAATGTGAATTCAGTGGAAACCTTTTTTATTATATCTCTTCTGAACAATAAGATGACAAGGCTCCTTGATGGCAAAAATCCCTAAGGAGGAAACATGATCAGGTAACAGAAACATGCTCTCTTTGCTAAAAGTAATGAATCTGTTTACCTTTAGATATTTAAGGTATGGTAATGGCTAGCATGAATGATGATTATCTGTGAACACTAACACAGGTACTGAACCTTCAGCAGTTGTGTTACATGAGTATATGAGGAGGATCTCTGGGACTGAAATAAAAGCAGCGCTGCTCTGTCCATCTTATTAAAAGTCTCAGTAAATAATAAACATAATAGGCACTTATAGATGTACTAATTTTATAATTTATAGCTATATCTATCTATCAATACACACACACACACACACACACACACACACACATATATATATATATATATATATATATATATATATACACACACACACACACACACACATATATATATATATATATATATATACACACACACACACACACATATATATATATATATATACACACACACACACACACACATATATATATATATATACACACACACACACACACACACACACACACACACACACACACATATATATATATATATATATATATATATATATATATATATAAATATGGAACTCGAGCATTTGGTTGAAATACTCAGTGGTTGTCAGGTGTGCGAGGTTGACAATCCCTGGGTAGGAGAATATTTCCTTTCCCTGAGGACTGTGCAATCTCAGAGATAGTTTATATAATTAGCAAGGGGTGTGGGGGGTGCAGCCCCCTTGCCAAAAATAATGTTTTGTTGTTGTTGTTGAGGACACTTGGTTCTTTCTTGGCACATGCACGTTAGAGTTTTGATGTTCAGGTTTTTGCCCTTTTGTGGTTGATGAAAGACCCCTTGCACTCCCTTCACATGCTCTGCTAATTAGATATACCAGCTCCAAGGCTGTAATGCAGTGGGAAAAGGGCAAATTTCCATATCCCCACTGTACTGAGATCTTGCACAGACAAAAAAGCTAGAAAGGATATATGTTGCTGCTTAGCTGACTAAGCAAATAAACATCCCTAATGTATTCGAACAAATTCTGGAAAACAAAACTAATCAAAAAAAAGGAAAGAAAAGACAATACTTTTAAACATTTTTTACTTGTTTTTTGCAGTGTTTTTAGTGTATTTTTTCAGGAATGTAAGCCTCCTACTGCCCATGCACCCCTAAATAATATAATCAACTCCAGGTCTGCACTGTCAAGCGGAAGGTACCCTACATGATTTCCTGACAATGGGTCTCAGTGGAGATGCAAGCATTATCAGAGAATTGACTTTCATGGATTTGAGGTTGACAAAGTTGGGTTGGTGCAGCAGTAGTCCAAGTAGTATGCCAGCATTCACAGACGCATACCATAAATTGTTACAGCTTTGATTCAGGAAGAGTAAAATGCAAAAGCTTTTAAGTTTAAACATAAGATTCATACTAGGTCACTGAAAGCGAAATCCTTGAAAAGTGAGATAATCAAAACTAAACAAGCTTCACTCAGTATTTTGAATAGATTTGACCTGTGCAGGGCAGGCCCTACACCACTCATATTGACCTTTGGGTACAATAAAAAATGCACTGTGCCTGTTCAATGCATGTTCATTATGTCCAAGGATTACAGTAAACCATGAGCTTTTAGACAGGTGAGGCTTTTCACAGAGGTTTTTTGAGTTGTTTCCCCAACCACAGGAAGGGGATTTACCTCCAGGTTTGGAAGGTACTATTTGTTTGTTTTTTCTTATGTCCAGGTATATTCAAGCATTAGACCAACATGCATCTATCAGGGAACCTCAGGTGTCATGACTGCTGCCAAAATTCCATCTGATTTCAATAGCTCTCTTGCAGCTGGTTTAGTGGTCTTTACAGATACCTTCCCTTAATATGTGGATACAGGGGGTATAGCCCTCCTGGAAAAGCATGCTTACGATTTGATATGCTGTACATTCTTAGTACCATGACAGGGAGTTATAATGTTAAAAAGATATATTTCTGTCATGTAAGTATTTTCTTTTCATTGCTTTGCAAAGATGACTGTATGAAGTTTCATTGTTTTGTTTTCAAAGTTTTACATTTCACTGTTGGCTCATATAATCAAAAGAAAAGTCACCAGCTGATCGGGAAATGCAACTGTCATTTTGGGGTGGGATATAAATGTACTTTGAAAATCACAGTATCAGTTGCGGAATGCATTATCTATGCCCTGCACTGTCCACTCTGAAGACTAACAGAAGGGTCGATATCCACTTAATCTGACATATTTAATCACATCAGAAAGATATCCTAGGATGCATTTTCAAGAAATAAGATTTTGGGTCTATATTATAATCTTGAAGTACGGAACATCGAATACAATATGGTCAACACCATATTATCACCACGTGGGGGGGTGCAGGGGGGCTTGACCCCCCCCCCGCCTACACTCGTTAGTTTTTTTTTTTTTTTGTTCTACAAATATTTTTATTGTGTTTTGATTGTTTAATAGTTCAATGCATAAAGTTCAATGATTATGCATTAGAACTATTAAACATTCAAGATTATAATACAGACCCAAGATTTCTTAGGACAGCTGTTTATGTACTGCCAAGAATACAAATAATTAATTTTTACATATTGTTTCTATGCAGAATTTAAATGATTTTTAAACTATTTGGCGTGAGAATCATATGTAGTTTGGTTTGTTCTCTTAGCAAGTGCAGCTTTCATATAGTACAGATACCAGCAGTATATGACTATGCATCTGTCTGCATGCAGGTTACCAGGACTGAATACTGTGCTTCAGTTTGCACTTCTCTAGTTTTAATGGGTCCTTAATTAGGGATATAGACTGAATGTCTGTCACTGATAGGGCAGGTATGATTGTATTCAGCTAATTTCCACATATGCTTGCATATCTGGGGCAGATACTTCTCTGTCTTTCAGTGGGCATATGGACAGTTTCTGTATCCCCAAGAATAATCGTACAGTGCTCCACAAATTCAGTCTGCTTATTCATCTATATTTCCATATTCACTGGACATAGTATTTTCCCCCTAAAATGTACTTTTTAAACCTCAAAGTCACATGACCTACATGAATGACACACTCCATATTAGTTTGTTTTCTGCACCTGGATATTTATGTGTGCGTGCATGTAGCTATAGCAACTGAGCATCTTCAGGTTTCCTCAAACCTTCTAAGCATAGTAAGCAGTAATCTTTAGTATGTAATTCATACGTATAACTGGGAATGTAGAACTGGGAATTTTCTAACAGCTTGTGTGTGTACTGGTATTGTTCTGATGTTTTTAGACAACATACATATATGTAGAAAAGACATGCAGTTACGTAAAAAGTTATATAATAGTGTGTGTGTGTGTGTGTGTGTGTGTGTGTGTGTGTGTGTGTGTGTGTGTGTGTGTGTGTGTGTGTGTGTGTGTGTGTGCATGTGTGTGCATGTGCGTGTGTGTATTTGTGTGTGTGTATTTGTGTGTGTGTGTGTGTGCATGTGTGTGGGTGTGTATTTGTGTGTGTGTGTGTGTGTGTGTGTGTGTGTGCGCGCGAGTGTGTGCGTGTGTGTGTGTGTGTGTGTGTGTGTGTGTGTGTGTGTGTGTGTGTGTGTGTGTGTGTGTGTGTGTGTGAGTTTGTGCGTTTGTGTGTGTGTGAATATAGTTATTTAATTTACTGTTATTTAGGCTAAAATGTTTCATTTTAGCATTTGGATTTGAATGAAGATAATAGGTTGACAACTGGGAAGAACCTTCTACAATATTTTTTATATAATAATTTTCTTTCAAGAGGAAACTTACTGTTTTTAGTTCACAACCATCCCTGTTCTCCTTGTTGCTCTCTGTTGAATAATATTTTGATTCAGCCATAAAAATGTGTGTAACAAAAGCCACGCAAGTGTGACCTTTTTTTCTATATAATAATAGTCTGCACATCCTGACAGCAAGAGTGACGACAACAGAGTGAGTGACAGTTGTCATAGTAACCCACCAAACCCACAAGCAGCTACAAACCCAGCATGTACGTGGACAAGGCTGCTCAGAAATGACACAATTTAATTGAACTGCTTCTGGTTTTGTTTCCACTTTTAACCACTCATTCAAATGCAGCATTTCCTTTTTCATAGTTTAAAAAAGATCTTATAAAGAGATTATTGATCGTGCAGTAAATGCTTTGATTTCCAGATCTTAGTAGGAAATACGCTGCTCCTAAATTCAAGAACAGAATTCTTCCACTGAGGACAGTTTATTGAACCTCCCAGTTTTCAGTTTGCATCATGCCACATATATAACACCCGAGTAATCTTAGCTAATACCCTAAACAAGAGAATGGTACTGCTACAAATTATGCCACGGTATTTCTTCTGCCATTTAACTGTCCTACAGATTATGATCGAATCTAAATATAATATTTAGGATGCTGACTCTGTAGTGCATAGGAATACAGCCGTGGTTGTGCCTCAGACATCCCAGGGCTGTTAGTGATCTGGGCAGTGAATGTGCCACCAAGGAAGAGACAAAATTAATGACTGACATGGGCTCATCCATCGTAGAGGGTATGGCAGCCTCTATCAGTACAGAACTGACAACAAACAGAGGTTTGGGGATTAATCAAGAAGTGTAAAGGACCACAATGTGCTCACTCCACGAGCAGCACAGTGAGACACTGTAGGCAGCACCACGGTGTATATTTAAACATCTACAAACCTGTGGGGCAGTCACTTCTGGAAAAGAAACACCAGGTTACCAGCAGAACTCTGCTCACCAAGGGAAAAGGCATCCACCTTTCAAGGGAAAACTGGATGATGGCTCTCAGATCTCAATTTAGTACTTGTTCTAGCACCCCAAGGAGCAGAATGCAAAGTGTGGTCTACATAAAATAGGGACAGGTAGTATGAGTCTCAGCACACTATAAAAAGGGATTGATGGGCACCTGTGCAAGGACTGAGTGACTCAGTATGGAGACAAAGGAACTTGACGCTCAGAAAATAGAATGGGCAAGGATAACAAAAGCAAAAACTAAATGTCAGCTGCAGCTTATGTTGTCAGCCTGACAAATAATGCAATCTCCTGGGCAAAAATCAAGTGCAGGATGTGTACGATTCTGTGATGCACTGTATCCCCATCATTACATCTTGTTTATCATTACCTTCTGCTCTGTACCTTCTGTGGCAATACAGTTGCGTAAATATCCACTGTGTGCTGTGCTTAATCAGCTGGCAAAACCAGAATGCTACTTAGTTTCATGGCACGATTCTACAATGAGAATGTCAGGACATTTATATCAGGAATATCAATTAAAGGGAAAAAATGGTGTGCAACAGCTGATGCATTCAAAATTCTTATATTCCAGAACTGACTTTATGTTACCAGGGCAGTGAATTGAATGGAAAACAACAAGCATCCTGGAGATGAGTGTACTTCCAGGCCACATATCAGATGTGCTTCATTTAATTACGCTGCAGTACCCTAAGTTATATGGGTTATGTCCTGCCAAGGACATAACAGCACACCAGCTTCCAAAACATCAGGGCTCCTTCCAAACATCAAAACCATTAGCTATCTAAAAACAGGTTTGGGCATCCTTCAGAGTTTCCTGTCACTGAATAGAGTGCTGCTTTGTGGGCTTTTGAGGATCAAAGCTCAGCTAACACTGTTCCATTACTGAGTAGGTAAGTTCCCTTTGGGGGAAAAAAACCTTGTTTTATTTTTTGACGAAATCTTATTTTTTTCTATAATATTTATATTTCATCTAGGAAAAACTGTTTTGTTTTTTTCCCCGTTATGTGCCATTTATTCACTTTCAACTGGGAACATCCCTTTTCATTTTTCTGGCAACAAGTTGTAAAAAATATTTAAAACTACTTTTTCCTGTTGAGAAACTGATGTTATTTTTCTTTTGGGGGCTGGTGAAGTATTTAAAGTGCTTTTTAAAATATTCCTTTTTGGGGGGAGGGGGAGTTACCTTTTCACACTTACCCGTTTTGCCAATTATTGCTGCTAAGTTTACCCAGGAATCAGGCACATTTTTCATGTTAATTGCCACCACAGCAAGCTGATATTTTGCCTCAGCAGAAAGGCGGCTTTGCTGTTGCCAAAGCTGGTTCGTCAGATCGTTATCTGTTTCCCTGGCTCCCACTGGTGTAGTCCATGCAGCTACCATGGACTAGAGGTTAGACACATCCTTTGCAGCTGTTGGTGTGCCCTTGTTTGGCAGAAGAAACCACTCTTGTCACTCCTGGGACATGGAGAAACAAATGACATACTGATTAGCCAGAAAGCTGTGCTCATCCTTGTGGAAGTGATTGCTGACAATTCTGAATTTGTTTCTCCAGGAATTCCAGTTAAAAAAGACAAAGGACTAATCATATGTCTTCTGTCTCATTGACACTGGCAGGAGTAATTGGTTGGGCCTAGCTCAGACTCTTGATCCTTTTTATATGTCTGGTTCTATTAAAAGATACACTTCTTTTCCTGAAGAGGTTCAAGACTTTGAACATCAAATGGAGAGTAAAAGTGACGGATGATATAATATCTACACAGATTTCTGATTCAGATTCTGAGGAGACTGTGACTTAAGATAGTCCCTGGGGAGGACTGTCTTTCTCTGAGAGTACACCCAAGAATGAATCAGCTGTTTCAGTGGGAAAACAATGATGTTTCTCATTTCCTCAGAAAATATTATGATTTATTACAACCGAAGTGTCCTGAACTTTTGTATATTCCTCCTGTTCTTTTTGCTTTGAGGATACTTTTATCACAGCCTACAGTTTCTCTGACTGTCAGCCTGCTGTATTCCCAAAAAATAGAGAGATTATATAAATTTCTTCAGTCTTTTTTAATCTTTATAGACTAATCACATAACTGACCCAGCAGCTAGAGCTTTAGTTAGCCCAGCTGTTCTTAAGCATATTGTTAATATTAAACCCTTTCCTTCTGACAAGAATGAGAAGGCTTTTGAAAAAATTATGAAAAAGGTTTATGTTTCTGCAACTATTGCTTTTAGAATTCTCAACTGTTAGGTTCATATTTTGAAGCTTATCCTAGCCACTTGTGAGACTATGAAGAATGCTTTGACATTGGCTGTCTGTTATGAGGTAAAATCTGCTTTACCTAATTTGGTTTTTACTATTTCTCAAGTCACTACTCACTATTCTATTTAAAATGTGTCTATGACTCTTCTGCTGTCACCTTCAGGGCTGCAGTGACTGGAACTGTTGTGAGGATGTTTGCCAAGCTGCATTCACATAAGCTCCTAGAAGATGTCCAAAATGAAATTTTGAGTTTTCCCTTAGATAGCAAACTGTTTTTTTTTTTTTTTGGCCTTCTCCTGCCGTGGTCATTAAAAAGTGTGATTGGAGGGGTAAGCTGATTCAAAGTATCTCTCATATTTTACAGCCTTCCTTTTCCAAGTCTACAGAAGGATTCTATGGTACCTTGTCTGATTACAATAAAAATCAAATAAAATGTGGTGTGTAAAATGCAGTGGCAGAGAGGTTACAAAAATAAAGCCGAAACCCCACAGAACAAAGGATTGTTTAATAGGTCTGAATCACTATATGAGGCACCCCACCCCCATCATTGCAGTCCTTTTAATTCTTCAAGAATATCTGAACCTCCACTTCTGTCTCTTTGGCAACAGATTGTTTCAGATAGTTGGATTCTAAGAGTAATTTATCAAGGCTGTAGATTGTACTGCGAGTGTCTCCCTCCATTTCAGGGGATGCCTCCTCATCTGCCAGACTGAACTCTTTGTTGCTGGGTGACAGAAGCTGTCCATTTTTTGCAGTTAGGAAAATGATTTTATTCAAGGATGTTTCTGGTGCCAAAGGAAGAGGCTTCTTCCAAATCAGTTCTGCAGCTTTTCTTTCTGAAACACTTTTTGATATTGTGCAGTTTCAAAATACTGTCACTTCACTTGTTACCCTGCATTCCCCATTTTATTTTCCTGGTGACCTTAGATTTAAAAGATGCATATCATCACGTTCCTATAGAACCAACTTTCAGGTATTTATTAAGGTTTTGAGTGGCTGGATACATTGTCAGTTCTCTGCCTTAACCTATGCTCTGTCTACCACTCCAAGGGTATTCATAAAGTGTCTACTACTTGTGATAATCTACTGCAGGTCACAGGTTATTCACAGTTTTCCTTAGTTACGGGTAAGGGATCTCCAACACAGGTTTAGATTCTATGAGAACATTCAGAAGTCTGAGATTTTCTTCCACCAGAAAAATAATTTCAGATCTATTCCTGAGATTTTTCACTCAGACTTCCATCTAAATAAGGGAATTCCTCAGGATTTTGTGGCTCATGGCATCATTGATGCTCATGATTCTGTGTCTCATGGTATCAATGATACTCATGATTATGTGGCTCACGCCATCAGTGATACTTATGGCTTATGGTTACTTATGGTTCATGGTATCAGTTATAGTCATAATTCTGTGGCTCACAGCATCAGTGATACTCATGATTCTGTGGCTCATGGCATCATTCATACTCATGATTCTGTGGCTCATGGCATCACTGATACTCATAATTCTGTGGCTCATGGCATCATTGATACTCAGGATTCTGTGGCTCATGGCATCAATGATACTCATGATTCCAATTACAAGGCTCCACATAAGGAAGTTGCAAATGTACCAGAAATATCTATGTTCCCAGCAAGAACATCCCTTGACTTTTTAAATTCTAATTCTATGATTTGAGAAAAAAGTAGATTATGTCGTGGTGATACCGAATCTCTCAGAATCCAGGTCTCCAATTATTCCCTCCTGTTCCAGCACAGTCAGTCACAAGAAATGCCTCAGACTTTGCTTATAGAGCAGTGTTGATGGGGATAAAAATGCTGGGTCTTTGGAACAAAAAAGACCAAAACACAGTAATATAAAAAAGATGTTAGCTTTCATAAATACTTGCAAATGTCTAAATCATTTATGCTCCATGGGACCTTTACAAGTGTTCACAGACAATACCACAGTGATGTGGTATATAAAAAAAGCAAGGGGGACCCAAATCTTACCCTCTGTATAGACTAGCCATGGTAGTTTGAGATATAGCTTTACAGCACAGTCTCACTCTGCAGGTATCTTGTGTTCCATCATAACAAAATTGTGTAGTAGACAAGCTGAGCAGCACCAGGTGAGACCCTCACAAATAGAGAATGAGTCAGAGAGTCTTCCAAGCTCTGCTCCATCTGTGGTGAGCATCTCAAATAAATATATTTTTTTCTTCTCTCCAAATCAATTGGGAAAATTTTGCTTCAAGACTCCATGCAAGAAGGCCTTGAAGACAGAAGCTTTTTCTTTTTTGTGGACAGAAATTTTCTTGTATGCTTTTCCACCCTTTCCACTAATATCCCAGGTACTTCTAAGGATTCATAAGGACTTCCCAGAGATCATTGGTGTAACTCCCTGTTGGCCCAGGCAATAGTGGTTTTCTCTTCTTTTCGAAATGGCCAGGGGCAATTACCACATGCTTACTCCTGGGCAATCGTTACTCACATAAGACCAGGTATGTTTGATACCTCCAAACCACAAATAACTGTGGGTGACGACTTGGATGACAGGATCTTAAAACCTTTTATAAGTCTTTTTATCTTAGGAGGTACAGTAGGTGTTAATGAGGCAAGACATTGTGCTACTAGAAAAGCATATCTTAGCAAATGGAAAAGGTTTTCTACTTGTTGCTAATTAAAGAACCAGAACCCATTTAGGGCTAGTGTTTCAGTGACTTCACATTATTTGTGTGAGTTACTGTCCTATGACCTGAATTACTCATCAGTCAAGGATAACTTGTCAGATGTTTCAGCATGTCTGCCCATGGAGCCTCCTCTTTCAAGGTGATCTGATATGAAAATGCTTTTGCAAGGGGTGTTGCATAAGAAGAGTCCCAGAAAACAGGTGGAGCCTCCTTAGGATCTCAACATTATGTTAGAAAAACTAACACTTGCTCCCTTTGAACTAGGTCATCAGGCTGACTTAAGGACTTTGGACATTACTTACTTATTGTTCTGACTTAAGGACTTTGGACATTACTTACTTATTGTTCTGACTTAAGGACTTTGGACATTACTTACTTATTGTTCTGACTTAAGGACTTTGGACATTACTTACTTATTGTTCTGACTTAAGGACTTTGGACATTACTTACTTATTGTTCTGACTTAAGGACTTTGGACATTACTTACTTATTGTTCTGACTTAAGGACTTTGGACATTACTTACTTATTGTTCTGACTTAAGGACTTTGGACATTACTTACTTATTGTTCTGACTTAAGGACTTTGGACATTACTTACTTATTGTTCTGACTTAAGGACTTTGGACATTACTTACTTATTGTTCTGACTTAAGGACTTTGGACATTACTTACTTATTGTTCTGACTTAAGGACTTTGGACATTACTTACTTATTGTTCTGACTTAAGGACTTTGGACAATACTTACTTATTGTTCTGACCTGTTTTAGAAGACTGAGTCTAAGTTGCAAGCTCTTATATTGGGGTAACCTTATTTCATTGTTGACAAAGCCAGGGTTTCTTTGGAAGTAATCCTTTTTTTATGCCTAAAGTGGCATCCAAGGTTACATTAAGCAAGGCTATCCTTCTCCCCGTCTTCTGTCCAGAACCTAAAAATGAGGGAGAAAGGTTACTTCATACCTTGGATGTTGTTAGAAAGCTCACAGAACAAAAATCTTTCTAAACTTATGATCAGTTGTTTATTTCGTATGGAGATAAGAAGAAAGAACAACCAGTAACAAAACAGATTATTTTCCAAGGGGTTGTCTCATGCTATTACTTTTAGCTACTCTCAGCACAACAAAACTATTCCAGGCACAGCCAAGCCTCTTTCTACCAGGGCTTGTCTTGTTCTGTGACTTTTTGGAAATGACTGGATTCTAGTAGTATTTTACAAGCAACAACTTGGTCTTCTGTGTATACTTTTACAAAGCACTACAAACCAGATTCCTTGTCTAAGTCTAAGACTGTTTTTCTAGGACCTTCCCCAGGGCCTCCTAGACTCTCATCCTTGCTCCTGACATTCATGCTAGGCTGTGGCGATCTACCCATGTAGCTAAGGCTGCAGCAAAGATCCAATGAAGAACATAGCTCAGCTGTGCAAGTAAACGTACCTTAATAGTAGTGCTGCAGTAGCTACTCTCTCCCTCCATCCCCCTAGCTTTTGTATGTTGTTATGCCAGGCTGTGGACATTTTGATATGTTTCCAGGCATTGTCCATCTCAAGGCTTTAGCTAACATCTCATTCTGTTGGCATGAAAGCTCTGGTGATTGGAAGATGCCCTGTAGCTTTAGAAGCTGACATCTTTTAGGTTCGTAGCAGGACATAGCCCATGTAGCTTATGTTTCTGCAGTAGTGATCATTCAAACATTTACTGTTATGATAATTTTACTTACACAACTGTACTTTCTTGTGAGGAAGCGACTAACACAAAAGTGTACAAGTGAAGTAGAACAAACAGGAAGACCACACAAAACTCCCACCCCAGTTATGTTTGATACCAATCACCCTGCATTTGCTATCACAAAAACATGCCTGCATTTCCACACATTGTTAGGGTAATCTTGTTAAGGGGCTCTTTTCTTTTGGTAATTTGCTCCATTGTTTGAATTCTGTGTCTTTTAGAATGGAACAGCACAACAACGTAGCAAAAGAAAATAAAACCAACACCAAGGCTGGTGAAATAAGCAAAATACAAACTGCACATGAGGTAAAAATTTAATGACAAAACAAATACGCTAGCACCTTGACAGACACGGATTTCTTAGAGTGAATACAAAAAGAAAAAAACATTTCCATTAAATAGAAGATACTAAATCCAATCATTAATTAACCAATTAAAACATCCAATTATAGACACTTCAATTATAAAAGGGCTTTCCAATCACATTCCTTATTTAAGCCCTTAGGCAACAATGTGCCAAATTTAAGGATAAAACTGTCTCTTTATAAAGCAACATATTTTTTAATGCAACAATGTCCTTTTCATAAATTTGTTCTAAAATGCAAGCTTTTAAATCAGTATACACCCCCTTCAAGTGTCTGATGAAAATGCATGGGCACTGGATTATCTAAGTTCTTATTTTTAATGCCTCTGATATGTTCCTGTAGTCTCACTTTGAACATTCTTTTAGTTTTTCCTATATAAAAGAGACCACAGGAACAAGACAGAGCGTATATTACTCCTTTAGGGGTACAAGTATGAACTGCTAAGGGCTTCTACTTTACATAAGACAGAGCGTATATTACTTCTTTAGGGGTACAAGTATGAACTGCTAAGGGCTTCTACTTTACACCGTTGATCCTAGCAAAGGATCTAACTACATTTTTGCATACTGAACATTTGCCACAAACAGCTGTTCTCAAAGTAACCAGTGACCTTTGAACAATATCCTTAGGCAGAACAAATAAATTGTGAACAACCATATCTTTAACATTTCTGCCTCTTTTATAGGATATTAAGGGAAACTTGCACAAAATTTTAACCCCATTTTTACCTTTAGAAAGAAATGGCCAATAACATTTTACAATATTAACTATTTCCTCACTATAAACTTTGTATAAATTAACAAAATAAACTTTTTTTATCTTCCCTAAATGCTGAGTACTTACAGAAATTTCTCATTTGTAAAATTCCTTTGCTAGCCAGATCACTATTCCCCTCATTTGTCTGATGTAATTTTATTCAAAGATTTCATAATTAGCCCTTCCCCACAACCTCTTTGTTTAAAAACCATGTGTGTATGCTATCTCACGCTGGAGGATTTCCAAACTGCTACACAACATACTCACCCTTAATAATTAATTATATGGAAGACATTCAGTACATGTGGACGATGACACATCTTGCTGTCTAAAAAATGAACTCCATCATTAAACTTCCTGTGTATTCTGGTATTTATGTTCCTATTACTAACATCTAACTCTAAATCCAAAAAAAAAAACCAAAAAAAAAAAAACAACAACAACAAATTTACCCCTTTGTAAACCATCAAACTGTAAAACAAAATGATTGGTTTGAAGGACTTCCACAAAAGAGTCCACCTCATTTACACCCGCCTTACATAAAAAAATCAAATCATCAATAAACCTACACTACAAAACAACATATTCTTTAAAAACATCTCAGTTTATACAAAAAATCAACTTCAAACAAACTCATAACTAAATTGGCATACATGGGTGCAAAAGATGCACCTATGGCAGTATCTTGCATTTGTTGATAAATATATTGATTAAACTCAAAAAAATTATGAGTTAAACTAAAATATAATAAATCAATAACATAATTATTTACAGGACTAGTTCCAAGAAAAAAAACTAAGAGCTCTCTTTTATATAGGAGAAACTAAAAGTGAGACTACAGGAATATATCAGAGACATTAAATATAAGAACTTAGATAATCCAGTGGCCATACATTTTCATCAGACACTTGAAGAGGTATATACTGATTTAAAAGCTTGCATTTTAGAACAAATTTTTGGATAGGACATTGTTGCATTAAAAAATATGATGCTTTATAAAGAAAAAGTTTTTATACTTAAATTTGGCACATTGTTGCCTAAGGGCTTAAATAAGAAATGTGATTGGAAAGCCCTTTTATAATTGAAGTGTCTATAATTGGATGTTTTAATTGGTTAATTAATGATTGGTTTTAATGTTTTCTATTTAATGGAACTATTTTTTCTTTTTGTATTAACCCTAAAAAGGGTGTGTTTGCCAAGGTGCTAGAGTATTTGTTTGTCATTACATTTTTACATTGTGTGCAGTTCGTATTTTGCTTATTTCATCAGCCTTGGTGTTTGTGTTTTAGAATGGACCCTGTCTTTAAAAATTTGTAAAACTAACTTATTGGTCATTCAATGTCTCCCTGTGAAGGTTGTGTACGTGCGCATACATACATATGGGTGTCATTCACTTTGTCATATCTGCAGTTAATCAACAGATTAAATGACTGAAAAGCTTAGAAAATTAGTCAAATGTTTTCATTGTTGAAAGTTAAAGATGGTGAAAAGCAGACGATCATGTGCATCTAGGTAAAGTAAGTGTGGGTTTGGAATTAAAATGTCGAAATTTGTAGATATCTTGAAAATGCCAGTACTGGGATGGTAGTATATGACCAAGTATTTGTGGCTAGATTTCATTAAAGGTGAAATAAATGGATATATTTAGTTGTGTGTGTGTGTGTGTGTGTGTGTGTGTGTGTGTTGTGTGTGTGTGCTACTGTATATGGTGCGCATGTCTTGTATAGTAGTAGTGGTGTTATGGAAAGGTTTTTCCCTATAGTGAGCTGCTGGGTTAGGGTCAGGGACAGGGACAGAGATAGTGTGAGCACAAACTAGTAAAGTGGTGCATTGGGCCAAAGCTTCTCAAGCCTATACCAAACCTTAGAAAATCTCATTTTGTATCACAACTACTGTTACGGCAAATTATGTATGAATTTGTGGTAGTGTTTTGGTTATCTTTTTTTTCTCAAAGTTGTAGATTTTTGGTATGTTGATTTTCAAAATGCCAGTGTTGATCATCAGTATTTCGATATTTGTGCATAAATCAAAATATAGTTATATATGTGGATGTATAGGTATATATATATATATATATATATATATATATATATATATATATATATATATATATATATATATATATGTGTGTGTGTGTGTGTGTGTGTGTGTGTGTGTGTATGTGTTTGTATATATATATATATATATATATATATATATATATATATATATATATATATATATATGTATATAAATATATATATACATATTATATATATATATATATATATATTTATATATATATATATATACTTGTATGTGTGTGTGTTCATATACATTTATTCATTAACGTCAATCCTTTCAAATATCAAACCATACAGCTTAAAAAAATAAATGTGAAAATTAATGAATCTTGCATACACAAAATCAGAAACCTACAATGACTGAAGAAATAAAGCAAATGATTTCCTTTCCCAAGCTCTAAAAAAAACAAAAAAAAAACAGTACCTTAATATATAATTTGAATAATGATAGTGTTAGGGAAAGAGTTCACTTTACTCAAGTGTGCTCACCCTAACCCTGTCGCTGCTGGTAACCTTAACCTTACTGAGAACCTTATGAAAAATGCTTTAGTTAACATAACCAGGGCACAAGACATTAGCACGCACACAAGCACACGCATCATATTGCATATATATTATTACCACTTCATGTAATTACAGTCTTTCACTTTCTTTGTATAGCATTGCACTCGCTTGTATTATTTTGTACTACTTGCTATTATTTTTGTATTACTTACTATTCTTTTGAATTATTTTTGTATTGTGTCAAATTACTATTGTACATTGTTCTGTGATTTATTAAGTAAATATGGAGCTTTTCTCCCTGAGCCTCCTCTAAAAAAGGACCTGCATCCAGTCGGACTTTCCCTGTAAACAAATGTAAAATAAATAAATAAATAAAAAATAAAATGACATAACTACACTCCCACACCACTAATAGTATCCCTTTACCCAGCCCTTACTCTAGTCTGAAACTGCAAACACTTGCATACACACTCTTAACCCTAAAGCAGAAACGTTTGGTACATCCACAAGTTTCAGCATTGGTAAACAACCCCAAGTACCAGCATACAAGGAAATCTCACACACCATATGGAAATACACTTTTCCCAAAACATTGACATTTCCTGAATTTGATAACAGACTTTTGATAAAAAAAAGCACATTTCACTGAGGATATGGAAATCAGAAACAGAGCTTAAAAAATTATTGGAGAATCCATAGGAAATTAAAAGGTGCCACCAGACCCATACTAACAATAATATAACCACAGGGTCCAAGCAGTCATATAAAAATGAATTCTTATTTCCTAAGAGCCTATTTTCTTCTATATGGCCATTTTGCTTTGTATATACTTTAAACTGTTAGCTCCACTCCATTTTTGATTTGGTTTCATTTCCATTCTGTGTTGGTAGAAGCAATTGGAGGAAGCACCATGAGTTAATCTTTTCACAAAATTTGGGATGTGATTATTAAGCGGGGTAGGTGGAACTTTTTTTGGGAACTTTTTATGTTGTATCTTTCGGCTTTTCCCGGTTAGGGGTTGCCACAGTAGAACTCCGGTCCGCTAAAGATTGGCAGTAGATTTTTACGTACTGAGTTGCCGGCCCTGATGCACAACCTTCAACGAAGGTACGCCCATTCACGCATGTCTCCACACAGAAGACGATTTAGCTGAGAATCGAACAGGACAACGTCTTACTGTGAGGTGACAACGCTACCGCAGCACCACCACCAGAACCTGTTATGATATAGTCTAAATTATCATTAAATAGTAATACATTATTAAAGTTGTTAATGACATATAAACCACCCACTTGCCATAGGCATTTATTTTCTGCTGGAGTAACTCTGCTGGCATTAAGCTAACTGATAATTATTATAACTCATGAGTTGCAGTGCTACCCTAAGCATTTCTTCCACAGTAATAGCCATGGCAAACTTTCATTCAGCCATGAATTGTCAAGTTATATCTGGGCAAGGCTTCATTTGGATGAAAACCACCAAACATATCTTTGTTTAAGTGTAAAATGTAATAAATAGTTTTGATTTTGCAGGAGGACAAGATCCCCACCCTGACCCTGCATCTCCCATATGGCAGACTTTTCCTACATACCCTTTACTGTTATTTACTAATTCCACAGTCATATAACCACAGGGAAATGTGAAACCTAAAAAATTGTGGGCCTTGCCGGTGCTGTAATAGAAACAGTGCAAGATATAGTCTTCTCTGTTAAAACTTATTCAGTGAGATGTAAATCAACCACTGGTGAATGACAATTTGCATCCCTGTTCACTTTACACTTGACCAGTAGTATGGAAGCCAATAAAAATACACACATAGTGTCTGTTCTTAAATATGACTAAACAGGATCCTTTCTTGCAGAAAACCACAGCATAATAAATGAATAAAACAAAACTTTAAAACATATAATATAAAAATAAATATAAGCTGTGGCATAAAGTAATATAACCTGTATTAGTACTGAAAGTGCTCACATCTGCCTTGATGTTAAGTTTATCCCAGTGAAAGCACGGAACAGCATGGCAGACATTTTATCAGTAAGAGAAGGAGAAAAGTATGTCAACTTAAACTAAATGTAAATTAACTCAGAAATAAGATTTGTGCTTAAATTTTGAAGGTCGTAATACTGTGGAGTTTTAAGTGCTACCAAAAGAATAATGAAAATCTAGCCACATTATTTAACTATGGACAGCTATGGACAAAAGAGAGGATACAATGGATTACCTATCAGTTCAGATAAATCAGCTGTAGAAAAGGGTCATGCAGTCTTGAATTTGAAATGGTCTGATCTGAGAATCTAATAAATAATAAAATGTCATTCACTTGGCAAATATCTGTCCTGCTAAATTCTTATAGACCAAAACTGAATTTATGATTTCCCTATGACTTAATTAGCTAGGGTTAAACTGAAACCAGGGTATTCTGTGCAAGCTTGATGAGCAAACAGGATGTCAAATACCACTGGCTAATGTTTATTTATTGATTGATTGATTTAGTTAGTTAATTAGTTAATTAGCCAGCTTTGTTTCTTAAGCAGATGGGTGGGCTTGCACAAGACCCTTTTCTGTCATAATGCATGCCAAGTAGCAAACAGATAAGTACAACAGTTTTACACGGATATATTACTGAAGGTATGTGTAGCATTTAGAGTGTTAGCTACAGGCACCATTCAGAGACCAACAGGGGACATGCTGGGGGTGTCACAAGGCATCAGCATCCAGGATCTTCCATCAGTTCCTGAATGTTATGCTCCAACATGCCAGTGACCACATATATTTTTCCTGTACTCCTGAGAATAGGGCCAGAAATATGCAGGAATTCTACTGTGTAGCACACTACCATGAAGTACTGGGTGGCATAAATTGCACACATATAGAAATTGAGGTACCATCCAGGGAACTGGCTAGGCCCTACATAAATAGAAAGGGCTCCACTCTATTAACTGCTGAGTCATATGTAATGACAACTGAATCACTTTGAAAGTGTGTGCTGGTAACCCTGGCAGTTACGATGACACACATATCCAGCACACCTCCCAACTGTATGAGATGCTTGCTAGGAGGTATATCCCACAGGGTCATTTACTAGGGGATGTAGGTTATGCACTGGAACCATGGTTGATGACACTCATCTGAAATGCACACACACCTGCTGAAGAATGCTATAATGAACCACACACAGAAACCAGAAATATTACAGAGCGTGTGCTTTGTCTGCTGAAGTAGCGGTTCCAGTGCCTAGATACATCAGGGGGAGCCATGCAGTAGAATCACAGACATGTGCTCAAATATTCACAGTATGTGCCATGCTGCACAACATTATCCTGACAAAACAGCTTCAGCAGGATCTGCAAGGGGAAGGAGCACACATCCCACCGCCAATGCTAAGGTCACCACAGCCACACGCAGATGAGGAATCAGAGGGGGAACCACCAGCTGCTGTGGGTGTAGGCAGATGTAGGCATGATCAATATGCCCTTGCATTGGCTAAGAGACAATGCATAGCACACTCACTGACCACCTAAGGGCCTTAAACCTTCCTCCTATGCACATACATATACTAACATTGATATCAGGCAACTTTTACAACCTTTACATCCCCATGTATTGGCTGTGTACTGCTTGCTTTAGAGTCAGCCCTGAACTCAAACTGTTGCAACTGCTGCATTTACAAGATAAGTATCAAACCTGGAGTCTATTGTGTAATAATTTCAATGAGTGGCATATAATTGCATTTCATACTTGGTATTGTAAGCAAGCAAAAGATGGGAGGATTGTACAGAAATGACCTTAACATATGACAACAGAGACTTATTTGACTTATGTCTCTATTATTAAGTAGAAGTCCTCAGGCATCAAAGATTCACACAGTCATATCTCTCAAAAGTACTGATGATCACTGCATGCCCTCAGTTTAGCACCATACGTTTGTACTGGAAAATCATTAAAGGGAGACATCAGAAAGGAATGATACACATTACAGTTTCAGACTTCACAACACTCACAAGAACATTCATAATAAAGTTGGGAAATTTTAATGCTACCCACATTCAAATTTTCTAAGGCCAATTACCAGTTCAATATCACAAAAGCTATGCATCCTGAGCATCAGTCACAAAGCTTATGTGTCCCTGAATCCAAAAGATACAAAACAGAGATATGACACAGTTATCATCAGTTGCACAGGGTTTTGTGTGGAGGGCAGGAAGCCTAGGCTGACACAAAAGGTCAGTGAGTGTGTGTGAGTAAGAAAGAGAAGCAGGCAGAAATTTGAATAAAGCAACAAATGGCCAGTGAGACAAAATGGGTTCTAGCCTGCACGGCTGAACCATGTGACTGTTGCGTGTGTGTCTGTAGGGAGTCTTTCAGGGGAAATTGGTGTGCAAGTGTCTGCAGGCACACAGCCAAGCTCTGTGCTGGCTCTGCATCCTGCTATATCAGACAGGTGTGAGCCATGAATGGTAGAGGTCGTAGTTCATTGTTATTGTCCCCAACCATGAGAACTGGCTCTGCCAGGAGTTGTACTGACATGCCCATGCCCACAGCCAGATGCTCTGCTGCTACCTGAATGTGACTGATGTCTGTTGGATGAGCTCCCTTCATGAGGATGCCCAGAACCATGACCCCATGGCCTTCCACATCTGGGTGTGGACAGTTCACCTACTGATGGAGCAATGGAAGTGCTGCCACTATGGCAGCACGGCCACGTTGGCTAACTGCAGATGATGTGGCTGACCTACACCCACAACAAAGATACCATTCCCTTCCCAACAGATGTTCCCTCACAGACACAACTCATTATATCACACACACCCTTTGTGTCAATGTGTCATTGGATCTGCAACATGGTGGAGGCAGTCTTGCATGTCAGCCTGTGCCACATCTACAACTCTAAGCATTTCTCTGGAACACCTAGGAGAATGTGCCTGTGAAGTAGCATGGGAAGAGACACTTGAATCAGGTGGAGGAGGGACAGCAGGCCTCCTCTGAGCACCCTTAACAATCATCCTGTGTGGCACCTCACCCACACTTTGGCTACAGTCAGAATCAACAGGCATTGAAGTCACAGCAAATACACTTCCCTGATCAATTGCCTCACTCTCTACCTGTCTAATATCTAAGGTCTCACTAGAATGGATAGGCATAGGTCTGCTGGCTGTATCTGATGGAATTGCAGGGGATGGCTGTATTGCAACCTCAGTGTCAGATTCAACCTCTGCACCCCCCTAACGGTGCCTCTGTTTGGCCATCATCATCAGAATCTGCTAATACACTGGCATCAGGTGGCAGAAGTCCCACACTTCCACTGTCAGGATCACCTGTGATAAAAAGCAACAAACACAGGAACAATTATTACCTAAACTATTATACTCTAATATATACTAACAAAATAACAGTGCTGCCAGTATTAGTCAGCACAGCAATACACACAACAGTCCTGACATCAACATGACACACTACAATATTTCTTTGAATTGCTCATCAGTACTGATATAAAAATGCTTGGCTTACCATCTGCAGATGAGGTTATCCTCTGCAAGCCAGAAGGTCCTGGAAGACTTTAAGTAAAAAGGTAAGGACAACATCATAACAATTAACAGTAACACAGGGGGCAATACTTTTACCCCTTTATATGTCCATTAACTATACTTTCATCAAGAACTTGGATGACAACTCCAACCTAAGCTAATCAATCAAAATGTGTTGATAACTGCCGCAATCTTCAGCTCCCCCCCCAAAAATTGAGTGACACAGAAGTACATATTGATTTCAATTGTTTTACTATACAACAGTAGTCAACAATTGAGATAGCAAAGCCTGTCTGGAAGCTCTTCCTGGGATATGCTTTCTGTTCATGAAACTGTCACACCAATATCAAGGACATGCTGTCCTGCACTTTCCTGAGAGCTGTCTGGATCCCTGATAGTGGACAGGAACTCTTCATTTGATGTTAGTGGAGGATCTACAGCAGGCCCCCCAATACCCATCCAGTCACAGCCTACTGCAGCTGCTTTCCTCCTTGCAGATGTGATCATGTCAGTGGCCTTATGGTGCACTGACTTATATGTCCTGCTGTGGCCACCCACAGCATTAACATCATCCACAATCTGCCTCCACATATGCATTCTGCGTGCCATATCTCCCTGTCCCCTTTCAAACAGGAAGGCACCATGTTTCCTAAAAGCATTGTTGATAACTTGAATTTCAGCATCAATAAAGGGGGGTATTCAAGGTTTGAACACATGGGTGGCACAGTCCTATGTGTCCTAAAAAACAACAGAAGGATAATACACATAGGCATCACATAACTACAAAATAAATGTTCCCAGATAAAACAGAAATGGTAGCATCCCAGTATTACCAACTGGAGAAACAAAAAACAGTCTAGGGATCTGAAATACAAACAGGCTGGATACAAGAAAAAGATAGAAACAATAGCAACATATCCTTGTTTGTGCCATAACAGAAATACAGCTTTGCCCCCACCCCATAAAAAGAACAGTCAAATGACACATTGTGCTAACAAACCATCTTTGAAATGATAAAAGTGCTATCAAATGAACTGTCCCTGAAACATTTCTACAAATTTATCACAGAACATTCTATTTTATGGTATTGCCAATCATGTATACTTGTGAAATGCCTTGACAAACATTCCCATGGCATCAGCACACTTCAACAAATGCATACATATAAAGGTTTAAAAGCCTCTGCTTCAGATTTTTCTTAATTACAATCCAGCATATGCATTATATTGCTGATAAAATACAAGCATACCTTTTCAACTTCAGTAATTCTCTGTTCAGATATATCCCAAAATAATAGCTGCTGTTCAGTGTTCTCCACATAAACAAGCCTCCACACCTTCAGTTTTCCTAGCTTTCATATGGTGTAGATTCAGGGCTGTTAGCACAGTGAAGATACAAATGAGGTGTGAACTGATTAGAATTGCTAAATCCCAAATATTTGGCTCTGTGTAGGAGATGTAAATATAGTGCAGGCACTCCCTCAGTATTTGTTTTTAATGGATTGCAACTATGAATGATTATTAGTTGGGAGAAGAAAAACACATCAGCACTGCAGACTGCCCTACATCCAGTGGGTATGTCATGTTAGACTTACAGAATGTTAGATGTAAGGTTTGAAATGTAAGTAAGCAGCACACAGTTCACAAGCTGTGTTCATTAACATCTAACCTCCCCTTCATTTGTTGTCAACTGCATATGATATTATTTCCATTTAATATCCTCACACATGTTAAGGCTAATGTTATAGAATGGCTTACAGACTGCATGTCTCAGATTACTGGTCAGATAAGAGAAGAATGACCAACAAACACAGAGAGGTAAGACAAAGCTATATACTTGCAGGCAATTATCATAACTAGTAGTGTGATCACTAAGTGCACTACATCCAAAAATAATAAATGTACAAATAACAGTTGTATGGTTTCATATTACTGTACATGTTGCAGTTGGCTATGTGAACATTGATTTCAGTTCCTTGCTGCAAAGTTGTTTGTGTGACAAAGAGGGATAATGCACCCTTCCTGTGTTCTGAAGGTTCATTGGAGTGAGAGTTCAAATATCTGTGTAGACATATCTCATGTGAACCAACATTGTCTAGTGTGTATGTCATAGACTGCTTTTCCTCATTTCAACTACTTGTCCCTTTTTTCTTTTTTTTCTTTCTTGATTTTTTATTTATTTATTTATTTTTTTTTGGCAGAGAGACAGTGTTTGCATGAAGTAGCATTTAGTGCAATCACAGGAAACGAGGAAATGAATGTCAGGTTTGGTTTTACTTATCTCATTTGTAAGAAGAATATCAGTGCACAAACTAGACAACTGGACCACCCACGAAGCAGACAGAACACCTGCAGACAGGACACAGACAGCCAAAAATAGAAACTGGACGCATTCAATTAATTCTATCGGGCACCACACAAACCCGATAAGACCTTAAAAACGATTAGTAAAACAGGGAATTTCATGTAACTACTCCTGCGGCAGCAGGTGTAAGAGTAGGGATGGAGCACAGATCATCTTGGGTTCTAGTACAGGGGATTCAACTTTTTACTATCATGCCAGTGCAGTTTATAGTAATGAACTGAAACATGGACAAGTGTTATTGCAACTTTCTTGTGGCAAAACATGTAATTGAAGGACTGCCATACACATGGCCCTGGGTTCTAATACAGGATATTCCATGCACTTTTACTATTGTTCCACTTCCCATTATATTCACTGTCACTTATAACACTTTAGATAGTGGAGCTGATATGAATTATATGTATGAGGGATGATACACCATTATTGTGTTTTCAGATGTATGACTGACAGTATACTGTGTACTGTATTTCTGTAAGTATAATTCTGCTATCTGGACTTGCATGGGCTTCACATTTGCCTAAGACACATATGCAACTGGTTCTATATCCAATAACCTTGTTAGCTGACACACATACATGTGTAACAGCTCAAACTGTCACCTGTATTTATGAATAATTCCTGACTATGTCTGAGCAGCACTTCTTCTGTGGCAGAGATGGAAGATCAACAGTGTGGAAGAAAGTGTTTTGTCCCTTATGCCTAGGTTTGAACCCACAGTGTAAAAATCTATTTTCTCAGTGTATAAAGATATAAACAAATGTGTCAGGTCATTACATTTATGCCTCTAGTGCATGTCTGCAAACCTAACTCACCTAACAGTGACCTTCTGATATTCCAATATATATTTCCAAGCTGCATCAGTAGACACCCCTCAGACTAAGGCCAAGTGTCAAATTAACCTTCCAATTGAGGTTATTTAATTCCTCACTGCTTGGCACTGCTGCTCTCCACTTACCATCACACAACTGCATCGCTCACATTTGTGCACTCCCACTAAACATGATAACTGGAATTGACATGAAAGCATCAATATCCATTGATCTAGGCCTGTTGGTAGACTTGGCTGGCATTAGTGAGGAAGGTGCCAGGTTTAGGGCACAAAGGTTGGGTGTTCAGAAGGCCAGGATATTTATTGGATTCCTGGTAAACACCACTGCCAAAGGCTTCTGCAGGGGGACTATTCTGTCTACCAGTACAAGTCTGAGGCACGGAATATTTTGGCACAGGCTGCATGCAGTGCCACTGGTATTCTGCACACTGGAGAACAATGCAGGCATCATTTTAATGACCTACAGAGGAAAAATGGATACTCTCAACCATTGGTTGGAGGAATTTAGGACTGCAGACACCCCACAGCTGTGTTAGTATAAACTAAAGAGGGTACTTGTAAGACTTAGAAAGTTAATATAGGCAAGACTGGTATGCATAGTGGTCTTCTGTTCTTTTCTATTCTTTCCCCAGCTTGAGAGTTCAATGTCCGGGCCCATATTCCTCTATTGGAGATACTGAGGGAAGCAAGTGGTATGTATGCAGTAGAAGAGAAGTGTTATTGTAGCATTAAAAGTTTAAGATAGCTTTTTTGGTAATTTATAGAGTTACATCAAACTGAGCATATACATCCCAACTGTAAAAGCAAGTATGCATGCATTATTCTGTAGCACAAACCAGTTGTAAGAGTCCAAAATTAGACTTTAGTCAAAGACTGTGGGTTCAAATACCACAATTCACGACTATACAATACTGCTATTTCTTCAATAAAATTCACATTAAATTAAAAACTCTACTAGTGGCACAAATACCCTGCTGTAAACTGTAATGTGTATAAATGGAACATGCATATGTGCAATATATGCACATTTCAGGGATTGCTTATGGCGATCTGTAGTGTAGTGTGTTTCTGTTAGGAGGTATACTTAAATGTAATACTTAAGATAAAAGAGTTGTATAGTTGTATTAATGCTTTGTACGTCACCTATGATGGTACTAATTTTATCTATTTTTCCCTCTCACCCTACCCCTTATTTCTCTTTTTTATTTTCTATTATGTATCATCAAAATGTCCTCATATCATCCATGTGTACCACATCACTAAAGGCTCCACAGCACAGTGAGGTAGGCCAGCCCCAGTGTATCTGCCTGCCCCTGCTCTACCTGCTCCAGCATTGATGCCCAGCATGTCTGGGAGCCATCCTGGCAGTACTGTCTCTGCTGCCCCTGCACTACCTGCACCCACAGGAAGTACTGCCCTGGCAGCTGGTGTAGTGGTACGCTCTGTGAGCAGTGGCAGAGGTGGTGATTTCATCTCCTGCAGTGAGTTGCCATGGATGGTGCATAGGGTTGTGCACTGCACCATTGGTGCATGCCTAGGACAGATGGAGAGGCTGCTCTCTCTCATGTTCCATAGGAGGAGGCGACATCAAGCACTCCAGCCACCAGTTGAGTAAGGTGACAGTAATGATAGTCCAGTGGGTTATGACTCGATTCTCACTGTCTCCAAGTTGATGGGTGTGGGCCTGGGTTATCCCCTCCCTCACCCCAATCATGATGTCCCCCAACCTTTTGTGTCCATCACCTTCCCTGTCTCTTGTCTTGTTTGTCTTGTATGTTTGCAATTGATTCCTCACCTACCCAACATACCTGACTCAGACATATCTATGTCCCTTACCCAACATCCCTGATTCTCTGAAACAAAAAATAAATGGGTACTTGTCTCACAAAGAAAAAAAAATCATCCCACACATAGCACTCCATTTTGCATGTGTCTTCTTGACACACTTGATTCAGTTTAATTGGTTATACAACATGATTGCATTATGGTCACCCCTCTTTGTGGTGGTGACAGTGCAAATTGAATTAATATTCTACACATGTTTTCAATTTACACTGTTAAAGAAATGGATAGCTATGTTTCTTTCCAACATCCCTCATGCACTTTCCTGTACTGCTTTCTCTTTGTTGTTTCCCCTGCTTGCTCCTCATTTCACCACTTTCCTAGCTACTTAATTTTCACCATTTTAATTTGGTCAAAAATATAATCACACACAACAAACATAAGTAGCAGAAAAAGCAATGGATCCTTTCACTTTTTGGTTGCCATGTCTCCACGCAGCTGCATGTCACACACTAATGCACAGCAATGGTGAGGTACAGCAAAATGCTACAGTAGCCTCTGGGCAGTGCTGTTTAAACCTGCTGCTCTATGCCAATACACAGCAACACATGTACTATAAAGAATGCATGTCATTGCATTATCAATGTTTATTTAAAAGTATTTAAAAATATTAGATACACCTGCATTTGAGCCAAATATCATCTGGGCTGAAAAAGAAATGTGTCAGTACATTTACACCTGCTACCACAAAGTAAGTTAAGCAACAGGTGTGTTTCATAGACTCAGTACTAACTCTCAGACTTTAGTAATGTAGCTCAAGTTTGCACAATGCTTAGTTATGCAGAAACATGAATAGTATTGGAAAAGTGTATCATGTATGCATAAACACTTTGCCAACCATCTTGCAAACCCACTGCTTGTTGCACTATTGAAAGTAATTATTGTTTTGTATTATTGCTGTTTACTGTCCATTTCCTGTCTATGACATAAAGTTACATGTGGAAACATAACAAGCTAAAGGCCCAATCTAACAATATGTCACATATTTACAATACCACCATGTGTTTTCTCCCCCAAGCACTGCATCCCTGGTGTCTCAGTACCTTTTTACACACATATCACATACACTACTGAAATTAATATACACCAATGTGTAATATGCAATGCATATAAATCTGGTAACATGTAGAACTAGAACTACTGACCCATAAGCCTATAAAACCTTATCTGCAAGGCTAGGGAAGGAATCAGCATGGACCTTATCCACAGGGACATAGGTGACATTCAACACACTTGACTTAACCCATGTTGGTTTTGTTCAGGGTAGATATTGCTTACTAAACCTAGTGGACTTCTTTGATACTAAACCCAAAGACCTGGTTGAGGGATAACAGGGTATACTGTCTATAATGAGTTATCCAATGTTTTTGACACTATTCCCCAATTCATGTATCATAGAGAAAATCACCCATCTGGGAATTAGCCCGTACACTACTAGATGGATAGCCAACTGTCTCACCGACAGAACACATACTGTCAAAGTTGGGGGATGCACCTCCACCACTAGATCACTTACCAGTGGAATACTGCAAGGATCTGTGCTGGGCCCTCAACTGTTTGGAAACTATTTCTCTGAAGCCTAGGCAAAGATTGATGACCTGTGGTTTACCAAGTTTGCAGATGACTGCTAACTGGACACAGTCGTATGGAGTCCCCAAGTGATGGTAACATATTACAGAAGAGGCTGACACAGACAAATAATTGGTACCAAACTCATGGACTGAACCTTAAAGCAAACAGTCAGGAAATTCTTCTACATGGCACACATCACAAAAGGTTTCTCATCCAGGAAAAAAGAGGTCATTGTTCCCCTCTACTCATCACTCATTAGACCCATTATAGACTCCAACGCCCCTTTTGGTATGTACCTCACAAGACATCTACAACAACTGGAAAGGCCACAGAAATACCTCACAAAGAGGATTACTGGCCTCAAACAGATGCCCTATGCAGACCGTCTCAAAAAACTCCAGCTTTACTCTGTCACATATTGCCTACTCAGAGGCAATCTCTGCCTAACATACAAAGAAAGCTATGTCAAACCCAGAGCTGTTGGACATGCTCCACGTAAAGAAATCCCAGTCCCTCCAAGCTACACGCTCTAGGGATCTAAACCTTGTCACAACAATAAACAGAACATGCTGGAGGGATAGATTCCTGTCTCAGAGACTTCCCATACTCTGGAACAAACTATCTATCTATATCAAACAAAGCTCCTCATTAGCACTCTTCAAGAAAAATCTTGATGATTGGATGGGAGATAGGAAATTCACCCCGTGGATCACTTCTGTGGCTCTGCTTGACAGGAGCGCAGGAAAATAATTTTCTTGGTTGGCAAAAGCCAGGGTACCATTTGGCTAGACATATGTAGGCCCTAGGGCCAATAGCTTAGTACCTACCTATGAACCTATGAACAATCCCTCGTTGTCCCCTTTGGCAATGAAGTTCCCCTGCAAATTGTGATATACATGGCACCCCTCTAAGCTGAAACATGGTGTTGCGAGACTTGGGAACACATGTTGATAGCAATCTACACTTCAATTGCTATATGTCTATAGTGGTGGGACACACATTCTACATTACGCACCTCAAAAATATGGCCATCACATCGAAGACCAGAGATGTCATAGCTCTACTGTACTTTACCCTTATCAGTCCACTAATTGAGTACAATGATCCCTTCTGTCTGTACCTCACCAGACATCTGCAGCAACTGGAGAAAATACAGAGGATTGTCACCAGGAGAATCTAGAGCCTCCAAAACATGACATACATGGAAAGACTGAAAGACTTGTCACTGTACTCAGTATCATGCAGGCTGCTGAGGGGTGACCTATGCCTGGCCTACAGAGCAGTCTCAGACTTTGCCTTACTGGAAACACTGGACATCTGCAAATCAAATGGAACAAGAATAACTTGCTCCAGGGATCTCAACCTAGCCTGTGACATAAACAGAACATGCTAGGGAGACAGATATATCTCCCAGCAATTGATACTCCTCTGTAATAGGCTCCCAGTGTGTGTGAAGCAGTGCTTCTTAGTGAACCTGTTCAAGCGCAACCTTGACAACTGGATGGATGATTGTAAATTCACCCTGGGGTGGCACCTGTGTCCTTCATGGACAGGTCCAGTCAATGCTGCTCACAAAATTGCTCTCCTATCAATGACCATCTAACTATGCTCAATAAGGATACTTGTGTTTTTATATAGCTAGGCTTGTAAATGCCCTTGGGCTATTAGGCTAGTAACCTCCTATGGGCCTATGAAGCTATGAACCTATGCAGGCCTTCCAACATATTCTCTCCAACATGGCCTGCTGATGTCATCCACTATAATTGGACCTACAGTCTTGTAAAAGTCAGACTTGTACTGTGGCATTTCCATAAAGTACTGACTTCTGTAGTTTGTGTACCTTAGATAGGTAGGGGGTTTTGTTCTCACTGCAGTCAGCTGTCTGTGTGTGTGTGTGTGTATATATGTGTGTGTGTGTGTGTGTGTGTGTGTGTGTGCGTGCGTGCCTGCGTGTGTGTGTGTGTGTGTGTTTCTAGACAGAAAAACAGAAGCATGTATCCCACAGTTACTGCTTCAGTGCCATGGATTGACAGTATTTTGATACCTATACATCCATTTCATGCAGGCCTCCCAACATCTTCTCTCCAACATGGTCTGCTGATGTCATCCACTATAAGTTGACCTGCAGTCAAGTAAAACTTGGACTTGTGCTGTGGTGCATGCATGAAGTACTGAGTTTTCTGTGTACTTAGGTAGGAGGTTCTATTTTTACTGTAGTCAACTGTGTGTGTGTGTGTGTGTGTGTGTGTGTGTGTGTGTGTGTGTGTGTGTGTGTGTGTGTGTGTGTGTGTGTGTGTGTGTGTGTGTGTGTGTGTGTGTGTGTGTGTGTGTGTATATGTGGGTGGGTTTGCGCTCTTGCATGACATTACAGAGAGCCTTTTACATCAGTATGTGGGACACTGTTATTGGTATATTCTCCCCAGCAGCACTGCTGATGTTATCAGCTATAAAGTGTTATCTGAAACACTGAAAGTCAGTCTTGAGCTGTGGCACTTGCCTTAAATACAGAGGTCTGTAGTCTGTATACCTTAGATAGGTAAGGGCTCTATTTTCACTGCAGTCAACAGGGTGTGTGTGTTTGTGCTCTTGCTTGACATTACAGAGATTTTTACACCAGCATGTGGAACACTGTTATTACCATATTCTCCTCAATAGACACTGCTGATGTTATCAGCTATATCTGATTTGTGGATATGCACTTTTCCCACTATGGCAGGGTCAGAGAATGAATTGGAGGGCAGGCTGAAATCAACTCATACTGTATGATACAGATCACAGTGACATGCCTTTCAGTCTATCTACATACATCATGGCATAGTTTGTAGGCCCTACTGCATGTGTCTGGTGAGGTACATGCAATAGAGAGCATTATACTCTATCAGTGTTCTGATGAAGTTCAAGTACAGTGCTGGCATACAATCATACAATCTGAATATGATAGTATGGCTTATGATGTGTACAACAGAGGTTTTCAATAACTGTGTGGACACTTGATGGTTAAAGTTCAGATTGGTATCCTCGTGTGTTCTTACTGCTTGCATCACTGCATTTCAGCATAGCAGGGCTGTTGTCAGGGCTGTAATTAGCATGGAATTCAACTTTTTAGAAGGACAACATAAAGACATGTTTCTGTGTTCATTTATAGGTCATGGGCATTTGTCACCAATCATTGTCTGTGTTAGCCCCTCCTGTAGTATGTTATCGTCATTGGTGGGCTCAATGACTGCACCCAATATGCACGAATCAGGAAACTTGGTAAGCCAAAGACCATATACTTTAGCCTGAACTGTTGAGAAATAGATTCCAAACAGTGAAGGGCCAAGCACAGTTCCCTGGGGTACACCAGTGGTGACAGCTCTACTGTATTCAGGTTGATTCACCAACCTTCACAGTGTGTGTTCTGTCAGTGAACCAGTTGGTAATCCATCTAGTGAAATAAGGATTAATACCCAGCTGGGAGAGTTTTGCAATGATATCTGCATAGGAGATTGTGTTAAAACCGTAGACCACATCATGACAGGCTATATGCACTGTATTTAATCCAGGCCTATCACATAGAATCAATGGGCTGTGACAACATCACAGACCACCTATGGCATCACTCAGTGCATACACCTTCCTGTTACAGTTGAATGCACACTTCACCACACCTTCCACATGGGCTATATTCCCATAGAAGGGTGTACATCAACATGCATCCACCTGAGTTGGGGGGACAGCACCTGATGCATGCATGTACAGACACATCCTGACTCTCCTCATCTGTGAGGTAGATCAACATGTCATCATGGACCTTTTCTAAATGGACACTAGTAATACCCCGGCTGTGTGCAACAGACCTGTGTGAGTTGTTAATGCTACATTATGTCTGTTACATCTGATGTCTTCAAAGAGGTCATTGAGGGCATGCATGATGACAACACTATCATCTTGTGGAACTTGACCAGGTCAAGGCATTGGACACAAATCCACACAAGTATTCAATCAACACTGTCAGATGCTGCCATAAACAGCTATATCACTGAGTGGGTAGACCAGTCTATCACATAAGTGGCATCTCACTATGTTAAAATGTGTGAAGTGACCTCTATCTCAGGTCCAGTGATCAGGTCCATACATCAAGGCTGTCTGCTGGGCCCTTTCCTGTCCATTAGTTAAGTGATGGACATCACAGATGACATCCTGTGTCCAAACAGCTGCCTGAAGGACTACATATTGTAGGCAATCATTGACGCCCACTGTGATATTAATATAATACAGACAGTATCAACACATAACAAAGATTGCTGCCACAGCCATAACAACATCTGCAATGACAAGAAAATGGGGGGCATTTGTTAAGCCAGGAACAGAAACACACAACCCAAGTATATTGTGGACATCACACCCTTTAATCGGACCAATAGGTATGTGATGTCCTGGAGTAGATGGTAAGTGGACGTCCACCAGCATGTGGCCACAGTGTTGACTAATCCCTTGTATGTAACACAAGTACTGAGTATATAAAAGACATCCACATCAGATGCCATAATACCTCCATAGTTCTCAACCTTCATCACAGCAACAACTGAGTACAATGCAGCCTTCTTCATGTACCTGAGCTGGTCAAGTTCCACAGTGATTACTTATGTACTGTTTTTTCACCAGTTGTATATACTGCCAGTAATGTGTACTAAATGTCTTTATTAATGTAAATTCTGTATTGTATGTGAAATGTCTTATATGTGGAGCTTTTCTCCCCGGGTCTACACTGAAAATGGGCACTTCTGGCCCAGCTGAACCATCCTGGTAAACAAATGCAAATAAATAAATGTATCGCCCTACACATCTTCCACTGATGTGTAACCGAAATGTACCACCTTTGTCACAATGAGCTGTCACGCAGCTTAATGGCCATACCTAGGTATTCTTTTTGTGACATAAACATGATTGTCTGATGGTGTGGAACACCAATCAAGTTGTTACACCAGATGCATGTGTGCTACCTGTTACATTAATGGTATGGATATCATTCATGACAGTGTGGATTGTGCTATATATATATATATATATATATATATATATATATATATGCCATGCACACCAGTTAACTAGCCTGTATTGCTCATAATGTCACATACAGGTATAGCAATGTCCCTCCTAATACCTCCAGCAAATATTACAGTGCCAGGACAGTGTGCATGGTTACCTTCATACAGTGTGCATGTATCATAACAGTTGTACAAGTGTGCTTGTGCATAATCATCTCTGATCATGTTAAATCACATATGTTATGTCAGAGGCATGAGATTAGTGATGGTACTATTCTGGTATTGTCCATGATTGTAGTTGGTTCTTTTAATATTGTCCATAAGCCTTTAACTGTATCCCACTTGCTGGAGACCACTCCTCAGATTACAGTCATATTCAGGTAAATCAGTTTGCACAGCTTCACAATATGCACCCTATCCCAATTGCATGTCAGATCCCTGATAGATGTCTTCTGCATTATTCATGTAAGGATGCTTATCTCACGCAGACATCCTCCCCATTGTAATGTCACCTTGTGTGACAGTCACATAATACACATTTTCACTGTGCACTCTGTACTGTACCATATAGATACATGATCTGTGTTGCTGCTACAATCACTGCTCACACATGCCCTCATCTGCTGTACATTAGATTGTTTTACCTGTCCTCTTTCCGTGTTCATTCCTACAGTTCATCTGTGTGTCCCTATTCAATGCGTACATTTCCCTGAGTGTTTATTTTGCATGGCAGTCCATATATCATTAGAAATCATTTACAAAGCTTCAATACAGAATGCCATGAATGGGATATCACAATACTCTGCTCTGTAGATACAATGTCCTGTACTGTGTTTGGACAATATACTTCGCATTCATACCTCTCAACTATCCAGATATTCACAGGATGTCTAGATGTGTTCCTTATCAAGTTTGTAGCTTTCTGCTATATCACTGGGATGATCTCAGGACTGATGTAACTCAATATTACATACAAGTTCATACCTCTCAAATGTCCAGATTTTTGCAGAATATCCACATTTTTGTCTCATATTTTTGATCTTTTCCTCAAAAAAGTTTGGTTTTCTGGCAAATCATTGGCATGTCATTGTGGATTGAAGTCAGAAAATAATGACAGACATTTGAGTTTCAAACTTGACGCTGTACAGAAAATTCATGGTAATTTTCTAAGTTTGTAAATGCAATATTTCAAAAATTTCCATATTTTGGGCCTGTGTCCTCCCATTATTTATGGCTATGTCCAGATTTCTTGCTCTATGAGGTCGAGAGGTATGTTCTTGAAATCCTTTAGAACATGTATCTTAACAAAAACCCATAGTAATTCTAGCACATTTCTATAGGATATATATGTCAAATATGACCCTATTTCTGGGTCATTATCCCCACATTATGTTGGCCTTTGTCCAGATGTCTTGCTGTAAGAAATTAAGAGCTATTTGTGAAGCCCTGGTGTTCATTGTGGCATTCCACACAAAACCTTGGACCGTCAGTGCTCTGGTTTCAACAGGTGTGTTATCCATGTTTCCTTACACAGCCAGCTACACTGCTGCCAGCTACAAAACCTCACTTAAACACGGTGCTCAGCATGAATATGCATTGAGCACTGCTGCTCACTGCTCGCCACCTCTCACACACATAAACTCCATGTAGGCTTTGTGTGAAGCCTACATGGACCTTACTGCATCCCTGGGAATGTTTAAACCTATAGATCTGCATGCATCAGAATTACCAAAATAGATATACCATCCAGTCAGAGTTTGCATATACATTGCAAGAGTGAAATACTATAAAGGTAATCTTAACAGAGAAGAAAATGTATAGATAGTTGTCTTGATAAATGACAGTAGTTGTGAGAAAAAAAAACAATATGACTGTTAGTGGAATGTGATGGTGTGTGTAATTTATCATACTGCTTGCTACATTAAACTTCTCAGGACAATGGTTTGTGTGCTTTTTGTTTACTAGTAGTTGTGAGAAAGAAACAAGTTGTTGAGCGAAGTCATGTAATATCTTGATAGGTAAAACTTAACATAATTGTATACAATGCTTCTGGAATGCAGAAAAAGAGTAGGTCATACTGATTACTTGTGGCGATTACTCATATTGATTACTTAGTGGCGATTACTTAGTAGTGATTTCTTAGTGGTTATTTTTTAGTTGTGATTATTTAGTGGTGATTGCTTACTCATGATTACTTGCTAGTGATTACTTGGCAGTGATCACTTGCATAGTAGGGATTACTTAATCATGTTTACTTAGTAGTGATTACTTAGTGGAGATTATTTAGCAGTGATTACTTATGGTGGCTGATTAGTAGTGATTATGTAGTCATGATTACTTAGTGGTGATTACTTAGTAGTGATTACTTAGTGGTGAGTACTTAGTAGTGATTTCTTAGTGGTTATTTTTTAGTTGTGGTTATTTAGTGGTGATTGCTTACTCATGATTACTTGCTAGTGATCACTTGCTAGTGATCACTTGCATACTAGGGATTACTTAATCATGTTTACTTAGTAGTGATTACTTAGTGGAGATTATTTAGCAGTGATTACTTATGGTGGCTGATTAGTAGTGATTATGTAGTCATGATTACTTAGTGGTGATTACTTAGTAGTGATTACTTAGTGGTGAGTACTTGCATATTAGTGATTGCTTAATGGTGATTACTTAGTCATGATTAGTTAGTCGTGATTACTTAGTAGTGATTACTTAGTGGTGATTACTGAGAAGTGATTAATTAGTAAACATAGTTAACTAGCCTGATGCGAAACACACCCGAAGAACTGAATTATTTGTCAGGATGGTTTAACAGCAATTCAAAGCTGAGATGCTCAGCTGTTTACATGTGTCACATCTTTAACAGAAGAAATTGTTTTAAGTATCTTAACCATTTTTGCCAGGTGTTTCACAGTTTCATAACTTGACTATCCCTTCTACCAAATTTTAAACAAACAGTGCTGTGTTGGACTGTAGACTTCGGTAAGTTTAAACCAACTTACTCCTGTTTTGCCATGACTCACTATTAAACCATGCATTAAAAAAAATCATAAATATTGGTAAACAAAATTCTATTTAAGAACATCAAAGAGCCTTTTATATTCATGTATTAATTTACCAAGTGCAAAAACATTTTTATTAATGTAAATGGAAACAAAAAGTACATACATTATTTTTGAAATGTTCATTTCAGTTGATAGACTCATTTCATATCATCCAAAAGGAGTACTGAAAAATGTAAGCAATGTCCATTACTCAATGCACTATTAGATAAATTCAATTAATTATTAAACTTCATCCAAAATACTTCCAACATGTGCAAGGGGCATGAATATGATCGGCCAGACATCCATTAAGTCAAGCGGAACAAATTAATTTTTAAGGGGCTAACCTTTTGCCCAGCACAAAAGCAGCCAATATCCCAGCTCAACACTCACATGAAATTTGATGGCACAAATTAGTATTCGAAGCAAATCACTGGTGCATCAATTTGTAGTGATCTATCAAAGGGTTTTAATTTTTAGCACAGTTCTTCTCACTATTTTTTAACTATGAAACCTGCAGTTTTTTCTTCTGTTTGGTATATGATACTCTGCCTAGTTGAAACCCATTTTTGTGTTTACACATTACTTAAGTTCAACTGCTGTGAGGTAATAAAACAATGCAACGCAACTCCAAAAGGGGACAACTTAATTTCCTTCATTTCCAGTTGTTCTCATTAGAAAACATGCACTTTCAATAGACTAACTCCTGCGTATCATTCATGGCTCTTACTCATGTTCTGCTTGCTTATTGGCTGCTGCTGCAGCCTGCCCCGCCCCTCAGCTACATGAAAGAAAAAAACACTGCCTGTCTTAAAGCTGTTGGTGCCCCCTCCCCAAAAGACAATTTTGTGATATCCTGTTATTTAGGAAAACGCAGTATTTCCTTCAAATTTCAAGACTGTTAAGAGGCATAACGCCTCTTTAAATCTACCAAAATATTTTAGCAAAAAATGACACTAAAGGCAGAAGCATAATTAGGTATATATTCTAAGTGAGATTATCATACCATGAACTATATAACTTTATAAGTGAATGATGCTGGTAATGTTCTAGGACTGTATAATAAATCATTATTCTGTAAGCAACAATTTACCAAGCAGTCTTAATGACATTCTGAGCTTTCTAAAAACACCAGTGCTAGTATCTGGACAAAGGGTGGTAAAAATCTAAACCCTTTGATAGATCAGTACTAATTGATGCCACCCCCAACCTTCCAACCAGCATACACATAATAAATAAGCCTTAGGTTTATGCATTTATTTTTTTAACTATTTGCAGCACTGGGGCTTAGAAATAAAAGCCTGTGTTCAACTGAAGGTGGTAAAGCAACCCCCCATTAGCCTGCAAGCATAAAGCCCTGATTCTAATTTGATTCTGATTTGTGTCTCGGACACGGGGGGTCTGGCTAGGGAAGGGAAAGGAATGTCAAGGTGGAGCTAGGTTATCTCTTTCCCTGTCTCTGGGGAGGATCATTGAGCATATACCAGGAGCACAGACTCAGTGTGGACTCCCTGGTGTAGACTGGAAAACACTGGAGGCATTTAACTTTCAAGGGGGTAGCGTTACTGATGAGAAATGTCTCACAGAATCAAGGCATGACCCCTACTTATTACCCATTGCAAGCCACCCAATGGGGAGGTTAGAGGCATGTGCAGAGGAAATAGGCCTAAATGAAAACCCACAAATTCCCAGAAATACGACAGCATCAGTCTTGCTTCTGGACTTACGCTTCCATGAAGAATTAATGGTCCACAGGAATCTCTACTCCTGAAGGAATGAGTGAGATGACTGGGCAGGCAAGACAGATGCTTGATTGTCCCTTCTGGAGATTGTGGTACAAAGTAAAAAAAAATGTAAAGGTAATCAGTAAGTCAGAATTTGCAAAGTGTGAATCAGTAAACTGTCCAGCAGGGTGAATTCACACTACATCATGATTATACATTCCATGTCCTTGCACAGATATTGCTACAGGAGACTAAAAGGTTTTACAAATATTTGAGAGGTTGACAGCATGTTTCATATTTAGAACATTCAGCATCATTTTGAACCAATTAAAATTATTCAGAATGCCGCACATTACTAGTTTCAATCATACAGTACAACTTATGAATCTTCAGACCAATGTTAAACTACACTGGCATTCAGTCCCATAATGCAGAGCTGGAGGTGACAGGGTGTATGATGCACAGGTGCCTTTGATAAAATTTCCAATCTGTAGAACCTAATGGAGGTTGGAGCAACTGCAGAAAAACATAGAATTAACAATGAAAAGGATTGCAGGATAAGTCTAAATTCTATCCAAAACTATCACTGGTCATATACTAGCCTGTGTCATCATTCTAACAGGCTATTGTGAAACTATAACAAGCTTCCCAGAGCAAATCTGGAAATGTCTGTTTTTCACCTGTAGCGAAATATCATGTGTTCCTTTTTTGTGTTCCTTAAATGAGACACAAAGCATTTCATATTAAAGATCTAAGTCACAAAAAAAAAAATGCATCTTAAGACACTTCCACCCTTAATAAAATGCAAACCATTACAAAACAACTATACCCCATATCTCTAAATATACTACTTCCGAGGTTGAAAAACTTTGAAAATTAAGTATTAAATCTCAGATTTTTACTTTTTTTTATGTGAAATATCCACAGACATTGCAGAATAGCAGCATGTGGCTAATGAAAGGAGCCACCCACTGTATGAAGAAACTGACAAGATAAGAAGATGATACAACAATATTTTAATTTCTGACAAAACAATGGACTGCAAACAGTTTCCCCTGATTCTTTTGCCTCTTCTTGTTACACTGAACTCCTATGTGATATCTTGCCTTGGCAGTTAAGACCAACTAAGGGCAAATTTAAAAACTTCCTTAACACCTACTTATCTGACAGGGCTTACTATAATATCTAAGAGATATTTAGTGAAATTTATTATATGCAATGTTCTTTTAAAATGTTCTAGAATGTTTTGTTATATGCATATCTCTTTTAAGTAGGATCATAGGTAAGTACTAAGGTAACTGTCCTTGCGGACCATGTTAAAAATGTCAGGTTCCAAGTACTAAGGTAACTGTCCTTGCGGACCATGCTAAAAATGTCAGGTTTCCTTAAACCTATCTCATTAGTTATAGATTGGACTTGGCCAGTAATTATATAATACCCATAATGAGAATAACTGAGGTCATACTATAGATAATTTGAGGGGACCCATGCATGGAATAAAGCATTTACGAGCTGGATCTGTCTATTAGCTGTATGGGGGCAGTTCTGGGGTAAGTTTTCTGCTTCCCACCCATAGATCTAAGTTGCAATTGAAAATGGACAGGGATGAGCTTTGTTTTATGTGGATGGGCAGTCTGTTCTATAGCAGCAGCATCCCCTGCCAAGTATACCTGTCCCAGCAAACTATTCTACCGATGTTGCAGAAGAGGTTTAGATCCCAAGAGTTAGTATTTCTGATGCCATTTGATTTGCTGATGTGCAATAAATCCAGCAGTAATGGGTTGGAGGATGCCTCGTATGCCAGACACAGGTCACCTTTTAGCAGTCAACAGGATGCCAAGTATAGTGACAAGACTTTGAGCGAGTTTATGTAGGACATGTTGTTTAGGCCATGTATCCTTTTAGCAAGGTACCTATGTGGGCATTCTAGTTGTTGCATGTGTCTAGACAGATACATGCCAAAGGGGGCATTATATTCAATGATTGATCTAATGAGGGCTAAGTAAAGGGGGACATTGGCATCCCTATATCTAAACACAATCCCTTTGTTTATAAGCTATTCAATACAGAAGGACTACAAGAACTCTGAGTTTAAAACTGCTGTTTGGCTGAATTGATTTTTGGATTTTCTATACTTAAGGTTTGGATATTTCCATTTTTTTATTTTAGTATTATTATATTACAGTGCTGTATTTTAAACTCTGTTTTACTGAAAAGTTTATTTTTCTTAGTTTTAAAAGTTGTTGGCTAGGGTGAATTAGCAAACATTCCTTTAGCATTCATTAATTGGACAGGAATTAAATCTAATCAGTGGGAGGAGCTGGAAAAACAGTGTTTATATTTAAGGTCTTCACATACATTCCTTTTCCGTTATATACAAGAGTGCTGAGTTTAAAACTGCTATATAACTGCATTGATTTTTGGATTTTATTAACAACTACCCACCCGACTTTTTTTGTACTTTTAAACTTGATGCCTGTTTAGCCGCCTGCCCCCTACTGTAAATTACAGTTTGCCATCCCCTCCCATGTTGTTTCTACTAGTCACTAACAGCTCAAACTGATATGGCCCTCCCAGTCTAATGCTTGAATTAACCTCTGTTTCATATAATCCAGTTTCAGCTAGTGCACAATGCAATATTCAGAGAGTTCATCAGTGTGTGTTGTTATTTTCTGCATTTTCCTTGTTTTAACCAAATGTCTACTGTTTGCATTTTTAACTTGGTCTGGGACCTTAGTCTAGTAGTATAGCTCCCAGCACGGGGACAATTGTGAGAAGCTGCAGGATCTGAGTAGTAGACCTCCCAGCATGGGGAGAATTGTGAGATGCTGAGGATCTGAGTAGTATACCTCCCAGCACGGGGAGAATTGTGAGAAGCTGCAGGATCTGAGTCTCATTTATTTCATGTCTACTGCATTTTTCTGCTTGCATTTTACTTAGTCTGAGACCTTAGTCTTGTAGTATCACAGCAGTTAAAGAATTGTGAATTGCTGCAGGATCTGAGTCCTATATATTACATTTGTACTGCATTTTTTTTTGTTTTAATTTTACTTAATTTGGGAACTTTAGTCTTGCAACATCATTCACAATAGTGAAAGAACTGTGAATTTCTGCAGAATCTGAACCTTGTAAACACACTTGCATTGCATTTCTACTGTTTACTGATTAGATTCCTCTTTAGCTCATCTCCCATAACCTTTGCTGAGAGTTCCCTGTATAAAAGCAGGCACATAGAGTTGTAATTGTCCATATAAAACTTCCTCTGCTGTTTTTCAAGTATCTAGCTGAGTGCAGAGCAGTTAGATTGCCTGCTGAGAAGCATTACTCCAAGAGCATTTATTTTAGGTCAATGCTAGATCTCTCCTTCCAGCCCAGCAACTTTAAACCCCAATTGCATCACCTCTCATAGGATATAAAAAAGAGGATCCACATCCATGGATGTGCATTTTACCGTCTTTAGCCAACCTGGTGGAAATGGACATCATCTTGAGACAATGTAGCAATTGTCTTACGTTTACTGACAACCACTTTATTCTTAAGCAGACTGACACAATATGTGAGAGATGTAATTGCAATAAGTCTTAGGAAGCAAAACTTTCGCATACATATAATGATATCTCCAAACAGGTTGCTAGTAACACACACACGCGCGCGTGCACACACAAACACACACACACACACACACACACACACACACACACACACACACACACACACACACACACACTACACCTACTGTGGATTGAACACTTAAACTGACATATGCTGAGGCTTTTAAATGCAATCCACCCAAACCTAAAAGGCCTACCATACACTAGAGACACAACCAGATATATTGATCATTGGAGACTTGATTGTGAGAGACACTCTGATACCCCCCCCCCCCCACACACCTGGCTGAGAAAGGAGACAGTCATGATCAGTTGCCTATGAGGGGCAAGGATCCACCAAGTCACATATGCACTCAGGAACGCAGGACTTTGAACCACAAGTGCCAGTATGACCTGTCATAGTCCATATGGGTGTTAATGATCTGAGACATACCTCCATGAACTATATGAAGAGAAATCTGATAGAGGTTTCAGATTATGTGTCCAAGGCCGGTATGAGAATAGCACTGAGTAGCATTCTACCTTTTCCAAGGATGATGCCATAATATAAACAGAACTTTAACAACTGGCTTAGTTACTAGTGTCATTCTAAAGGGGTCCAATATTTGTCAGCATGGGAGGACATGATCGACAGACCATGTTGCTTTGCCAAGGATGGTCTGCACCTGTCCCTACTAGGCTTTTGGATACTGGCCAAAATATTATAGTGCCTCCTGAAGGCAATGCCAATCTGATAAATCTGCCAACATTGTAAATTCCATGCAAGATTAACTAACGGTGTCACTGCTCAATGCTAGCAGTCTGAACAAGAAGCTATACTCCATGGTAGCATGTCTCACCATGGAGAGTGTTTACATCTGTACAGTTACGGAGATGGGGTTTAAAGCCGTGGAAGGCACATTGGAAGTACAAGGCTATAATGCCGTCCACAAATTTAGACAAGCTACTGCACAATAAGAGACAAGAGGTGTAGGTGTATCCATCTACATAAAAAGTAAGTGCACCTCAAGATTGATCAAAGTACATCACATGCTTGAGCTACTCCATGTCCAACTAACCTGAGGTAAAGTCCAGTCTCAAATCCTTGTTAGCTATACGTCCTTGTCTATGACCCAGGATAACCATACCACATATGTGAATGCATTGGAGTCACTTACAGTTCACCCAAACACCATATACATAGGTGATTTCAACTAGCCCCGTAATCTGGGATACATACAGAACAACTAACATGCAGGCTCAAAGATTTCTGGATAGTGTCAATGCAAACACCCTGGAATAGCTAGTCTGCACACCTACTAGGGGTACAAATATCCTGAATCTGGTGCTCACAAATATGAGGGAATGTTGCCCCCCCCATTGAGTAATGTCCTTACAGGTCAGGTCAGATCACAAAGTGGTAACCCTCGAAATAATTATAAAGGCTGAACTCCTGGCAAACCCCAGAACCTTTAAGAACTTTTCTAAGACTAACTATTTCCTATTAAGTGAAGCCATAGCTAAATCCCAAGCCTTCTCAAATTCAACGAACATGGTACCTATGAGGAGATGTTTATGGAAACCTTGTACAAGAATGTAAATAACTGCTTAGAAATGCAGTTCTAATCCAAAAATAAACTTGGGATAAACTCCAAAAACAAGACCCCCTTGGTGGACACCCAGTATAAACAGGTTGTACAACAAAAGAAAATCCTGTTCAAAAATAGGAAGGACTATGCATAAAAGACAAAAATTCACTTATCTGTCTCAACAAGCAACTCGGGGAACTAATCAAGTCCACCAAAGCCGACTGCAAGGCAAACATAGCCTCTCAGGTTAAGGATGCCCTAAGGCATTTTTCAGTTATGTACGCAACCTTAAATGGAGCACCCAAAAGTGTGGTGAACTAAATGGAACTTCCTGTACCAAACTGAGGAATATAGCAAATATGCTAACCGATAAATTTACCTCTAATTTCACCCCATATCACCTCAAGTTTTCCCAAAGGAAATACCCTCTACATTTCTCCCCTAGCTATCATAACAAAAAAGGTCTTCATTCCACTCTCCAAAACTTAAACTCACTGCATCAATGGGTCCTGATAATATCCCACGGTGCCTCCTAAATAGCATGAAACATGACCGGCTAGGCCTACTAAAATTTCTGTTCAACTACATCCCCCAGACAGGCTTCATCCCTGGGGAATGGAGGACTGCAACTGGCATCCCTTTACACAAAGGTGGCCATCAACAGACCCAGAGAACTACAGATCCATATGTTTGACTAGTCTTGTATGCAAGACTGTGGAAAGAATTATTGTGGACTTGATAAACAAAGACATATGAAATCTTTAAACATTTGACCTATCCCAGTTCAGTTTCATCAAGGGCAGGTTATGCCTACTAAACTTGTGGACTTCCTTGAGAAGGTCACTAGAGCCATGGATAAGGGTGAAATGGTACATAAGGCCTACCTTGACCTGGAAAAAGCATTTGACACTATACCACACTCAGGTATTATAGACAAATTCAAAAATTTAGGCATAAATATCTATGTCACCCAATGGTAGCCAAATGGCCTCACTGATAGGACAAATGAATTTGGGGTGGGGGAATCCAACAGCACCAAGAGGCTTATTACTAGTTGTGTCCCACAGGGCCTAGTATTGGGACCTTTCTTGTTTGGAATATACTCTCTGAATTCAAGGCAAATGTAAAGAGCCTTTGGCTGACCATATTTGCTGATAACTGCAAGCTGGGATCAATCAATGAATCCCCCAAAGATGTACATATCCTGCAGCAGGGTCTGACATACAAATAACTTGTGCCAGAATCATAGCCTAAAAACTCAATGCAAAAAATGCATAGATATACTCTTTGGGAATATGACTACCCCTGCAAATTACAACATTGATACTCCCCTAAGGTAGACCAAGTGGTATGGGACTTGGGAACTCAGGTTGACAGTAACCTGAACTTTGATCACCATGTGTACATGGAAGTGAGAAAATCTTTCTACATGGCACTAATTATAAGTAAGATCATGGCACCCAGATCTAAGGAGATCATAGTTCCACTATACTCAGCCTTCATTAGACCTATAATCAAGTACAATATACCCTTTGACATGTACCTGACCAGGCATTCACAGCAACTGGTGCGGCCACAGAGGTTCCTCACTGAAAAAAATACAGGGTGTAAATAATATACCCTGTCCCTGCAGGGTATAAATAATATGTCCTGTGTGGACCACTTCAATGCCCTGTCACTGTAATCAGTCTCCTACAGACTTTTAAGGGTCAATCTATGCCTAACTTACAAGGCATTCTCCAATCAAAACCTGATGGATCTGCTACACATTCATAAACCAAACAGCACTAGATGTACCAGATATAAGGATTTAAACCTCATCTGTGACATAAACAAAACATGTTGGAGGGATAGGTATGTGTCTCAAAAATTACCCATTCTCTGGACAGACTCCCCAGTCATGTGAAACAGAGCTTTTCCCTTAGCCTACTTAATTTAACTTTGTACCAATGGATGGAATTTTGCAAATTCATCCCTTGCTTGTCATCTGTGGCCCCTGTGAACAATGGCATGGCAGTTTGTAGATATCCTAAGTCACAGGCATATACCAAAGCCATTCCAGCCCATGGGCATTGATAATTGGGAACATTGGGACATGACTGGCTGGGCTGAAAAAGGCTCATGGCTGATAGACCAGTAACCTTCTATGACCCTATGGCCTTCTTACAACAATAGAGACGTGGTCAAAAGTTAGGCCATTGTCTACATAAGTTCCCAAATCCTGAACAACTGGATCAGTTCTTAAAAGCATATTTGTTAATGTAGGAATTCTCAGGAGTAGATGTCTTTCCAAAGGATACAATAATGCATTTTTGACATTTAATTTCAGACCACAATTTTGGCACCAGTTATTTATTTGAAATGGACATTCCTGCAGGATGGCTGAGTCATTTGGAGATTCAATGACTGCTCCTAGCATGCAGTCATCTGCTAAAATGAGTCATTCAGAGCCCTTTGGTATCAGCTTTTACTTCACAAAAGTAGGTGCCAAACAGGAGAGGTCTCCGCACAGAACCCTGGGGGACACCACTGGTGACTGGTCTCTTTTGTGGAAGTAGCTTCCCCTATTTTAAATATCTACATCCTATCTATCAGCCAGTTGGCAATCCAACAGGTGATACAGGGGTTTATTTCCAGGTTATTTAGCTTTTGTGCTATGCCTGAGTGGGAAATTGTGTTAAAAGCTTTGGACAGGTTGAGGTATACAGTGTGTATCATTTTTGCCTTCATCGATTGCTTTGGTCACCTTTTCAAAAAAATATACCAAGTTGAGTAAGTGTGAACTTTCCTTGACAAATCCAAACTGAAACAGGTCTTATGTTTTGAGGTTCTCTACATCCTGATTAATTCCATGACAAGTCTTTCCTTGGCATGGCATATGAACCGGGTCAGACTTAAGGGTTGTAATTGCCTGGGTCTGTGAAAGGTCCTCCCTTATGCAAGGGAATGACTGTAACTTTTCTCCATTTGCTTGGTTCAAAACCTGCATGTTCTAAGTATGTTTTAACTAGGATTGTGTCAGTGTGATTTGCTTTCATTTTTATAAACGTATGATTACCTATGTCGTAAGAGAGGGTTTAATAAAGATCTTTCTTGTTTAAGTCTTCTTTTAAAAAAAAGGCAGTATTGAATAATTTTATGTATCGTTGCTTAGGTTATATGATATATAGCTATATATGTATTATATAATATATGTATATATATATTATATAATATATGTATATACGTACTATATAATATATGTATATATGTATTATATAATATATGTATCTACATATTATATAATATATGTATATACATATTATATAATATATGTATATATGTATTATATAATATATGTATTTATGTATTATATAATATATGTATATACGTATTATATAATATATGTATTATATAATATATGTATATACGTATTATATAATATATGTATTATATAATATATGTATATACGTATTATAAGTATCATCATTCTCTTTCGGCTTTTCCCGTTAGGGGTCGCCACAGCGGATCATCTCTTTCCATTTCTTCCTATCCTCTGCATCTTGCTCTGTCACACCAACCGCCTGCATGTCCTCTCTCACCACGTCCATAAACCTTATCTTAGGCCTTCCTCTATTCCTCTTACCTGGCAGCTCCATCCTTAGCATCTTTTTCCCAATATACCCATCATCCCTCCTCAGCACATGTCCAAACCAACGCAATCTCGTCTCTCTTGCTTTGTCTCCAAACTGTCCAACATGAGCTGACCCTCTAATATACCGATTCCTAATCCTATCCATCCTAGTCACACCGATTGCAAATCTTAACATCTTTAACTCTGCCACATCCAGCTCTGACTCCTGCCTTTTTGTCAATGCCACTGTCTCCAACCCATATAACATAGCTGGTCTCACTACACTCTTGTAGACCTTCCCTTTCACTCTTACGGATACCCGTCTGTCACAAATCACTCCTGACACTCTTCTCCACCCATTCCACCCTGCCTGTACTCTCTTCTTCACCTCTCTTCCACATTCACCATTACTCTGAACTGTTGATCCCAAGTACTTAAACTCGTCCACCTTTACCAACTCTACTCCCTGCATCCTCACCACTCCTCTACCCTCCCTCTCATTTACACACATATATTCTGTCTTAGCCCTGCTGACCCTCATTCCTCTGCTCTCTAGAGCATATCTCCACCTCTCCAGAGTCTCCTCAACCTGATTCCTACTCTCACTACAGATCACAATGTCATCTGCAAACATCATAGTCCACGGGCCTCCTGTCTGATCTCATCTGTCAACCTGTCCATCACCACTGCAAATAAGAAAGGACTCAGAGCTGATCCTTGATGTAATCCCACCTCCACCTTAAACGGATCTGTCACTCCCACTGCAGTCCTCACCACTGTCACACTACCCTCGTACATATCCTGTACCACTCTTACGTACTTCTCTGCCACTCCCGACTTCCTCATACAATACCACAACTCTTCTCTAGGCACCCTGTCATATGCTTTCTCCAAGTCTACAAAGACGCAATGCAACTCCTTCTGACCTTCTCTGTATTTCTCCATCAACACTCTCAGAGCAAACATTGCATCTGTAGTGCTCTTTCCTGGCATGAAACCATACTGCTGATCACTAATCATCACCTCCCTTCTTAACCTTGCTTCCACTACTCTTTCCCATAACTTCAAGCTGTGACTAATCAGTTTTATCCCTCTGTAGTTACTGCAGCTCTGCACATCACCCTTATTCTTAAAGATAGGTACCAAAACACTTTTTCTCCACTCCTCAGGCATCCTCTGACTTTCCAAAATTTCATTAAACAATCTAGTTAGAAATTCCACTGCCATTTCTCCTAAGCACCTCCATGCTTCCATTGGTATGTCATCTGGGCCAACAGCCTTTCCATTCTTCATCCTCTTCATAGCTGCCCTTACTTCCTCCTTGCTAATCTGTTTCACTTCCTGATTCACTATCCCCACATCATCCAACCTTCTCTCTCTCTCATTCTCTTCATTCATCAGCCTCTCAAAATACTCTTTCCATCTACTCAACACACTCTCCTCTCTTGTGAGTACCTTTCCCTCACTATCCTTTATCACCCTTACATGCTGCACATCTTTCCCAGCTCTGTCCCTCTGTCTAGCTAATCGGTACAGGTCCTTTTCTCCCTCTTTAGTGTCCAATCTCTCGTACAACTCTCCATATGCCCTATCCTTAGCTTTTGCCACCTCTCTCTTTGCCATGCGCCTCATCTCCTTATACTCATGTCTACTTTCTTCATCTCTTTGACAATCCCACTTCTTCTTCGCCAGCCTCTTCCTCTGTATACTCTCCTGTACTTCCTCATTCCACCACCAGGTGGAATATACGTATTATAAGTATAATGTTTGTGAACATGAACATGTTAATACAGTTTGACTACTTTTATATAAATGTAAATTTGCCTATGTCACAAGTGATAATTCAATAAAGGTGTTAAAAAAGTATATTTTATGCTGTTAGTGTACACTGTGTTTAGGGCATATAGGCATTAAATTTAATTTAACTTCCATTTTTTGGAGAAAAGATTTTCAACCATCATATTTAAGAAGCTGTTTCTCTCAAACACTGAAATCTGTCACAAGCATGTTTCATGGAAACATTCTGATCATTGTTATAAGATATTGTAACCAAATATTTTTATAGCTATGACAGTACTATGTTTTATTTATGTTTTACAAATGAGCAAAGGGAAAAGTTATCTATATGAAGTGACAGCTATCTTCTCCATTACAGAGAAAGGAAACACTGTGCTTACATGCAATACACCTTTAATTCGGAAAACATGTTCCAATGTTTCAAAACAGAGCTACTAAGGCTCACAATGCGAAGTTGTCATTAAGGACTTACGAAAGCTATGCCATTTTATTTGCAGATAACTGTCATTAATTTAACAACAAGGGCCATCTATACCATCTGTTTTCTTTTAAAATATTTAACATATTTTTAGTTTGGTGGTAGCATTATCAAAACCAATCATGTTTTATCAATTTGACATGCTTCTAGATAAGTCATGCTAAATAGCTGTACTATACGTGAATTTAATCAAATGAACCCCAGTTAACAACAGTTAAATTAAGGGTGAAATAGGTATACATTATGATTTTTTTCACTTGTTCTTTCCTTTTAGACATGGTTCAGTTAAGCTCTCCTGAACACACTGTCCTTTCTGAGTCACAGTCACAGCTTTGGGCACAAACTGTGACGGTATTTCAGATTAGCATTCCTGATTACAGGAACTGAAACAGATGTACTCCATAAAAGAAGATGCTTTCCTGGAAATAATGTTTAATATAACTGACACTGCATATTACTTATTCTGGCTAATGAAGGGAAATCTTATGAATGGCTAGCGAATGGAAGACTGTTGCCATGCATTTTGCATCTTTTTCTTCATTTCTCCTAAAAAGATTATGCCTCGTTTGCTTTTCAGAGGTGTATTTTATACTTGCTATGTCACACGCTCAAGGAACGAAGGAAGAGACTAAAATAAAACTCAGAATGCAGAGGAAAACAAGTAACTAGAAATGCATGCGTGCTACCATTCCATTTAAAAAAACTCAAACAAACTTTGTGGTTAAAATGTTCATTGCACAGTTCTGATGTAAACAAAGACTACTGAGTTGAGAAAAGTGGTGGCCTTAATCAAGAATCAATTGAATCCAGTGCTCAATCATGGATTTTTATTATTTGTTTGTTGACCAGGTCAATCTCACAAGGTCCATAAAGACTATGCTCCAGTTTAAGAGAAGAATCAGGTCAATATACATGATGAATGGGGGTAACTTGCTCAGAAACTGAGTACATTTCCCAAACTTTTTTTTTTTTTTTGTAAAAAATTAAGAAACAAAGTCATAGCTATTACAGCTACCCCACCAAGCCATATAGGTGGGATTCATTTTAACATGTCAACCAAAAGGACGGATCAAACTGTGCCCAAGTCTGAGATTGTCAAAAGTAGTTTTCAATGAGGATAGGAATGCGGAATTACGGAAACCAGCTCCAGTTGTTTCAACTGAGATTTGGTGAATAAGTATTCATGTCACAAAAACAAGAGAAATGGTGTAACTTCAAAATTCACCAGTAGGCAGATATCTGTTTAGATCTTGTCCATCTTTATCCATTCTATTTCAGCTTAGTGAAAGGCTTAGCAAAACCTTTCTGTATATTTGACAGAGCTGCACATGCCCAGTGAATACATCATGCTCTCAAGCAAGGCACTATTGCTATAGAAAAGGTGCGTAGAACCTAGTGATATAGCATCTAAAACAAATACATGCATTTTTTTATTTGCTCAGGCTAATATAATTGTCTATTTATGAAAGCTCGAAACACTAAAAAGATGCCACTAAATGTAAAAATGCATATTAACTCTCCGCTACTAATTCTGTCACTACAGAAGAAATCGTTTTTTTTTTTGGGGGGGGGGGTGTTATTCCTATGTTTAAAATAAAAAGAAGAAATGAATAAATGACTAATTCAAAGAATGAAGAGGTAGAACTATGTGAAACAAAAATCGAAATATTTTATGCATCAGCTTAATTTCATTTAAAGCTATTAAGTTATCATCGGTTTGATTATGTTAGGTTAGTTTTTGTATGGTTGCAGCAATGAGAACATTTAAGAAGACAGCCTCGATGTAATAAGCAATCCCTTTCATGACAGCATGTCTCTATGTTTATAGCAGATGAGGAAGACTAGGGAAATTGAACGGCATGCTAAGAGTGTATAATATATAAAACATAATAAAGTACAGTCTGTAACAAACAAATAATAGGAAAGAAAAAGTAACATAAGTGGTCAACAAGCCAGTGGAACAAGTAAAGCAGTAAGAAAACAAACAAAAAAAAAGAAACGAAAAGAAACAGAAAAAAACAGAAAAGCCTAACATACAAAGCTATGTCAAACCCAGAGCTGTTGGACATGCTCCACTTAAAGAAATCCCAATCCCTCCAAGCTACACGCTCTAGGGACCTAAACCTTTTCACCACAATAAACAGAACATGCTGGAGGGATAGATTCCTGTCTCAGAGACTTCCCATACTCTGGAACAGACTACTTATCTATATCAAACAAAGCTCCTCATTAGCGCTCTTCAAGAAAAATCTTGATGATTGGATGGGAAATAGGAAATTCACCGCCGGGATTACTTCTGTGGCTCTGCTTGACAGGGGCACAGGAAAATAATTTTCTTGGGTGGTGAAAGCTAGGGTACCATTTTAGCTAGGTTTATATAGGCCCTAGGGCCAATAGCCTAGTACTACCTGTGACGGAGTAAAGCCAGAGTTTTTTGAGACGGTCTGTGTAGGGCATCTGTTTGAGGCCAGTAATCCTTTTTGTGAGGTATTTCTGTGGCCTTTCTAGTTGTTGTAGATGTCTTGTGAGGTACATACCAAAAGGGGCATTGTACTCTATAATGGGTCTAATGAGTGACAAGTAGAGGGGAACAATGACCTCTTTTTTTCCTGGATGAGAAACCTTTTGTGATGAGGTGTACCATGTAGAAGGATTTTCTGACTACTGTGGCAATGTGATTATCAAAGGAGAGACTACTGTCCACCTGTGTCCCAAGGTCTCTTATCACACTTTCAGTGTTAAGTAGACTACCACCTGTGTGGTAGTTCATGGGTACAGAGTTTTTACCAAAAGGGATGACAATGCACTTTTTGGCATTGAGCTTGAGGCCATGGCTTTGACACCAGGCATCTGTCTCAGTGTGGGGCCCTTTTGCAGGATGTCCACATCATTAGGAGTTTCGATTATGGCTTCTAGTTTGCAGTCATCTGTGAACTTCATTAACCAAAGACCTTCTGTGTTAGCCTGTACTTCTGAGAAGTAGATACAAAACAGGAGAGGGCCCAGGGCTGAACCCTGTGGTACTCCACTTGTCACTGGTCTGAAGTCAGATTTGGAGTCTGCTACTTTCACAGTGTGGGTTCTGTCAGTGAGCCAGTTGGCAACCCATCTTGTGACATAGGGATTTATACCTAGTTTAGTGAGTTTATCTATAATACCAGAGTGGGGGATGGTGTTGAAAGCCTTGGCGAGTTCTAGATAGGCTGTGTGAACCACCTTACCCTCATCTACGGCTTTGGTGACCGCTTCAAAGAAGTCTATCAGGTTTAGGAGACATGATCCGCCTTTTACAAACTAGAACTGGGTGGGGTCCAGAGTTTGGAGATTATCAATCTCATTGTTTATACGTTCCAGGATGATACGTTCCATAGCCTTGCAGACTAAGCTCGTTAGACTAATGGGGCGGTAGTTCCTGGGGTCCGTGGTGGCTCCCCCTTTGTGGAGTGGGATAACTGTTGCTGTGTGCCATTCAGTGGGCACAAAGCCTGAGGTGAGGCTATGATTGAACATGGTACTTAGGTGGGGTGCCAGTTTGTTCTATAGTTCATGTAGAACGCAGCCTGGGATGTTGTTAGGCATAATATAAAGAGGCAGCAGAAAGGGTGAGGTAGAGAAGACATCATGATTAAATAAAATGGAGGATATAATTAAGTTGGGTCAAAAATAAAGCAATTATAGAAGACAAATATTAAATTAAGTTGGGTCATTGCATAAGCAAGACCAAGAGTTGTAGATGCTATTTTTCAGAGTTATTTTAAATAACTTAGCCCAATAAAAATATTGGCAAACTGCTCTACAGCTACTCTGTAACAGATTCCTGGAATAAACTACAACTATGTGTCAGATCTACTACCAACCGTAAAAAGCAATGTCTTTTGGCTTTTCCTGGTTATGGGTTGCCACAGCAGATCACCAGTTCGCAGATTAATTGGTAGTGGTGTTTTTATGGTGTCGAGTTGCCAGCCTGGTGCCCAGCCTTCACAGAAGGAACACACATACACTCACGCACCTACCTGCATGTCTTTAAGACTCACTCGTCTGCAGGGTGGACATGCAGACTCTGCACAGAAGGTGCTCCAACCAAGAATTGAACTAGAGAACCTCTTGCTGTGAGGTGACAATGCTAACTGGTGCATCACTGTGTCCTTTTTATTGGGCTTATAGACTTGCAGTAGGTACTGTTGAGAACTACGGAGATCATGGTGGGGATTGTAATGCTAGATTAGAATAGAGAGAGAGAACAGCATGAGGAAGGTTCATATAAGACAGAATGAGCCATGAGAAGCTGGGATAGTAGAATTTGGTGGTGAAATTCCAACCACTGCAAGCTTTTTAGCGCAATGCAATGATGGGTATGATAAGGCTGGCTGGAGGCAAATCTTGCAATTTTATTATAGGTGAGTTCTAGACTGGACAAAAGATTGGATTGGAGATTTGTGAGAATAGGGGCTGCATAGAGTAGATTGGGGAGTAGGAAAGCTTGTGCAAGGGAGAGTCACAAAGCATTAGTGAGGAACTTTTTATGTCTGTATAGCAGTCCCAGCTTTTGATGTGTCTTTGTAATGCGTTGCTAAGTGTGGAGATTGAACCTTAATTGGTCGTCGATAATAACATCTAGAAGTTTCATTTGAGGTTCAGTAGAGATGACTGTGTTGTTGAGGGAGGAGACAGTAAAGGTGGCTTTGTGATGCTGGAGAGTTTTAGGGAGGAACAGGAATAGTTTGGGTTTCTTTGGGTTCAATAATAGTTGCTTGGAAGTAAGCCATCTTTTGACAGACGCTTGGCTGAGGGTATGGAGGTGAGTGATGTTATCAAAGCAGGAGATGATAGTAGAGTCGTCTGCTTATTGAATAACAGTAGAGATTGGACAGGAAGAGTGGAGGTCATTGATGAAGATGTTAAAAAGTATTGGCTATATATTTGATATTGCTTATATATTTATTTATAATTAAAATAAATAAATATCGGCTATACAGAGATCAGGTTTAGATGACTGCCCTAGTGCTATTATTTCTGTCATCCAACCAGTTGTAACCCTGTGAAAAGAAATAACCACACACAAAATAAACTCACTAAATGAGGCTGACCATACTGATACCTTTTTACTCGAGACTTACCAGGATTTAGCCAGACTAACTATGAACCAGGTGACCTAGGTTTGATTAGTGGCACTGACATCTGAAGTGCTGCCAGGGAGTGACATGTGTGTCTATCCTGGGGGTGGATGTTCACCCCAAAACTCCCTGAGGAATATGTGGTCCATAAAGAGGGTAGGAATCCTAAGATAGTTTCTGTGATGAGTGTAGGGGTGGGGAAAGGTGCAAGAGGATAGATCATAGCACAACCCCCCCCCCCCATGAAACCAGTTGCCAGCAAAATCCATTATGATGCCCATAGGTTTCATGACAGCCCCACCCATGAAATGTTGAGATTCTGGGGAAATGGAAGGAAGTGCTATTAAACCTGGTGATGGATGGGGCTACTGGGGTACAGACCAGAAGACACAAAGCAAAGTGGGGGATAGACAAAAAAGGCCTAGTCAAATTTAGGGGCAAATTCACACTGCCAAAACCTCAGTTTAATCTTCCGAGAAAAGAACCAGGGTCTCACCTAACTATCCCTGTGGTAAGGAATTCTGAAATAAAGCCAGGACTGAAACCTTGGCCACATAAGTGAAAGGTAGCCCAGTCTGACGTGGTCAGTAATTGCAAGAAAATGGACTGTGCAACTACTTCCAGGAAAAAAAATAATACTTAGGATACCAAAAGGAGCCATTTCATAAATTGCTAATAATAAAAATTAACGTACTTAGAAAACAAAGTATAATATAATCAAATTATGTGAAGTTTCAGGGAGGCAGTCACAAGGATAGCATAGATTAAATGTTTTGGCAAAACTGTCTTCAAGTGAAAAAATATCCTTACTTCTAGCTAAGATTGTTTTATGCAGCTATTGGATAAGATTGTGATGTATGTGTATTAATCAGCCACTGTTTTTTTTTTTTGTAAAACTGTAAGAAATATGTTGCACATAAATCTTACAAAATAAGTAATTGATTTTATTCAAGGATGATGCAGCAGGGCTGCAGAATGTGAGCTGTACATATGTGACTGAAAATATTTATATGATTTATAAGATATAATTGTTCTTTCTAAAATACAAATAAAGTATATTTATTTATTTGCATTTGTTTTCGCTCAGATACACACACACACACACACACACACACACACACACACACACACACACACACACACACACACACACACACACACACACATAAATGTAGAGCTATCTATCTACCTATAATTTCATAAGTAAGCACTAGGCTAACTGCCCTTACAGACCATTTAAGCTTAGTCAGTTTCTGTTTTGCTGCTCGGATTAACCATTCATATTTAATGTTAGACTAGCCTTACCCTTCCCATGGTCAGTAATTATAATTTACCACCAGTGAGAATAACTAGATTTATGCCATAGATGATATGAGGGGAACCATGCATGGGATAAAGAATTTAAGTGTGGCCTCTGGCCATTAGCAGTACAGGGGGCATTCCTGGGGTAAATTTTCTGTTTTTATATAACTCATATGGAGCTACATATATCGGTAGCATAATCTTTTTATGAGACCCATTCCTCTTACTACTATTGGAACTGTCTAGGTATCCTTCTTCCACATTATCCTCATTTCTGCTGCAAATCCTGATATTTTTATAACTTTGTGTCACTCTGTACATAAGACACTGTAATGACTGGGTAGAGCAATTTCAACGATCAATGCTACTTTTGTCTACTTTTCATGGGATACAATATCTGGTTTTCTTTTATCTATTTTTGAATTGTTGGTAATGGGTAGTCCCATGTGATATAAACTTCATCATTCTCTATAATTCTTTGTGGGTCATGTTTCCAATGCTTAATCTCAGCTACTTCAATACTGTAATGTTTGCACAATTCTTAGTGCAACAGTCTTGCCACATTATTATGCCTTTCAGTATGCAGACCTTCTACCATTAGTGTATCACACCCAACAAAAGATGAGTGACTGTATCCAGTTCTGTTTTGCAGAACCTGCATTTGTCTGTTTCTTCCACATGTTCAATGGATTTAGTAAGCCAGCATGTATGTAGTCCGCTATCCTGGGCCACCAATATTAACATCTCATCTTGAGGGTTTAAATTCACCTCTCCTTAACCATTTCTGTCATATCCTGATCAACATGAGGTTGTTCCAGGAGGTTTCTGTGCTTGAAACTATATTTACGGCATTTCCACATTTCGTGATTTCACATCTGATCCTTCTCCTTATATTCTTACTTTTGTTTTTTGCCACATTCATTTGCTGCCTAGTTTTGTTTACTTCTGGTTTGATTTCCATTCCTGCTTGACACGGATATGCTTCTGCTAAACAAAGCAGATAAGTCATCTTTGATTTGTTCTCCTTATGCTTTAAAACTTTCACTTTGGATCTGAGGAAGTCACCGTATGTGTATGCAGTCCTACAACTGGAGATCTATACATGTCACCTTGGAATCTGTGCTTATATTATGATCCTGGTGAGAGTAGGAGCAGAGTGTATTGATGCCTGACTCTTTCTGGTTGGAGACTGAATGTCTGTCCTTAACGTACCTGATTGGTCTGGTTGCTATTCGAGGCATCTACCAGAAAAAGGCTATAAGGCTGCAGACCCTTGCATCATCTGGGACAAGACTGTGGATTACCAAACAGGCCGTGGTCTGCTTCTGTTCTTGGGATTGGTGCTAAAGTTTTGCTTCTGGTGAGAGAAGAAGTAAAGGAGTATTGTATCCCAATAGAGTGAAGCTGTGCTGAGACTAGCATTAGTAGTAGCCAGGCAGTAGCCATTCATGGAACTCCCCTCTTTTCATCATTCTTGACAAGCTAATTGTTTATTTTTCAGTAAGTACTGCTTAATTTCTTTCTAACTTCAGAATATCTGCCTAAATATTTCATCCTTAAATTTTCGGGTTCTACATATTAGATTCCCCTTAAGTGCTTGGCAGCGCTCTGTACAGACCCAGACACATTGTGTGACATTTTTCCTGTAAAAAGACTAAATAAAGAAACAGCTTCAGTACATAGTAATAATGACCATCCCTCCTGGCATGTTTAAAGGTCAGTTCCCTGTGCTTTCTCCTATTAACCTGGTGAAGTTGGGCATTCTGAGGCAGTGTAGCAACTGCCTCATGTACACAGACAACCCTCTGCTCTTACCTCTTAACACTCAGATTTGTGAGAGATGCACTTATATATCTGAATTAGAAGCCATGCACTCTCAAACCAAGACTAGAATAGCTGGTCAAGAGGAGAAGGTCAACACCAGCACCACACCACATGTAACACATAGCCCTCCAGAACACCCACCATCACAGCCCTCACATAAAAACACAAACCACACACCCACATTCATGGAGGCTCTCAATAGAAATCAACCCAAACAGCAGAGATCTCCGAGGCAGAAATGCACTCAACCACCCCAATACAGTACAGACCACAAGACCCATAGCTCAACTACACAGTGTGCCCCTCAACCTAAGCCCCTAAGGCAAAACACCCTGCCAATACACTAATCACAGGTGACTCGATAGTGAGGCACACTGATGTCCCACTCACTAGGTTGAATTAACAGTCAGCTGTCTATCAGGTGCCAGAATCCGACACACAACACAAGCACTCAGGTCACTCCACAATAAGTACAAGTATGAATCTGTCACTGTCCATGTGAGTGTGATGCACCTCCCTGGACTACATAAAAGGAGACATGGAGGAGCTCTCGGATTATGTGGCCCAGGCAGGTATGACCCTAGCCCTGAGCAGCATCCTACCATCACCCAGAATGATACCGCAGTACAAGCAGAAAATGATTGACTTCAACAATTGGCTAAGTTTCTGGTGTCATTCTAAGGGGATCCAGTACCTGTCTGCTTGGGATGACATGATTGACAGACCTCGATGCTTTGCCAGAGGTGGCCTGCATCTGTCACCCCTGGGTTTCCAGATATTGGCTAAGGCTCTTGCCACCCCCTATACTGCCTTTTTTAGGTGATATTCCAAAGACCAAATTACCACCATAATAGCTATAAATAAATGCAATCTGAGGGTTATGCTGCTCAATGCTAGAAGTCTAAATCTCAAGACGCACTTGCTCGAAGCACTCCCCAAAATGGAGAACATCAACATCTGTGTTGTAACAGAGACCTGGTTTAAAGCAGCAGAAAGCACCCCTGCACTACCCTGCTATAACTCATTCCAATCCTTTCAGCCCCAGAACCCAGAACATGGAACAAAGCTCCAAAGGCGGTGGTGTCTCCATATTCATAAAGGATATGCACACCTCCAGACTAGTAGTCCAGCATAATGCATCTGAGGTACTTCAGGTACAACTAACTTTGGGTAAGAAGGTGATTCAGGTCGTAGCCTGTTATAGGTCCCAAACCATGTCTCAAGACTCTCATTCCACATTCCTAAGCACCCTGGAAACTATTAGGGTCCAACCCAACACACTCATACTAGGTGACTTCAACTACCCCTCCATCAACTGGGAAAACTACTCATGCACCAGTACACTGGCCCAACGCTTCCTGGAATTCCTCAATTTAAATGCCTTGGACCAGCTCATTCTTACCCCCACTAGAGGAAGCAATATCCTTGACCTGGTTATTACTAACATGGGCAACTGTTCCTCTACACCATTAGTCAATTCCTCCCTGTTTAGATCCAACCACAAACTAATCACCATGGAAATCCACATCTCGCCCACACCCCCCACAAAGGTAACCACCATGAAAAACTTCTCCAAAGCTGACTTTGGGCTCCTAAAAACAGAGGTGGCTAACTTCACAGCACCCATGTCAATGGAAAATAGATGCATGACTTCTGAATCATAAAACAACGCACTGTAAGAACACATACATAAATGCATGGAACTAGCTATACCCAACAGAACCAAGATACTCTCCTCCAAAAATGGAAGCCAATCTGGTGGTCCGATGCCATTAATAAACTCTACAACAGAAGGAAGAAACTGTTGCAGAAAAAGGTGAAGTTCCAAGACTGAAAAAACTCCCTTATTAGCCTCAACAAAAAGTTGAGATCCCTCATCAAAACATCTAAAGGCAGCTATGAAGGCAGAATTGCAGCAGACACACCAAAACTAGGTAAAAGAAATGCCAGTATATGACTAGAACCACGGAAAAAAGCCAGAAGTCAGTATTACGCATTTCGTTCACTTTTAATTGTCATGAACTTCTTCAGAATAACCATTACAACTTCGTATGCCATTTAAATACCATTCAAAAGTAAACATGTGATCTAAAATGACCAATACTGGTGTTTAAAAACTCGATACAAAAATCTCACTGTAAAAACACTTTCCTTTTTCTTAAATAAGAAATAAATCTTTTTCATAAATCTTCTTTTACATGAATTATTAATACATGAATAATAAATTACAAATTGCAATCTTTGTGCTTGTAAAAAGCACTTGATGTTTATAACATCGTTTAACCCAGGAAGCTGGTCTGCATTAAGCAGAATCTGCCATAAGGCTTCTTTGCACTCTAATTTGACCTTAAAGTTTCCAGAGAACAAGTCATCATGTTTTGAAAGTAGTATTTTTAGGAAGTCTATGTTTACTTTTGAATGGTATTTAAATGGCATAAGAAGTTGTAATGGTTATTCTGAAGAAGTTCATGACAATTAAAAGTGAACGAAACGCGTAATACTGACTTCTGGCTTTTTTCCGTGGTTCTAGTCATATACTGGCATTTCTTTTTCCTAGAATTGCAGCAGACACTAAAAACAACCACAAAGCCTTCTATAGCTATATCAAGAATCTCCACATCAATACCCAGGTTTGCTCTGAGTTACTGCAGAATCGTACCTCCTATACAGAGCCAATAGATATTTCCAACATACTGGCCGACAGAGTCAATGCCAAATTTACCACTCCCTCCTCCCTAAAGGACCAATCACAACACCGGTGGAATGCCAGGCACCCAGCATTACTGCAGCATAGGTTAAGGCTGCATTGTCCAAGGCCAAGAATACAGCTTCCATGGGACCCGACAGTATCCTTGGATGTGTTCTAGATAAACTACAAAGTGAACTGGCATCACATCTGTGTGCCCTGTTCATTCACAGCCTCACCTCAGACTTTGTCCCTACCAAATGGCACACTGCTACAGTCACCCCTCAACATAAAGGGGGAGCGACTACAAACCCTGGGAATTATCGCTCCATTAGCCTGACGAGTCTGATATTTAAGGCTATGGAGCACATCAACATGGACCTAATTAACAAGGATATAGGGAATCTCCAAACTCTAGATCCCTTGCAATTTGGTTTTGTGAAAGACAGATCATGCCTATTCAACCTGGTTGACTTCTTTGAGTCATTCACCAAAGCTGTGGATGAGGACAAGGCAGTTCATACAGGCTACCTTGATCTGTCAAGGGCCTCAGATACCCTTCCCCACTCAAGAATTATTGATAAACTCACCAAATTAGGCATCAATCCCTATATGACTAGGTGGGTTGCAAATTGTCTCACAGGACCCACAGTGTGAAAGTAGCAGACTTTAAGTCAGACTGGCAACCAGTCATGAGTGGAGTCCAACAGGGATCGATCCTGGGTCCTCTCCTGTTTGGCATCTACTTCCCAGAAGTCCAGGCCAACACGGAGGGACTCTGGCTGACCAAGTTCACAGACGACTGCAAGCTGGGAGCCATTATTTACTCCCCAAGTGATGCAGACATCCTACAGAAAGGCCTCACTGAGACCAATGACTGGTGTCAAAACCATGGCCTTAAGCTTAATGCCAAACAATGCGTCATCATCATCTTTGGGAAAAACTCATTTCCCACTAATTACCACATTGATGGGAGCCCACTGAACACTGAAGGTGTTATAAGTGATCCGGGGACACAGGTTGACAGCAACCTCTCCTTCAACCACCACATTGCCACTGTGGTCAGGAAGTCCTTCTATGTGGCACATCTCATTACCAAGGCTTTTGCATCCAGGAAGAAAGAGGTAATCATCTCCCTCAACTCTTCTCTCATTAGGCCAATCATCAAGTATAATGCCCCATTTGGCATGTACCTCACTAGACACTTGTAACAGCTGGAAAGGCCACATAAGTACCTCACGGTGAGGATCCTAGGCCTTAAACACATGTCCTACATGGACAGACTCAAAAAACTCCAGCTATTCTCTGTCTCATATTGTCTACTAAGAGGCGATCTCTGCTTGACTTACAAAGCCACGTCTGACCCCGTTCTGTTCGAAATGCTACATCTAAAGAAATTTCAATCTCATCCGCACCACACACTCCAGAGACCTCAATCTCATTACCACAATCAACAGAAAATGCTGAAGGGATGGGTTCATAATCCCAAGACTACCCATGCTCTGGAATAGACTTCCTATACATGTCAAGCAGGGCACCTCACTGGCCCTCTTCAAGAGAAATCTTGATGAGAGGATGAAAAATAGAAAGTTCACCCCGGGTATCACTCCAGTGGCTCTACTTGATAGAGGCTCTGGGAACTAACGTTGGGCGGCATGATGCCAGGGCACATCTATAGGCTAGGCTTGTAAAGACTCCAGGGTCATTAGCCTAGTGCACACCTATGAACCTATGTAATCAGTTTCATGGACGTCCCTACCTCCTCCAGAATAAGGAATATATAATCGTAGTACAGACTGATGTTTATACACCATTTGATAAGCATGAAGCATTTTTTCTTGTTTTCCTCTCCAACTGATATAATACCTTTTGGGCCCAGGCAATCATCCCAAAACTGTTAGAACAGGAAGGACTAATTGATTTATAGCTTAGACTTTTGACTTTGTTCCGAGATGTCAGGGCTGCTTTCATTATTAATTTTAGTCTTCTAAAGTGTTCTTTACAGCATTTTGTTTATATTTCTTCATGTTTTATTGACAATCCTTCATCAAGTCCCAAATATTTACACATTCTCTCTTGCTCAGGTTCTTTTATATCACAGTCCTGTCTGAGACTGATATTTTCTTGGTGTTGCAGCTTTCCTGCTTTAAATGTTGTTTTTGCACATTTGTCAAGACCAATGACATTCTTATATCATCTGAGAATGTTTAAACTACTCGGCTCCTTATCTGATGAACTATACAGTTTTAAATCATCCACAAAAAGAAGATGCAAAGTCTTTACACTATTTTCTGTGAACCAAATTATAACTATGACCTAATCTGTTAAGTAGACAGCTTAATGGGTTAAGGGCAAGACAAAAGAGCAGCAGTTACAAAGAGTCACTCTGGAATATCTCCCTTTAATTTTTTTTCCCAGAGATAATATTTATTTATTTATTTTTATCCTGGCTTAGCTGCAAAGTGGTTTGCCACTGTTTCATGGTCACCATAATGTAACTGACTAATGTAGGGTGCAGCTTATACATCTCTAAGCATTCCTTTATTCATGAATGCGGGATGCTGTCAAACGCACTTTGTAATCTATCCATGCCATAATTAGGGTTTTCCACATTTTACAATTCTCCATTATGGTTTTGTTTAACAACAAATGAGCCTTTGTTCCATATTACTTTCTTTTGTTACCCTTTCGTTCTTATGCCATGTTGTGTTTTCTTCTAAATGACTATAAACTCTGTCAGCATCAATTGCAGTATATAGTTATACATTGTCAGAAGACAAGTTATTGATCTGTAGATTTTAGGATAGCTTACAGGTTTACTGTCAAGGAAGAGCATCATTTTTCTTGTTGTTAACCAGGTTGGTGTCTGTTCCAGATGCACATATAATAAGTTCTTACTCAGGGTGAAATCTTCATGCAAAGATGTTAAGACTTTAGGTCAGAAGTTAGGTACTGCATCTGGGCCTGTTTTTTTTCAGTTAGGAGCTTTTCTTAATGTTGTTTCAATGTCTCTGGCCATTGCCTCAATCAGTTTCATATCCTTTATATTTATACTTTTTACCACTTCTTTTACTTCCTCTATCTGTTCAGCATCTTTTTTATGTTCCATGAGGTCTTCATAGATATTTCTCCAAAATTTGTCTATTTCTTCTTTTTAGTAGTGTTTTTATTCCTTTTGCTTTGTTTTCCAAAATATTTTGGGTCATAAATTAATTGCTTATTTTGTACTTTCCCTTTATATTTTTCCTTTAAAGCATGTCAAGTTTCTGGTTATTTTTTATGCTACTTTGGATGTGGAGGTCACACTTAAGATTGTGATCTGCTATAACTCCTAAGATTTTAGTATGAGATACTACTTCTATTTCTGTGTTGTTTATGAAATTGATCTTGAACATGGATTTATCTGGCAGTGAGGTTTAGGAGTAAAGAGGAGGAGCTTCTTTTTTTTGAGGAGGGTTGAGTAAGGTGCTAGTAAGTTAGGTTGCTGCTGTAGGTGCATTAGACAGGTTGAAAAGCAGATGATTGTGGAGTCATCTGCACAATGAATTATGGAGCCCTGACAGGAGGATGTATAAGAAAATTTTAAAGAGTAGAGGATCAAGGATGGAACCTTGTTGCACACCTGTGGCAGGAAGAAGATGTGGTATAATGGAGCATTGTCATTTTACTGATTGTGTCTGTATGATAAGTATCTGGAGAAACATTGAACTGATGGAGATGACAGACCAAGGATGGAAAGTTGATTAAGGAGTTTAGAATGAAAGACCATGTCACAAGCATTTGACAGAGCTAGCAATACTGAAGAGACATGTTTACCATAATCTTTAGCTTTATTGACAGTGTCCTTGAAGGATAATAAGGCAGTTGTTGTGCTATAGGGCAGCCAAAAGCCATGCTGGGTATTGGTCAGTAGCTCATTTTGTAAGAGATAGTTTAGAAGTTGTTTATGAATACATACTTCTAGAATTTTTGACAGGGGAGACAAGAAGGCTATGGGATGAAAGTTAGAAATGTTGCTGGCATGATCTTCATGAGGTGGAATAATACTGGACTTTTCCATAAATCTGGGACTTTGTGCTGAGTAAGAGATCAACTAATAAGGATGCCAACTGGGTAAACTATGGCTTCTGTAGCTAGATTCAAGTATTCTGGAGGGAGGTCATCTGTGGAGTTAGAACAAGAAGAAATAGACAGACTTTGGAAAAATATCTATGAAAACCTCGTGGAACATAAAAAAGGCCAAATGGAACATGTTGAAGGGTGAAATATGTGGAGTTATTGGGGTTATAATGGTAGGACACAGTTATGAGAGAAGTAAGCATGGAGCATAAGTGTTAAGAGTGTGTATTAGGGGCCGTTGTGTGGGAGTTTGGAGCTGCATTAGTGGACTTTGGGGTTAAATTGACTATACATTCTGTGAAGTATGTTTTGAACTAGGTGTTTGAATAGGGTAGCTGTCTTGTCTTGGGCTGTGGTCTTTTTTTAGTTCCTGGGATGGGCAGAGAAGCTATAGTGGAGTAGAATTTTTATGGTTATTTTTGCAACTGTTTTGTAAATGAGCATAATATATATCTATCTAACTATATATATATATATATATATATATATATATATATATATATATATATTCTTCTTCTTTCAGCTGCTCCTGTTAGGGGTCGCCACAGTGGATCATCTGTTTCCATTTCTTCCTGTCCTCTGCATCTTGGTCTGTCACACCAACCACCTGCATGTCCTCTGTCACCACATTCATAAACCTTATCTTAGGCCTTCTTCTTTTCCTGTTACCTGGCAGCTTTATCCTTAGCATCTTTTTCCCAATATACTCAGCATCCTTCCTCAGCACATGTCCAAACCAAGGTAATCTTGCCTCTCTGGCTTTGTCTCCAAACCTTCCAACCTGGGCTGACCCTCTAATATACTTATTCTAATCCTGTCCACCCTCATCACACCCAGTGCAAATCTTAACATCTTTAACTCTGCCACATCCAGCTCTGACTCCTGCCTTTTTGTCAATGC
>NC_056746.1:1272066022-1272298522 GCF_019279795.1 Protopterus annectens | reverse complement strand
CAGGACAAACCAATTCATTGTTTTGAGTGACTTGTTAAAAGACTGTTAATTAAATGATAAGAGATTATGGGTAGTTTTGAATTTATGTTCCTTAGTTAGTTGAGAGTTAGTTTTATGGGCATAAGCTGGTAGGTGGTTACTTAAGGTATCTGGGAGTGAGCAACTAAAGTAAAATTACTTGAGTTAGAGACCAGAATCCAGTCAAGGATGGAATGCTGATTGCTATTTTAATATATCTGGTTGGTGTTTTAATAAGTTGCATGAACTCAAATAGGTTCATGCTGCTTGTTGGGAAATCTGAGGATAAGGCCTGCCAGCCTATATTAACATCACTGAGAATAATTGTTTCATTGGTAATTTTATCTGATATCATGTTCATTTATCAGTTTCTCTGTTACCTGATTGTTTCCAGCCCCTTATAAGGGCAACTAACAGGGTCTCTACCTGCTTTTCTCCCCACCCTGCCCCCTATTCCCTCCCGACCCCAGTGGTCCTACCTTTATTACACTCATAAACCCCTCCCATCTTTTCAATAGCCAACCATGGCACTAAACCCAACACTACCTCCTCCATTTTCCCACTACCTTCACACCTCCTCAACTAACATGTACAAGCATACCTTACCTATGCTCACTGCATGCACTCTCCTTGCATATCTTACATCCTACCAAAACTCCATCATTCCCCCACTCAACCACTACCACTGTCCTACTACTCACACCACCACTCATGTCTCACCCTCACACAGGTCCCCTCCCACAAACTCAAGAACCATCCCTATGCTACCCCTCATATTCTACCAACTATATTACTCAAACATAAAGCATCCTTACAACTTAACATAGTAACCCTTCCACCATACCTATTACCCACAGAGCACAATCATAAAGTTTCCCTAATAAACAAACACATTCAAAAACTGAGAAAACTAATAACCTAATGCATATCAAAACTAGCCCTAAGTGGAGACATCCACCCCAACCCTGGCCCTTCCATCTCCAACAACAATCCTCATAATCAGACTAGAAACCACAACTTCTCCCATATCACAGCCAATAGAAAGCCAAATGACTTCCTTCTACTAAGTCTAAATATTAGAAGTATATCCAACAAAGTCCATGAACTCCATGCCACCATAGACTTGTACTCCTCAGATATAGTCATCCTGACAGAAAACTGGCTAAAACTTCACATTACCAGTGAGCAAATCCTCCCTACCAGTTACGGCATACTAAGAGTAGACCAGCTAAACAAGAAAGGAGGCAGTGTAACTATAATATTTAAACAACATCTAAACATCCAGATCTTAAAATCATCAGCTCCACAAATAGACAATGAAGAAATAATATATACCAACCTCAAAATAAATCAAAACAAAACCATCAACATAATTGGATGGTACTTCCCACATGGCCAAAACATCCCTCCATTAGAAATCCTCTTCAGCTGGTCTACCCACTATCTCCCCTAGAAACTATAATTTTAGGTGATTTCAATATTGACTGGCAATCCTGTTCTGGCAACCATCCTACCCATCATGTAAATCTTCATGGCGTCACCCAACTAGTCCAGTCGCCAACCAGGAAAAATAAAAACTCCAGCAAGCACACTACCCTGGACTGGATACTAGTCAGTAAGAGCCCCCAGTCATATATAACAGGCTGCTTATCAGATAGCCTCAGTGATCACTCCCCAACATTCCTACTCAAAAAATACCTATACCAAGCTAAACCTGTCATCTACCGTCAAATACGTAAAAAACTAAACTTTAACCCACTCACATTCATCTCATCCCTCAAAGAATGTAACTGGCATCCTCTAAAGTACCTCAGACTTGATGACACAGTTGAATTTTTTAATACTACCTTCCTGAGCATCCTTAATTACCATGCCCCCATAAGACTTTCCAGAACCAAAGCACAACCCTCCCCATGGCTACAGAAAACCACTAAGTCAGAAATGAAAACTAGGGATAAAGCCTGGGAGCAGTGGTGCAAAACCAAAACCCCCTCAACTAAACAGAAATTCCTAGAACTATGCAATAGAGTCAAAAAGCTAATAAAACAGGACAAATTCCAAAACTACCAGTCTGCCCTAGACTCCTCCCAACACAGCCCCAAACAATTCTGGTCCTCCATAAACTCCATCCTCCACCCTGGTAAAGTCAGTACCCCTCCTCCTAACATCCCTCACTCTTCCGAAAATATTGCTACCTCATTCAACACACACTTCACACAAACCATACTATCGCTAGCTAAACAACACAACTCCCCTCCTCTCCAACCCACACCTTCGACTAGTAATCTCCCCACTGCCTTCTCTTTTTCTCCTGTACCTACCTCCAACATAAAAAACTCTTAACTAAACTTAAGCCCACCAAATTAGCAGCAGACAACCTCCCAAATGAATACATACAAATCGCAGCTGATGCTCTGGCCTACCCAGTATCCATCTTTATTAACCGATCTCTGTCAGAAAGTTACGTTCCCACACTATGGAAAGTATCACATATAATTCCCCATCCACAAAGGCGGCCCCTTCCACAGAACTAACCAATTACTGCCCCATAGCTATACTCTCTCCACTCTCCAAAATACTAGAGAGATGCATTCACTCTCTGGTCTCAGACTACCTCCTTACTAACAACCTCCTTTCCAATACTCAGCATGGTTTCTGACCAAACCATAGCACCACCACTGCCTTACTCTCCTTTACTAACACTATCCTTTAGCATAAAAACAATGGCCATTTCTCCTCTGCTACTTTCCTAGACCTATCTAAAGCATTTGACTTGGTCCCACACAAACAACTCATCACTGTCCTCAATAACCTATCCTTCTCTCAATCAGTCACCAACTGGTTTCAAAGTTACCTGTCTGATCGCCAACAATCCATTGTATGGCAGAATGACATATTTCCGAACTACCTGTCTCTGTAGGGGTTCCCCAAGGATCCATCCTTGGACCTCTACTCTTCTCTATTTTCACCAATAATCTAGCCTCTGCCATCAAACATGGCACATTCATACAATATGCAGATGACTCAACCATCATCTGCTCAGCCCAGTCCCTACCCGAACTGCAAAAAGTCACACAGGAAGCCTTTTCCTCTGTTGAAACTTGGTTATCCGATGCCCAATTAATACTCAACCCAAACAAAACTAAACTACTTATCTTCCAACCCATCAAACATACTCAAAACAATTCTTACTTTAACATCACAGCAAAAGACAACACCACTATACACCCAACAGAACATAACAAATTGCTAGGAGTGGAAATAGACAATAAACTAAAATTTGACATTCACATATCCATGACCATAAAAAAAGTCCACAAAAAAATAGGAGCGTTATACAGAAATAAGCAACTTTTCACCAAAGCAGCAAAGATTTCAGTAGCAAATTCCCACCTTATCTCCACCCTACTTTATGCCTCTCCAATATATACCAACCTAAGGCAATGCGATCTAAACAAGTAGAGACCTGCTACAACAAAATCGCCAAATTCACCACAGGGGCATCCTACCGTAGTCACCACTGTCTGTCACTTGCTGAACTGCGCTGGGTTGAACTCCCTCACCACCTTCAATGGTACCAAATCTCACTCGCCCACAAACTAGTAAACCATCCACTAAATATCCCATCCCTCCAGAATCAACTCCAACCCTATCACACCACCAGACCACTAAGATTCAGCAACAAAAATCACTTGCATATCAATAAAGCCAATAACTCTGCTGGTGAAGCACTATTCTCTTGCGCCATAGCCAAATTATGGAACTCCCTCCCACCACAATTACCTCCGTACCATCATGCACCCACTTCAAAACTTTACTAAAAGCGCACCAAAAAAACATGCTGGCTATGTCCTTGCAACTCCCACTCTAATTAATCACCCACCCCATCCAATCACTACCTTTCTTTCCACCCCACTAACTACCTTGATTATAGCAAGCTCGGATGCTCATAAGCCTACTACTTATTATACAGAAGGAACTTCTTATTGTAACAATTGTTAATGCTTGTTATGTACTTTGTAGATAAAGATTCTAGTTGTCTACTGATGTACTATGTTCTTCATCTGTAACTATGTTTGTAATTAATTGCTATGTTAATCAAATTGTTAATCGCTATGTAAATCCAATGTAACTACTGTCTGTATGTTTTAACTGTGGAGCTTTTCTCCCCGGGCCTCTGCTGAAAATGGACCTACATCCAGTCAGACACTCCTGGTCAACAAATGTAAATAAATAAATAAATATCCAGGATGGTATTTCTTCAAATATGTGAATGTTATGTCCTGGCGATATATAATGCACAGAAGTGCATAACCTTTTTTAAATCATTTAGTTTTAAGTATGGAATAAGAATATCAAAACTGATTAATTTTTGGGATGGCATTTCAGTAGGGGCTTACTGTAAAGACATTTGACTATTCCACTGCTTTATTACGTTTTCTATCTAGTCTGATTATATTGTAGCCAGATGAAAGAATTTCCGCATCTTTTATATGTTTTATTAGGTTTAAGACAAGTCTCAGTTGCAGGCAGGCTATTGAGATTATGGTGAGTTATCCAGGCATGAAAGTGGATATTTTATTATATATACTTCAAAAGTTTACAGTGACTAGATTTGGAGTTTTAAAAGTTACTATTTGGGTTGGGGTCTGGATGGAACCAGGGTTTGGGTATATATTACTATACTGATGGATGAAGGAGAAAAAAAAAATATGATGGATGTTTTGTAGAAATGGTATGAACTTTCTTTTTAAGTTAGGATATCATGGGTTGAATAGTTTATGTTTAGAATGGTAGAATGGACCTATGAAAAATAAGATGGGGGAGATATCAGAGAAGCTGGTAGAAAAATCATTTTAGGTTGAGGAGGAAGTAACAACTGAGGTTTCTTTTTTCAGGGTTGAGGTTGGTGTAGATGTTATGTGACACAGTTGGAGATGAAGTAAGGTAAGGCAAGAGGGAAGCATCACGATTAAGCAAGAAAACAGTTGGTATAGGTGGGCAGGGAGGAGTTAATTGTATTTATAGTATTAAGAAGACTTGAGAAGGAATTAAGAAGGGGCACAAGATAGGGTGTGGGAGGGATTTTAGTAAGGAAATAGGTGGAGTGAATTAATTGGAATTGAGGTTTAGAGGGAAGCGTGTTTCACAGGATAATGGTACTAGATTATGGCTTGGAGGAGATGTAATGGTGGTAGTGTAAAGGGGAGTATACGTTTGGATGTAGTTGAGGTGGGTGGAAATTGGGGATAGGATAGGGGAGTGGAGTGAGCCTGAGCAAGGGTGAATTGAGTGGTCCTACACCCCAGAGCAGGGAGCATCAAGTCAGTTGTACAGGAAACAACCAGACAGTCTTAAGATTTTTAATTTAATTAGCCAGCAAAACTGTACTAATGAGAAAAAAGCAAATGTACTGACGTTTAAAAAACTGTACTAATGAGAGAAAAAAAAAACAAATGTACCAAAGTTTAAATTAGAAAAGGAAAGCTTGTTCTATTAAATTCTATGTGTCTGTTTTTACTGAAGGATGAGTGTAGTTTACAGCAAAAAAAAAGCAAAAAAAAGGAAAAAAAGAAAAAAAAGAAAAAAAGAGCTGTTAAATTGTGTATTCAGAAAGTGGAAGGGAGAGATGAAGGCAAAATGAAAGAATAAAGAGATTCTTTGGGCAGATTGCAGAAGCAATGGAGAATCAGACAAACTGAGATTATAAAGGGGGGCTATATCATGTTTTATATATTTTTTTAGTTGAGAGGTTGTGTCCTCTGGTAAAATACAGGAGTCAGGGATATAAATGTAATTAGGATCTGCCACAAATATTAAAAATTAGTTATTTATCTGTTTTTCACTGTGTAATTATGTATTTCTCTGTATATTTAACTTTTAACTCCACTGACCAGCTACCTCTTTTTGAGTAAAATATTTTATTTGTTCACCTTCAAAAGCTTGTGGCTGATATGTGTATTTATGTATTAATTGATAAAAAGGTAATATTCATGTATATATTAATTGGTAAGTAGCTAGATACTGTGAATGGTGCATAGTTGTTAGTATCTACTTCTTACTGGAACAACTGCTGTGCTATATATTAAAATTTGTAAGAGGGATTCAATAAACTCTGTGTAGACTCCACACGAAGCCTGCAAGGAGTTTGCATGTTTACACAGCAGTGCATGGTGAGCAGTAGTCCGCAATGCATATTAACTATGCATGGCCCTTCTAAGCCAGGTTTTATATCTGGCAAAAGTATTGCTGTCCAGGAAACCATGGAGTAGAGTACTTACTGTCCACAGATTTGTACCAAATGCCACAGTGATCACCAGGACTTCAGAGATAGCTGTCAATTTGTTAGTGCAAAAAACTGATGAAGAATCCTGATTGGCTTGAAAGCTTTGTTGTTTTCTAATAAATGTATTCTAACGGTTGGATCAATGATTTATTACTTTTGAATTTGTTAGTGTAACACATCTGCACAAAGACCAACACAACGAGGGGACAAATAACTAGAAATAGGAACATATTTGAAATAGGTGTCTCATAGAAATGTGTTAGAATCAAACTCTCTCAACCTCTTAGAGCAAGAAATCTTGACAAAGTCATAAATAATGGGAGGCAAAGGCCCAAAAATAGGGACAGATTTTTAATATTGCTGTTCAAACTCAAAAAGTGGATAGAATAATGCATTGTAGAGTAACATGAAATCTTGAGCGTGAAGTTTGAAACTCAAATGTCTGTCATCAGTTTCTGACTTCACTCCACAATGACAAACCAATGATTTGCCAGAAAACAAAAATAATATGGGGAAAGATCACAAGCATGAGACAAAAACTGAACATTCTGCAAAAATTAGGACAGTTGAGAGTTATGCACTCAAATGTATGTAATATTGAGTCACATCAATCCAAAGATCATCACAGTGATATGGCAGAAAGCCACAAAATGTAATGTGGAAAACATCTGGACAGTTGAGAGGTATGAATGTGAAGTATATGATTCAATACAATACAGGAAAGTGCACCTACAGTGCAGAGTATTGTGATAGTTCATTCCTGGCATTCTGTAATGAAGCTGTGTTAATGATCTGTAACAGGACATGGACTGCCATACAAAATGATCACTCAGGGGAAGTGTCTTTATTGAATAGGGACTCACAGACGAATTGTAGAAATGAATACAGGGAAGGAGGACTTTGAAACTCCCTCATGTGCAGTAGAGGGGGCATGTCAATGGAAGATGGTTGTAGCAGCATCACCAATCACATATCTATATGGTACATTACAGCTTGTACAGTGAAAATGTGTTTTATGTGACTGTCAAACAAATGTGACATAACAATGGGGGTGGATGTCTGTGTTAGATAAGCATCCTTACATGAATAATGAAGAGGACATCTATTAGGGATCTGAAATACAACTGGGATATGGTGCATATTGTGAAACTATGCAAAACTATATACCTGAATATGAGTGTACTGTCAGCAGAGGTCTCCAGCAAGGCAGACATGGGTAAAAGCTCACAGAAAACATTACAAGAACCAACCACAATCATGGGCAATATCAGAATAATAAAACCAGTAATCCCATGCCTCTGACATGACATATGTGATGTAAAGGGATAACATATGTGTCTGCACACACACACTTGAACAACTACTGTGATACAGCCACACTCTATGAGGGTAATCACACACACTATCCTGGCACGGTAACATCTGCTGGAGGTGTTAGGATGGACACTGCTTTACCTATTATGCGACAGTATGGGCAATACAGGCAAGTTTCCTTGTGTGCACAACAGATATATATGGCACAATGCACACTGTCATGGATGATATACATGCCATTAATGTTGTCAAACACCTATGTATGTAGCATGCGTGCATATGCAGAACAGGTAGCACACATGCATCTGGTATAACAACTTGAATGGTGTTCTGCACTATCAGACAGTTAGGTATATTCCACAGAAAGACTATATAGGTATGGCCAATAAGCTGTGTGACAGCTCACACTGACAAAGGTAGTACACTTCAGTTACATATCAGTGGAAGATGTGTAGGTAGGTACATGAAGAAGGGTGCATTGCACTTAGTTACTGGTGTGATGAAGGCTGGGAGCTATGAATATATTACAGCTTCTGATTTGGATGTCCTCCACATACCCAGTAATTGTGTTACATTCAAGGGAGTAGTCTGCAATGTGACCACATGCTGGTGGTGGATGTACTACTTACCATCTACCCCAGGACATGGGTCACATACCTATTGGTCTGATTACAGGGTGTGATGTCCACATTATACTTGGGTGGTGTGTTTGTTTCCTGAATCAACAAATCCTCTTATGTGTCTTGTCAATGCAGGTGTTGTCATGTCTGTGGCAGTAGTTTTTGGTATGTGTTGATACTGTCTGTATTATACTAATATCACAGTTGAAGTCAATGATTTCCCACAATCTGTAGGCCTTCAGGTAGTTGTTTAGACACAGCATGTGTATGTCATCTGTGATGTCCATCTTTTAACTAATGGGCAGGAAAGGCCCTAGCAGACAGCTCTGATGTACGGACCTGATTACTGGACCTGAGATATAGGTCACATCACACATTTCAACATAGTAGGATGCCATGGATATAATGCACTGGTCTACCCATTTGGTGATATAGCTGCTTATGGCCAGAAATGACAGTGTTGATTGAATACCTCAGTGTGGATTTTTGTCAAATCCCTTTACCTGGTCAAGTTCCACAAGATGATACTCATTCCTCATAACCTCTTAGCGCAAGAAATGTAGAGAAAGCCTGGTATAATGGGGACAAAGGCTAAAAAATAGGGACACATTTCAATATTACTCTTATAAATTTAGAAAGTTATTAGAATAACAGAATTTGTGTTAGCATGCATTCCCTGAAGGATATGATGTCTGAAATTCAAATGCATGTCATTATTTAGTGACTTTAATCCTTAGATCCCCTCCATGGTTTGTCAAAAACACATGTTTGTGAGGAATAAACCAAATATATGAGGCAAAAATCTGGACATTCTGCAAAAATATGTATGGCTGAGAGGTATGATGATACTGTTGTTGTCATGCATGCCCTTGATGACCACTTTGAGGACATCTATCAAATACAACAACCAATGTAGAATTAACAGCTCACACAGGTTTGTTGCACACAGCTGGAATATTACCATACATGATGACATGTTGGTCTACATCACAGTCAAGGAGAGTCAGCATGGTTCTATACATGCATGCATCAGCTGCTATGCCCCCAAATCATGAGGATGCATGTCAATATACACCCTTGTATGGGAAAATAGTCCATGTAGAGAGTGTGTTGAAGTGTATATTCAACCGTTTCAGGAAGGTGCATGTGCTAAATCATGCCATAGGTGATCTGTGATGCTGTCACATCCCATTGATTCCATGTGATAGGGATGGATGAAGGTAAGGCAGTGCATACTGCCTGTTGTGATCTGGCCTAGGGCTTTGGCACAATCCCCCACACAGGCACCATTGATAAACTATTCCAGCAGGTAGTAACATTTACGTCAGTTGATGGGTAACCAATTGGTTCACTGACACAACACATACTGTGAAAGTTGATGAATCAACCTGTACCAGTAGAGCTGTCACCACTGGCAAACACCAGGAATCAGTGCTTGGCCCTTCTCCATTTGGACTCTGTTTCTTGACAATTCAGGCTAAAGTATATGGCCCTTGGCTTACCACGTTTGCTGATTCTTGCATACTGGGTACAATCATTGAGTCCAACAATGATGATAACATAGTACAGGAGGAGTTAACACAGACAACTGAATGGTGACAAAGGCACATGATCTACAAATAAATGCAGAAATGTGTGTTTGTTATGTTGTCCATCTGAAAAGTGGAATCCCATGTTGAGTATAGCATTTACAACAGTCCTGCTATGCAGAAACCCAGAGATGCAAGCACTGGGAACACATGTAGATAGGAATCTGAACTTTGACCACTGTGTGTCCATACTTGTTTTGAAAGCCTTTGTTGTGCACATCATAAGTCATGCCATCATATTGAGATCTTAGGATTGTATGACAGCACTATAGTCAAACTTCGTCAAAACACTGATAGAATAGAATGCTCGGTTTTGTATGTGCTTCACCAGACACATGCTGCACCTGGAGACAGCACATGGCTTTTGCAGCAAGATAACACAGGGGCTACAAATCAGGCCATGGTGTATGGCGGATAGATTAAAAGAATTGTCAGTGTAATCTTTATGATATAGAATGAGGTGACTTTTGCATGGCTTTCAGGCAAGTCTCTGAGCTTGCCCTGGTGGAAGTACTGTATTTCCAAAAATCTGATATCACTGATGATATCAGCAGTGTCTGCTGATGAGAATATGGTAATAACATTGTCCCACATGCTGGTGTAAAAGGATCTCTGTAATGTTGACTGCAGTGAGAATAGAACCCCTACTTATCTCAGTACACAGACTACAGAACCCAGTACTTTACACAATTTCCATAGCTCAAGTCTAACTTGGAGTTTGTCAGACAACACTTTATAGCTAATGACATCAGCAGTGTCTGTTGAGGAGAGTATTGCAGTGTCCCACTTGGTGGTACAAAATGCTCTCTGTAATGTCAAGTAACAGCTCATATAAACACACACAGACACACACACTCACGCCATTTGTTTGCAGTGAGAACAGAACCCCTACCTAAGTACACAGACTATAGAACACAGTATTTCATGTACAACATGGGACAAATCTGACTTTTACAAAACTGCAGGTGAACTTGTAGTAGATAACATCAGCAGGCCACGCAGGGGCAAGATGTTTGCTGGGATGTATGAAATGGATGTGCAGACATCTGCAAGAATGAAAATACTGTCAGTCCTTAGAAATGGAGCAGTAACTGTGGCATACACATTTCTGCTCTTCTGCTTAGAGACACACATACATGCGTGTATGCTCTGTTGACTGCAATAACAACAGAACCCCTACCTAAGTACGCAGACTACAGAACACAGTACTTTATACAAGCAGTAGAAAAGCCAGAGGCCACTCCAGTGTTGACCACAGGAAAAAAAAAAAAAGATTTATTGTAAATACAAACAGGTAAGCGCTTTTGTTTTACTGACTGTAAAACTTCATCAGCTGGTAAAATGAAAGTCCTTGCCTGTTTGTATTTACAATAAATCTTTTTCACTGTGGTCAAGACTGTATTTGCCTAGCTTTTATTCTATTACTGTCATTTCATGGTTTGTGGATTTTATGTTTTTTGGCTTTACGCAAGCACCATGGCACAAGTCTGACTTCTATAAGAGTGTAGGTGAACTTATATAGATGACATTACCAGGTCATGTGGGAGACAACCTGTTGGAAGGTCTGCATAGGCTCATAGGAGGCTACTAGTCTAATGGCCATACAGTGTTTAGAAGTCTAGCTGTTAAAAAACACAAGTACCCTTATTGAGCATAGCTGGAAGGTTATTGTTAGCAGAGTGATTTTGTGAGCAGCAGTAACTGGTCTTTCTATGAGGGACATAGGTGCCAACCCAGAGATGAATTTACAATCATCCAATCAGTAGTCAAGATTCCTCTTGGACAGGGTCATTGAAGAGCACTGTGTCATATGCAGTGGGAGCCTATAACAGGCAAGTGTGAGTGTTTTGGGGATATCACTCTCTCAGAGTGTTCTGTTTATGCCACAGGTTATGTTGAGAACCCTGCACAAAGTTATTTTTTTTTTCATTTTATTTGCAGATGTCCAGCATTTCCCATAGGGCAGGGTCTGAGACTGCGCTGAAGGTCAGGCATAGGTCACCGCTCAGTAGCGTGTAATGTACTGAGGACAGTGACATGTCTTCCGCTCTTTCCATGTATGTCAGGTTTGGAGACCCAGAAGAATCCCAGGTAGAACCCTGTGACTTCTCCAATTGGTACAGGTGTCTAATGAGATACAAACAGAAGGGAGCATTGTGGTCTGATAAGGCAAGCAAAGTACAGCAGAGGTATGACCACCACAGTCTTGGATGTCATGTCCATATGTATGATGTGCACGATGCAGAATGTGTATGCCACCCCTATGAACACATAGGGATGGATGTGTAGTTTGCTATCAACATGCGTTCCCAAGTTTAACAACACTGTGTTTGACCTTACAGGGGTGCTATATATATCATAATTAGCAGGAGTACTTTATTGCCAAAGGGAAAAATTAGGCTTTGTATGCTTTAAGGTTCAGTTTGTGAGTTTGTCACCAATCATTCATGTCATTCATGTTTGCAGTCCCTTCTGTTATATGTTACAGTCAATGGGCGACTCTATCTTAGTGCATCCAGTTACCAGTTATCTGTAAACCTGGCAAACCACAGGCCATCTACCATTGCCAGAACTTCAGAGATGTAGTTTGCAAACAGTTGAGTGCCCAGCACAGATTCCTTTGGTATTCTAATGGTAAGTGGCTAGTGGTGGAGGTGCAGTCCCCTACTTTGAGAGTGTGTGTTCTGTTAGTGAGCCAGTTGCCTATCTGTTTACTACTGTATGGCTTAATTCCCACATGGGAGATCTTCACTATGAGACATGAATGGGAGATAGTGTCAAAGGCCTTGGATAAACTCAACGTAGGTAGTATGCCCTGTTATCCCTCATCCAGGTCTTTGGGGTCAGTATTGAAGAAGTCTACAAGGTTCAATAAGCAAGATCTCCCCCAGACAAAAACAAAATGGGTTGGGTAAAGTATGTTGAGGGTCATGTATGTCCCTGTGGATATGGTCCAATTCTGATTCCTTCCATAGCCTTGCAGATAAGTCTTTTTAGGCATATGGGTTAATAGTTATAGTTCTGCATGTTACTAGATTGATGTGCATTGCATAGCACATGACATTTGATGTTACATTTAGTACTGAGGTTGATATATGTGTGGAAAAAGTACTGAGGCACCAGAGTTGCAGTGTTTTAGGGTGGCAACACATGGATGTATTGTAAATGTGTGACATACTGTAAGACAGAGCCCTCAGTTTCTAATGTTTCCACATGTAATTCCATGTCATACACAGGGAATGGACAGTAAACAGCAGTAATTCAGCATAATATGTACATTCCATAGTTCAGTAAGCAAGTGGGTTTGTGGGATAATTACCAAAGTGCAAATGCATGTGTGATACACATGTTTGTGCATAGCTAAGCTGTGCACAAATGCGAGCTGCATTGATAAAGTCTGACAGTTAGTATTGAGTGTACGAAATACATAAGCTTCTTAACTGACGTTGTAGAAAAATGTGTTAATGCATCAATACATTCATTGTTGGGGCCAGATGGTACTGAGTTCGAATACAGAAGTATATGATACTTTTGAATATTTTAAATACATTGCCACCATTCACCATTGCTGTGCATAGGTGCATGATGTGCACCTTCATGCAAAAATGGATTAAATATGTGAAATGGGGTAGCTAGAACAGTGTTGAAATGGAGAGCAAGCAGGGGAAGAATAAGGGGAAAGCAGTGAACGAATGTGCAGGAGGGAGGTAGGAAAGCACCATAGCTATCAATTTCATTAACAGTATAAAGTGAAAATATATAGAAAATACTAACTGAATTTGGACTGCCACCTACAGATAAGGGTGACCACAACAAAATCATGTTCTATAGCCAATTGGACTGAATCACATGTATCAAGAAGACACGTGTGCAAAATGAAGAGCTATGTATGGGACGATTTTTTTTTTGTAAGACAGGTACCCTTTTATTTATTTATTTTTTAAGCGAGAGAATGTTGAGAAGGGACATCGGTATGTCTGGATCAGGTAAGTTGGGTAGGCTTGGAAGCAATTGCAGACAGACAAGACAAACAAGACAAGAGACAGGGACAGTGAAGGACACAAAAGTTTGGGGGACACCATGATTGGGGTGAAGGTGGGGATATCCCGAACCTACAGTCATCAAGCTGGGTAACATTGAGAATCGAGTCCTCACACACTGGACTCTTATGACTGTCACTTAACTCTGCCGCAAGCTGAAGTGGTTGATGTCTCCTTTTCCTCCTCCTAGTACAATGCCAAATGGGAGAGAGCAGCTTCTCCAGCTGGTGTAGGTATGTACCAATGGTGTGGTGTGCAACCATGTGCATCATCCCTGACAACTTTACTGTGGGTGATAAAATCGCCACCTCTGCCACTGCTCCCAGAAGGTTCCAATGGACCAGCCTCTGAGGCAGGACTACCTGAGTGTGCAGGAAGTACAGGGACTGCAGAAGCAGTGTTGTCAGGTTGGCTCTCAGATGTTCTGAGCATCAGTGCTAAAGCCAGTGGAGGGTTTGGGCAGGTGGATCCTATGGAACAAGCCTACCCCACTGTGCTGTGGAGCATTTAGTGATGTGGTACAAATGAATGACATAAACACATTTTGACAACACATAATGCAATTAAAAAAGAAATTAAAAAAAAAATAAAAATTGATTTTTTGTAACAAAATAAAAATAAAATAAAAAAATATTTATAAAGTAAAGTAAAATAAAAAAATTACACAAAAATATATTTTTATAAATAATATGAAATAAAATAAAAATAAAATAAAAGAAGAGAGAGAAGGGTTGGGGTAAGAGAAAAACATAAGTAAAATTAGTACCTTCATATATTGCATACAGTGCATTAATACCTTTATTTAACTCTATTTAACTTTTAGATTTAGGACTACCAGCTCCTAACAGATGCACAATATATTGCTGATTGCATCAAGTAATCCTTGATGTGTGCATATATTACACATATGCTTACTCCAATTATAAAATATTACAGTTTACAGCAGGGGATTTGTGCAGCTGGTATAGAGGTTTTACTTTAACTTAAGTATTATTAAAGAATTAACAGTATTGTATACTTGGGAGGTATAGTATTTGAACACACAACCTCTTACTAAAGTCTAATATTGTACCCTTGGTTTGTACTATAGTCTAATGCATGCATACTTCCTTTTACAGTTGTGATATGCATACTCAGTCTGATATAACACTATAAAATATCTAAAAAAGCTATATTTAACTTTTAATGATATGATAACAGTACTCTTCTGCTGCATACATACCACATGCTTCCCTCATCCTTGCCAATCTATCCCCATGGGTTTGGACATTGCACTTACGGTCACTGTCAATTGTGGAAGAGACAGAACAGAACAGAAGGTCATTATGAATACCATTCTTGCCTATATACAGCTTTCTAAGTCGTACAAGTAATCTCTGTAGATGACACTTAAACAAATGTGGAATGTCCTCAGTCCTAAATTCCTCAATCCAACAGTTGATGGTATCCCTCTTCCTCCTCCTTAGGTCATTATAATGACGTCTACATTGCTGTCCAGTATGAGGGATACCAGTGGCACTGGATACATTCTGGGCTAAATTATCACAAGCCTCTGACTTATACTGGGAGCCAGAATAGTCTCCCTGTAGAAGCCTGCCACTGTGGATCTTAAGTATGAGTCAGCTAAAAATCTTGGTCTCTTGAACACCCCACCTCTGTGCCATAAACCTGGGAGCTTCTCCACAAATGCTTACCATGTCTGCTATGGATCTAGAGCAATGAAGACTGATGCTTTCCTCCAATTCCAGTTATTTCATTTACTGGTAGTGCGCACACGGTTTGAAACTGTTGTGCTCCACTTACCATCATGCAAATACAATGCGCACCTCCAAGCAAAGCATCTGTGCAATGGTAAGCGGAGGGCAGCAATGAGGCATTACATAATTACAGTTATAATTACAAGGTTATTGGATGCACAGGCAGTTGTATATTTGTGTTAGGCAAATGTGAAGGCCGTGCCAGTCCAGACAGCAGGAATATAGTTACAGGAATATAATACACAGTATACCCACAGTCATGCATCTGATAATACATGTGATAATTCATAGATACATAAATAAATAAATAATTGACACAATACTACTGTCTCAGCCCTCATACATATATTTAATAATAGCTCCACTATCTCAAATGTTATAAGTGAGAGCAAATATAGTGGGAATTGAAGTACAGTACAGTACAAATGTATGGAACATCTTATATTCAAACCAAGGGCAATATGTATGGCAGTTCTGCACTTAAACTGTTGCCACAAGAAGGTTACAAAAAGACTTTTCTATCTTTCAGTTCATTGCTATAGACTACAATGTCAACAGTAAAAAAAAGGTTGCACACCCTGAACTACAACGTAGGACCATCTGTACGCCAGGCTTACACTTAACAACTGCTGCCACAGGGCTAGTTACATGACTTTCCCTATTTTATTAATCATTCTTAAGGTCTCATTGTTAATTGCCACACACCACCACTTAGTATGTTTGTGCAATGCCCAGTAGCATAAATTGAATGTATATGGTTTCTATTTTTGGCTGTCTGGGTCCTGTCTGCTTCCTGGGGGATCTAGTTGTCCAGTTTGTACATTGTCACACTTTGCGCAAATGAGATAAGCACAGTCAAACCCAACATTCATTTCCTCTGTTCCAGTGATTACTCTAAGAGCCACATCATGCAAACACATGCCCCAAAACATTAGGCAAACAAAGGCATAAAAGGAGAAAAAGAAAAAAGTGCCAAGTAGTTGAAATGAGGAAAATCAATGTATAACATATACACAAGAAAATGATGGCTCACATCAGGTATGTCTACATAGATCTGGATTTGAAATCTAACTCCAATGCACCTTTAGAGCACAGGATGGGTACCTTATCCCTCGTTGCCACACAAACAAATTTGCAGCAAAGAACTGAACTCAATCTGCACACAGCCAACTGCAAAAGCATCTACAGTGATATCAACCTATACAAGTGTTATTTGTAAATTTATTATTTTTGGATGTAGGTCACCTAGTGATCACACAACCTGTCAAGATTGCTGCTTCCAAATATACAGCTCTGTCTTACACATCTGTGTTTGTTGGTCATTCTTGATTTATCTGACCAGTAATCTAAGACATCCAGTATGTAAGCCATTTGATTTATATATATATATATATATATATATATATATATATATATATATATATATATATATATATATATATATATATCATTGCCCTTAAAATGTGTGAGGGTATTAAAGGAAATAATATTATAAGAAGTTGCCAACAAATGAAGGGCAGGGTGGATGTTAAGGAACACAACCTGTGATTTGTGTGCTGCTTACTAATATTTTCAACCTTACATCTAACATTTTGTAGATCTAACCTGATACACCCAGTGGAAGTAAGGCAGCCTGGAGAGCTGTTGTGTTTTCCTTCTCCCAACCACTAATCATTCACAGCTGCAATCTATTAAAAGCAAATATGAGGGAGTGCCTGCACTATGTTTATATCTCATACATGGATCCAAGTATTTGAGATTCAGCAATTCTAATTCAATTCTCATTTGCAATTGCATATTCACTGTGCTAACAGTCCTGAATCTACACCATATAAAAAAGTAACCATGTAGCTAGTCAAACAGATGGTTAGGAGACTTGTTTATGTTAGGAAGACTGCACATAAGCTATTTTTTTCAGGATATATCAGTACAGAAGAATACTGAACTTCAGAAGCTGTGCTTCCATTTTGTCAGCTATACACTGCATATGCTGGAATGTATTTAAGAAAAATCAGAAGCAAATTCTTTTACACTTTTATCTGTATGCATTAGTGAGAAGTGCACTGATGGCATAGGCATGTCTGCCAAGCCATTTCAGAGGTATACATGATTGCCAGTACATAAAAAGGGAATGTTGTTTGATAAATATGTACAACTATTTCAGGGACAGTTCCTTTGATAGCACTATCTGCATTTCAAAGATGGCTTGTTAGCAAAAATGTCATTTTCCTGTTCTTTTTTGGGGGGCAAAGGTGAGTTACTGATATGGTACAAACAAGAACAGACGTTTTTTTGGGGGGCTAGCAAAGGTGAGTTACTGTTATGGCACAAACAGGGATATGTTGCTCTGGTTATGTTCCTTGTTTTGCATCCTGCCTTTCTTCATATTTCACTTCTGTAGACTGTTGTATGTGTATTATCCTTTGGTTGTCTTTTAGCACAAATAAGAGTATGCCACACAGGCGTGTCAATCCTTAGAGACCCCCCTTCACTGATGATGTGAAACAGGTTATAGTGGATGCCGTTAGACAACACGGTGCTTTTCTGATGAAACATGGACAGGGAGATACGGCAGACAGGATGCAAATTTGGCAACAGATAGTTGATGATCTGAATGCTGTGAGTGGCCATGGCAGGACACACGAGCAAGTGCACCACAGGGCCACTGACATGATCATATCTCCATGGAGGACAGTAGCCATAGTGGGACATGATGAGATGGTTACCGGGGGTAGGGCCTACTAGGAAACCACCACTAACACCCAAAGAAGAGTTTCTGGCTAATATCAGGGATCTAGACAGCTCCCAGGAGAGTGCAGTACAACATGAGCTGGATGTAGAAGCAACAGTTTCAGAGACAGAAAGCAAGTCCCTGGAGGAGCTTCCAGGTAGTCTTTGGTATTTCATAGTTGAATACTGCTGTATAGTAAAACAATTGAAATCAGTAAGTTACTTCTGTGTCACATCTCATTTTTGGGGAGGATGATTTTGAATTGCTGCCCTTATTAGCTTAGGTTGCAGTTCTCAGACACTTTCCTTGTCAAAAGTGTTGTTAATGGACATATAAAGGGGTAAAATTATTACCCCTATGTTACTGTTAATTGTGATGATGATGTATTTACCTCTTGCTTATCTTCTTCTAGGACAGTGTGGATTGCAGAAGAATATCTCATCTGCAGATGGTAAGCCAAATATTGTAATGTCAGAACTGCTAAGCAATTTAAAAAAATATTTTAGTGTGTGCTGTTAATGCCAGGCCTGTTGTGCATATTGCTGTACTGTCTACAATAGGGGTAGCACTGTTAATTTGTTAGCATATATTGAACTATAGTACTGTAGGTATTACTTTTTTCCTGTGTTTGTTGCTTTTTATCACAGGTGATCATGACAGTGGGAGTGTGGGTCCTCTGTCACTTGATGTCAGTGTATCAGCAGACTTTGATTATGACAGTCACCAAACAGAAGCACAGTCAGGGGATGCAGAGGTTGAATCTGACACTGAGGGTGACATAAAGCCATCCCTTACAATCCCATTGGACACAGCCAGTGGGCCTACGCTTACCCATTCCAGTGAGGCCTCAGGTATTGGACAGGTGGAGAGAAAGGTAGTTGATTAGGAAAGTGTGGGTACTGTGGCTTCAGTGCCTATTGACTCTGGCCATAGCCAAAGTGTGGGCGAGGTACCACACAGAAAGGTTGATGGGGGTGCTCAGAGGGGACCTGTTGTCTCTCCTTCACCTGGTGCAGGTGTCTCTTCCTGTGCCACTCAACATATGTTTAGGGCTATCATGGAAGTACAGACATGTTCCCATAGGTGCTCCAGACAAATGCTCAGGGTTGTAGATGCGGCATAGTCTGAGATGCATGACTGTGTTCACCATGTTGCCAATTCAATGGATCGGATGAATGGCACACTGGAATGAGGAGTGCCTGTGATGGACTGAGGGGTGTCTGTCATGGAACGAGTGTTGTCTGTCATGGAACATCTACTGGGAGCAGAACGACATCCTCATGGGCATAGGTCAGCCACATTATCTGCTGTCAGCCAGTGTGGCTGTGAATGATTACGCTCCCTGAGTGGCAGTACTTCCAGTCCATCAGTGAGTGTACTGACCACACCCAGACATGGCAGGCCATGGGATCATGATCCTGGGCATCCCCATGAAGGAAGCTCATCCAGCAGACATCAGTCACATTCAGGTAGCAGCACTGCACCTGACCAGGGGGTAGGGGGGGGTGGGCATGCCATTGTAACTCCTGGAAGAGACAGTTGTTGTGGTCAGGTATGAAAACAATGAACTGTCACCTCTACCATACACAGATCACATCTCTCTGACACTCCAAGACATAGAGCCAGCACAGAGCTGTGTTTATGCAGACACTCATACATCAATTTCACCTGGAGAACCCCTACAGACAAACACACACAACAGTTACTTATTTTTTCCTCACTGGCCATTTGTTGGTTTATCCAAATCTCTGCCTGCTTCTCATTCTTATACACACACACTCACCAACCTTTTCTGTCAGCCTAGACTTCCTGCCCCCCACACAACACCCTGTGCATGTGATGATAATTGTGCCATATCCCTGCTTTCTATCTTTTGGATTTAGGGATACATAAGCTTTATGTCTGATGCTCAGGGTGCATAGCTTTGACTTTTATTGGCCTTGGAAAGTTAGACAGTTGATAGGATCAAATTTTCCCAACTTTATAGTGAATGCTCTTGGGACGGCTGTGAAGTCAAACTGCAATGTTTAGCATTACTTTGTAACTTCTCTCTTTAATGATTTTCCAGCATTTTATTTATTTATTTATTTCATTTGTTAACCGGGTAGTGTCCGGCTGGGCCAGAAGCTCGTTTTCAGTGGAGACCCAGGGAGAAAAGCTCCAAAGAAGATTACAATAGAATTTACATATTACATATGCAAATTACAATAATTATAGGACATACACAGGAATACAAATTACAAATTCTTACAGTAGTATTAAAAAAAATCAGGAGTAACAAAGTTAGACATATTGAGAAAAATATTAAGCAATTATAGGCAATTGTCAAACATATCAAGCAATATCAGTTCTCCATGCTTCATTCTTTTCTTCACTTCTTTTTGGAGAACAATTCAATAAAGCCAGGAGATATTGAGAAAGGAAGGTAGCAGAAGGATATAGATATTTGTGGGTACAGATGTTTAGCCTGGGTTAGTACAGTAATTCCTGAACAGTAGGTGGTCAATGTGAAGCCTCTTCATAGGTGTGGATGGTATAAGCCCATAGTCCATGGTAACAGAGTATACTTCCTGCATGATGTTGAAGACAAGTTTTGCTTTTTAATTTAGTGATTCATTTGAGCATACACTTTATATTTCAGTCTGCTTGGTGCCAGGAGTCTGGATCATGAGGCCATACCTCCTGGTGGCCATCAGATTATTGTGGGCACTGTAATGGTGCTCCAAGGATTACAGCCATTGCCCAGCATCATAAGCAGTGTCCTTGATTTAAGCCATTACAATGAACACATGCACATCAGGCAGTTTTTGCATATTGATGCACAAAAAATACAATAAGAATTTTGAGTTTCTCTCTACACACCTACGTGGTTATGATAGAGGCCTTCCTGTTAATATTTTATTTTCTAAGTAAATGTAAGATAATATTAAGTTCAGTCTTTAGAACATGATAGTCTTTTGAATATGATTAGAAAGAGACTGTTTGATCAAAGTCATTATATACAAACTGATTTTGCACTAATCTTTCCCTAAAGTATTAATATCTTTTTGTTGTAGTCCTTGTCAACCTATACTTGTTTGATGTTCTCATGGAGACTGGCTTATCTTTATTTCTCCTTTTCAGAATACAAGAAAATACTTGACGTCTTAGACCACCCAGTCTTTGCAGAAAATAATCTTTATTTTTGAAGTCTGATTACAAAGGATCAACCATGTCAATTCATTTATTTTATGTGCTATGCTAATTTATGTCAACCACAAATGTGTTTAAGATAAAAAAAAAGAAGAAAAAAAACATTTACCAGGTATTTGCCAGTGCCAAGTGCAGCTTGCACTGGAAATGAACTGCAACAATAGTGTTTAAGTATGTGTGATCAATAAAATCAGAATGTAGGAGACAAATGGCAAGTTGAAATTCTGTTTACAGTAATCCTTCAGTTTATTCAATATGCTATGTCATATATTTATGCATGATAGACAAAATATTATCCCGTCATGAGAGCCAATGTTTCATATTCCTGTCAATTTGTATAACCAGGTACATTCCACAATAAACTTATGGACTAATCATGGCAGCCCATTTATCTTTGAAACTTTGTTGTTGCTCCTTTTATACTGCATTAATAGAAATGTTGCAGTCTTGACAAATTTAACTGTTTTCACTACACAACGACTGAAACACTCTAGTTGTGCATTTTGTTTTGCTCTGAAAAACCTACTTGCTATTTTAGATTACCTCCTCAACCATTGTGAGCTGAGTTAACTTAGCTGGTGTGTTTCCCTTACTAGTCATTTGCAGAGCAACACACCATCCCCAGTCTTACTGCGGAGTGTTCCGGATCCAAGTTAATTCAGCAATAATAACAGACACTGTCCAATTCTGTATGGAACACATAATGTGCTAAAGATGAGAATAGATGATAAAAGGACAGGGATAAAGTTGGAAGCTGAGGCAAAATGTTTTGTTTATGAAGAGTTTAATCAGTTACTTTCTTAACTTCTACTTGCCAAGTATATCCAACTTTCACATTTTATTGATTATACATTTCAAAACTACTGTTGTAGTTCTGATCCAATTAAGTCTAACATTTGACATTTCAGACATTGTTTAGGTTTATCGAGCACTAATTTACTACCTGACACCATTTCTCATGAAATTATCCTATTATGATAACCATCGCTGTCTCCCAGATAACAAACATCTTTGTCAGAAAGGGATGTTGTAATAAATTATGAGAGTGACTAGATGAGTACAGCACCTGTGCCTGCATGTCAATTATTCAGTAAATTAATAAACATATCATAGTTGTAGGCATAGGATAGAGCAATAAAGTCCATACATGTGTCCCTACAGACTGAATTTGCAAGGCAGAATAATTTTTTAACCATAGCAGAGATAGAATCATCAAAAGGTATCTTCCTGTCACGATACATACCAAATCTTTAATGACTTTGTCAATTTGGAGGGGAACACTATTAGTTTAGTATGAACTAAGAGTGCTTGACTTCCCAAAATACATTACATTGTCTTAACATGGAGGATGAAGCCATGACCATTGCATCAGGCATTAGTCTGATGGAACCTTTATTGGAGTATTCAAGTATCAGAAGTGGAATTTAAAATAGTATCCAGTCTGTAGTCATCATCAAACCTGGCCATCCATAGCCCCTTGGTCTCTGCTTTCACATCACGGAAATAAATGTTAATGAGGAAGTTGAGGTGCCACTTGTGACATTTTTGTTGTTGCTGTTGTTGTTTGGAATATGTTCCCTCAACTTCTACTATATAAATTCTAACAGTGACGGAGTCTACAAACATGAATAACATAAGGGATGTTGCATAGTTGGGAGAGTTTATTAATCATAACTGCACATGAAATGGTTGAAACCCTTCTCAAGGGTGAGATATGTTGTATGGATAGTTTTATCCTTTTCCAGGCCTTCAGCTAGCCTTTTGAATAAATCTACAGAACTGAGATGACTCAATGTCTGATTTTTCACAATGCCATATCAGTTAGCATCCAGGGTTTTAAGTATGCCCATGTATTCATTTATGAACTCTCTAAGGATGGATTCCATGACACTGCAGATAATGCTAGTGCTGATTAGGAATCAGTGATAGGACCATACTTTGTTAGCCGAGAAAGCATTAATTCTATAACTAACTTTAGTTAAAAGGGTTTTACTAAGCAAATGCAACTTCTTTTATACTGATGCATCAAAGACATATTAAAAACGAGCTAACAATGTATTCCTTTTATGCAACATTTATTGATTAGAGAACTTGACCACGTGGGTTTGCTTTTAAACATGACATTCTGGTTTTGCTGTATGGAAACAGATATCTCATTGTTTTCATAAGCAGTACATTCCGGAACATATATCATGGCATCATATTAGGAGTCCTTTGAACTTCATTCTATTAGCAACTGTTGCTACTATCAGCAATGATATATAGTTAGGTTAGAGTAAGCCCTGAGCACAGGACAGGGACTAAGGCAGAGGAACATAATGGGAATAGAGGCATGGTGATAAGTTATCAAGGGCTAGATCTGGAATATCTTATGGAAACATAATGGGAATAGAGGCATGGTGATAAGTTATCAAGGGCTAGATCAGGAATATCTTATGGAAACATAATGGGAATAGAAGCATGGTGATATGTCATCAAGGGCTAGATCAGGAATATCTTACGGAAACATAATGGGAATAGAGGCATGGTGATATGTTATCAAGGACTAGATCAGAAATATCTTACAGAAACACAATGGGGAATACAGGCATGGTGATGTTATCAAGGACTAGATCAGGAATATCTTACGGAAACACAATGGGGAATAGAGGCATGGAGATATGTTATCAAGGGCTAGATCAGGAATATCTTACAGAAAAACAATGGGAATAGGCGCATGGTGATATGTTATCAAGGACTAGATAAGAAATATCTTAGGGAAACATAATGGGAATAGAGGCATTGTGATATGTTATCAAGGAATATATCAGGAATATCTTACAGAAACACAATGGGGAATGCAGGCATGGTGATATGTTATCAAGGACTAGATCAGAAATATCTTACAGAAACACAATGGGGAATAAACGTATGGTGATATGCTATCAAGGACTAAATCAGGAATATCTTTAGTAGAAGAAGGGGATTATCTAATTCAGTAAACTGTCATTAACAAAATCAAGGTATGTCTGTGATACGTTTTCCATTTGATGGAACGCTATTTAAAATCTCCCATGCATCACACATTTTGTGTAGGGCTTACATTGTCAGTTTGGCTTTAATTACATTTTATGATCAGTCAGTGATACAGAAAGGAAACTGTAATCTGCAGTTATATGACAGTCTTGTGAACTGATACTTGTACCTCAAGAAGCATCACTTTTATATCATGCATGATTTGGTATATGATGATGGCCTTACCAATAGATTCCAACATGAAACCACATTTCCCATTGGACCTAAATGCAGTACATACACAGAATCCTACAAAAGAGGGAGTGCTTTGTCTGTAGTGGAATCAAGTTTCAGAAACAACATAAATATGAAGGTTTCAAAGAATCAGGAAGGCCTTGTGGTCTGGCATTTTATTGCTTAAGATTCTTACATTAGTCAGTGCTACCATGGTACTGCCCAAATTAAAAGTAGTTATACTGAAATATCTGTAAATTGAACCTTTTTAAACAAAGGCAATCTAGGAGCAGCCAGTGCCTAACCACAATGTGATAGTCCACCAAAGAGTGAAGATAGAAATCATCCATATCAGAGCAAGAGGGATTGTCAACACATCTCATCCCACATTGTCTGGATCCCCCCTCCCCCCAGGAATGACACCATTTTACCAGGTAATTAGTTTGATCAGTTAGCACATCATTGTACTTAAGTATCATGGCTGAATCTTGCTTAACACTATGGCCTCTCCTGCCTCAGAGACATGGGAGGAGCCCTCATGTGTGTCTTTCTGTATCTCCTCACAGGACAGAGACCCTTAAATTGTCCATGCCCATAATGGTCTCCAGAAGGTGATAATTGTTTGCAATTGTGAAGAATTTTAAGAGCTCTAGTGATAGCACTAATTTTTACACTACAGAATCAGTTTATTCTCACCTTAGCCTTATCCTATCTAACGAGAATTTAGTCTCTGTGTCTGACTCTGGGTTCGTCAATAACTGGGACCTTATTTGAATTAACTGCAGTAGATAATGGCAGGGATGTGATTTAGTACTTGAAAGAGATGTGAAAAGTGCAAGTGTGCAATGAGGGTAGAAACTTGATAGTAATAGCAAGCACTACCTCTGACAGTGACAAACACATTACTGTAAGCACATCCTAGCACAAGCACAGGTCACAGCATAACACAACAGAGCTTAATTACACACCTTCTCTACCTGTTTTGACTGGAACCGCCATGCACACCTTCACACCACAATGCCATGCATTTAGGTTAGGAAATGCGGTTTCCTTAAATGTCTGCACTAAGGTAAAGTCATTTCCATAGATCTTAATATACCCCAACCCTTTTTTCACTTAAACATGCTGGCATAACACACCAAACAAGGCTTCAAAGCTCAAACCATATATGTCTGATACATATACAATATCACCACCACAGTTTCCTAAACTGCTTCTCATGTTTAGGGCTGTGGAAGTAGCAGGCTGAGCAGAATAAGACTTCCGTATATATGATCACTGTGAAGAAACTTCATTATTGTTCCTTCGTATCAGCAGTCATATCTCTTCAGTCACTGTGCAAAGCTCATGACCAGAGTTGATAATGAAGTCATAGACTGACTGGGAAACTACAGCCACGGTGGTGCAGTGGTAGCGTTGTTGCCTCACAATAAAAGGTTCTCCCGTTCAATTCTCGGCTGGAGTGTGGGGAGTGCCTTCTATCTGGAGTCTGCATGTCCACCCCATAGTTGGGTGGCTCTGGAAAGACTTGTGTAAATGGGCGTGCCTTCGTTGAAGGTTGGATGTCGAGCTGGCACCTCGGCGTTCATGAAAATCTAATGCCAATCATTAGCAGACCGGAGTTCCGCTGTGGTGACCCCTAACCAGGAAAAGCCAAAAGACAAACAACAACAACTGACTGGGAAACTGACAGTTCCTTCTTGTGACTCAGCTCTCACTTTACCTCCAGAGCCAGTAAAACACCTGGAGTATTGCAGCGTCTACGTCAGTGCGATGATGGATATCCCAATCCCCTTTTCTCTCTTTAGAGCAGGACTCTAAGGTTTTTAAACTCCACCATCTAAGCTGATTCTCCACCTCACGACATGACAGCACACCCCCCCTTCTCCAGGAATGAATATTACCTCTGAAGGTGATGATGTAATATCTCAGTATAATTCTCATGTTCTTGTTTAAAATTTTCAAGGAATGCAGCCATCTTTTGCATCAATAGATCTTAACTTCTTTGCTCAGGAATTGCAGACAAATCCAAAACTATTGCTGAGGACAAAGGCCCAAAATCAGGGACATTTTTTTAAACAGCAGACAAATTCACTTGAAAAGTTATTACAACAATAGGTATTACATTAGCAAACATTTTATGACCAGTATCTGTTATATTATTAATGAAGTGTAAATCTTCACTTTTTACCAGAAAATTAAAAAAATGATGAGGGACAGGGCATCAGGGCCATTCTACAAAAATCACATTTATTCACATTATGTAACTGATATAAAGTCTATTTTCCTGATATATAACATCACATGGTATCTTTTGGTGGCTGTTAAAACTTTCCATGGATCTGGAGGGCATTCTGAAGTGTACCCAGCACAACCCATAATGTCTAATGGCTGTTTGAAATCTGTAATGTCAGTTCTGCAGTTGTTCTAATTGTGATTAATTTAAATGTTTTTGGAAACCCTAGTGTTCAGCTCAAGCAGAGTTCTGCAGTACTGCAGAAAAGTCATCCTGAAAGCTGTGTTAACACACTGTCACCTAAGATGGATACTTTGAGGTACTACATTACTGTTATAGACCCAGTTGACATCTTAAAAATATTTCTTTCAGGTGTGTGAGTAATTCTGGAAGATCAAAATGAGTGTTAAAATTATGCAGGCATGAGTGTATGTGGGACCTTGATGTATCCATGCCAGCAGAGATTCTGGTTACTCAGTAGACCAGACTTTACTATATATAATCACTGTGAAGAAAGCTTATTATTGCTAACTGTATCGGCAATCACATCTCTTCAGTCATATGTTGAAGTGACCCAGTTGTATCAATTTTTTCCATGACTGTTAGCGTGGATATAACTATACATATATATATATATATATATATATATATATATATATATATATATAGACAGAGAGATATAGATATAGATATATATAAGCACTTTACTATCTTGAAATATTATATATATATATATATATAGACAGAGAGATAGAGATATAGATATATATAAGCACTTTACTATCTTGAAATATTATATATATATATATATATATATATATATATAGACAGAGAGATATAGATATAGATATATATATATAAGCACTTTACTATCTTGAAATACTGAAATCTCGAATTTCAGTATCTCGAGATGAAAATGCCAAAAGTGCAGCTGAGCAAAACTGCACTTGATCGAATTAGAAGTGTCAAATTTGTAGTTGTGGTGGCATGGTACGTGGGATTTGCTGTGTTTGTAAGGTGTGGTGTGCTATGGGATATGGTCTGCCTGCCATTGTGTAGATATATGGGAAAGTTTAGGTAAGTGCTGTTTTTTTAAGGGTTTTGAGTAGGATTTGAGTGTATGTGAGTGTGTTGGGAAGTTTTAGGTGTAAGTTAGGGTAGGTAGGTAAGAGTGTTAGTGTGTATGTGTTGAGAATGGTGGTGTTTGTTTGTGCAAGGGGAATATAGAGCATGTAGTGGTGGGTTTAGTGTCTTTGTCTTCTTAGTGTGACCTCGGAGTTAGTTTATATAAGTAGCGGGTGGGTGGAGGGTGCATGGGGGCTTGCCCTCCTGCTTATATGTAGGGTATGTGTGTGTTTTTGTGATGTGTTTGTGTGTGTTTTATTGGTTTGTTGTAGTGAGGGGAGGAAGGTGTATGTATGTTTGTGTGGTGGAGGGTTATTTAAAAGTCACATTTTTGAATTTCACGCTTTTGGGGGTCCGATATTGTGAATATTCGGCTTTATAGTCTCGAGATGCTAAAATTCGAGATTTCAGTATTTCGAGATTACAAAGAGAATCTATATATATATATATATATATATATATATATATATATATATATATATATATATATATATATATATATGTATACATCTCTCTCTCTCTCTCTCTCTATATATATATATATATATATATATATAGTAATTTATTTATATTTGTTTATCAGGCTAGTGCACAGATCAATATTGAGCAAATTCAGGCTCTTCAGGCTCAGCCTCAGTGAAACACAAAACATTTCATTAAAGAAAAAATACAGGAATGCAAGTAATAACAGAATAGTTTAGACTAATAAAGCATATTCCCTGATGTATACCTACAAATTCTTTTGTTCATATTTTAGACTCAGTGGTCTGCTTTCATCTTGGAAGTGAAGAAAAACAAATAGAGTCATATAGTTCACTCCTTAGAGACTTACACTACTTCTGTATGTAGCTAAGCAGGGGTCTGAAGCTTTGTACTTTGATTAAAACAAAGCCAGTGTTACTTGCTATAGGATTTATGTGTCATTGCAGTTGGCAGACTCAGTAGTTGTTTGCTCCTACAAGGATTTCATACAAAAAACAATACGACATGCTGCTTGAGTAGCTACAAGTGCTGCAGCTAAGCTGTATTCATAGGTTCATAGGTGTGTACTAGGCTAATGAACCTGGGGCCTTTACAAGCTTAGCCCATAGAAGTGCCCTGGCATCATGCCACCCGACGTTAGCTCCCAGTGCCTCTTTCAAGTAAAGCCACTGGAGTGATCCCCGGGGTGAATTTTCTATTTCCTAACCACTCATCAAGATTTCTCTTGAAGAGGGCTAGTGAGGTGCTCTGCTTGACATATATGGGAAGTCTATTTCAGAGCATGGGCAGTCTCTGGGTTATGAAACTGTCCCTCCAGGATGTTCTGTTGATTGTGGTAAAGAGGTTGAGATCTCTTGAGCATGTGGTGGGGAAGATTTGGGATTTCTTTAGATGTATCATTTCTAACAGAGCTGAGTCAGACATGGATTTGTAAGTCAAGCAGAGATCGCCTCTTAGTAGACGATATGAGAGAGAGAAAATAGCTGGAGTTTTTTGAGTCTGTCCATGTAGGATATGTGTTTAAGGCCTAGGATCCTCATCGTGAGGTACTTTTGTGGCCTCTCCAGCTGTTGCAGGTGTCTATTCAGGTACATGCCAAATGTGGCATTATACTCAATGATTGGTCTAATGAGGGAAGAGTAGAGAGAAATGATGACCTCTTTCTTCCTGGATGCAAAACCCTCGGTAATGAGATGTAGCACATAGAAGGACTTTCTGATCACAGTGACAATGAGGTGGAGGAAGTAGAGGTTGCTGTCAGCCTGTGTCCCCAGATCTCTTGTAATGTCTTCAGTGTTCGGTGGGCTCCCATTAATGTGGAAATTAGTGGGAACTGATGTTTCCCAAAGGTGATGATGACACATTTTTTGGCATTAAGCTTAAGGCCATGGTTTTGACACCAGTTGTTGGTCTGAGTGAGGCCTTTCTGTAGGATGTCGCATCACTTGGGGAGTTAATAATGGTTCCCAGATTGCAGTTGTGTGCAAATATGGTCACCCAGAGACCCTCCGTGTCGGCCTGGCCTTCTGAGAAGTAGATGCCAAACAGAAGAGAACTCAGGACCGATCCCTGTGGGACTCTACTCGTGACTGGTTGGCAGTCTGACTTGTGTCCTCAACTTTCACACTGTGGGTTCTGTCTGTGAGCCAGTTTGCAACCTACCTAACGATATACGGGCTGATACCTAGTTTTCTGAGTTTATCAACAATTCCTTAGTGAGGAATGGTATCAAATGCCTTGGCCAGATCGAGCTAGGCTGTATGAACTGCCTTACCTTCATCTACCACTCTGGTGACTGACTCAAAGAAGTCAACCAGGTTGAGCAGGCATGATATACATTTCACAAAACCAAGCTGCATGGGATCTAGAGTTTAGAGATTCCCTACATCTTTGTTAATTAGGTCCATGATGATGTGCTCCATAGCCTTACATAGCAAACTTGTCAGGGTAATGGGGCAATAATTTCCAGGGTCTGTAGTTGCTCCTCCTTTATGAAGAGGGATGACTGTAGCAGTGCACCATTCAGTAGGGACAACACCTCAGGTGAGGCTGTGAGTGAACAGAGCAAACAGATGTGGTGCCAGTTTACTTTGTAATTCATGTAGAACACAGCCAGGGATATTGCTGGGTCCAATGGAAGGTGAATTATTGGCCTTAGACAATGCAGCTTTACCCTGTGCTGCAGTAATGCTATGTGCTTGACATTCTTCTGGTATTGAGATTGGTCATTTAGGAGGGAGAGGGGGTAAAGTTGGCACTGAATCTGTCAGTCAGTATGTTGGCAATATCTGCTGGCTCATCATAGGAGGTACCATTGAGCAGTAGCTCAGAGCAAATCTGGGTATTGCCATGGAGATTCTTAATATAATTATAGAAGGCTTTGTGGTTGTTTTAGTGTCTGCTGCAATTCTGCCTTCATAGCTGGCTTTGGAGGTTTTGATGAGGGATCTCAACTTTTTGTTGAGGCTAATAAGAGAATTTTTCTAGTCTTGGGACTTCACCTTTTTCTGCAATAGTTTCCTCCTTCTGTCGTAGAGTTTATTAATGGCATGGGACCACCAGACTGGCTTCCTTTTTTGGAGGAGAGCATCCTGGTTCTGTTGGGTATGGCTAGTTCCATGTATTTATGTATGTGTTCATACAGTGCATTGGTGTATGATTTGGCAGTCATGCATCTATTTTCCATTGGCATGGGTGCCATGAAGTTAGCCACCTCTGTTTTTAGGAGTCCAAAGTCAGCTTTGGAGAAGTTTTTCATGGTGGATACCTTTGCGGGGGTGTGGGTGAGATGTGGATTTCCATGGAGATTAGTTTGTGGTCGGATCTAACCAGGAAGGAATTGACTATTGGTGTAGAGCAACGGTTGCCCATGTTAGTAATAACCAGGTCAAGGATGTTGCTTCCTCTATTGGGGGTAAGAATGAGCTGGTCAAGGGCATTGGAATCAATAAATTCCAGGAAGTGTTGGGCCAGTGCATTGGTGCATGAGTAGTTTTCCCAGCTGATGGAGATGTAGTTGAAGTCACCTAGTATGAGAGTGGTGGGTTGGATCTTAATAGATTCCAGGGTGCTTAGGAATGTGGATTCAGAGTCTTGGGACATGGTTGGGGACCTATAGCAGGCTACAACCTGAATCGCCATCTTACCCAATGTTAGTTGTACCTGGAGTATCTCGGATGCATTATGATGGGCTACTAGTCTGGAGCTGTGCATATCCTTTATGAATATGGAGACACCACCACCTTTGGAGCTTTGGTCCATGTTCTGAGGCCAAAAGGTGTGGAATAAGTTATAGCCTTGTAGCACAGGGGTGCTTTCTGCTGCTTTAAACCAGGTCTCCGTTACAGCACAAATATCGATGTTCCCAATTTTGAGGAGTGCTTCGAGTGAAGGCATCTTGAAATTTAGGCTTCTAACATTGAGCAGTATGACCCTCAGATTGCATTTATTTATAGCTGTTATGGTGGTAATTTGGTCTTTGGAACACCACCTAAAAAAGGCACTACAGGGGTGGTGTGATCCTTAGCCAGTATCCTGAAACCCACATGTGACAGATGCAGGCCATCTCTGGCAAAGCATCGAGGTCTGTCAATCATGTCATCCCAAGCAGATCCGTTTAGAATGACATCAGAAACTAAGCCAATTGTTGAAGTCAATCATTTTCTATTCGTACTGTGGTATCATTCTAACCCGTGGTGGTGGTGCTGCGGTAGCGTTGTCACCTCACAGTAAGACGCTGTCTGGTTCGATTCTCAGCTAGAGCGTCTTCTGTGTGTGACATGCGTGAATGGGCATGCCTTCGTTGAAGGTTGTGCATCAGGGCTGGTAATTCAGCACGTAAAAATCAACTACCAATCATTAGCAGACCGGAGTTCCGCTGTGGCGACCCCTAACCGGGAAAAGCCGAAAGACACAACAACTGTGGTATCATTCTGGGTGATGGTAGGATGCTGCTCAGTGCTAGGCCCATACCTGCCTGGGCCACATAATCCGAGAGCTCCACCATGTTTCTTTTCATGTAGTCCAGGGAGGTGCATCTTAGGTCATTCACACCCACATGGACAATGACAGAGTCATACTTGTACTTGTTGTAGAGTGACCTGAGTGCATGTGTTATGTGTCGGATTCTGGCACTTGATAGACAGATGACTGTTACCTTCTCCTTATTCAACCTAGTGAGTGGGACATCAGTGTGCCTCACTATTGAGTCACCTATAATTATTGTATTGGGCATACTGTTTTGCCTTAGGGGCATAGGTTGAGGGGCACACTGTGTAGGTGAGCTTTATGTCTTGTCGTTTATGCTGTGTTGTGGTGGTCGAGTGTGTTTCTGCCTTGGAGGTCTCTGCTGTTTGGGTAGATTTCTATTGAGATCCTCCATGGAGGTGGGTGTGTGGTTTGTGTTTTTATGTGAGGGCTGTGATAGTGGGTGTTCTGGAGGGCTATATGTTGCATGCGGTGTGGTGCAGGTGTTGACTTTCTCCTCTTGACCAGCTATTCCAGTCTTGGCTGAAGAGTGCATGGCTTCCAATTTGGAGATATAAGCACATCTCTCACAAGTCTTGGGAGGTAAGAGGAGAGGGTTGTCTGTGTACATGCAGCAGTTGCTACACTGCCTCAGAATGCCCAAGTTCACCAGGTGTATTCCAGCTGTAAGCGTGAAATCGTTGTTGAAGTTATTCCTTTCCTGCATTAAGTCTTGCACATTTGATTTTGTTGTGTATTTCTTATTTAGGGGGATTAGAAACCACACTCTGTTACTGATTCTTCAATATCAATATATAGTAAGAAGCATGTGAGTTAGAATAATAAAGTAGGGGGGGTGTGGGGGTGCAGACCCCCACATGGGGGGTGCAGGTTGGCTAGCTCCCCTATGCTTTACACTTTTTTATTTGTTTGATATTAATGTTCGAAAAACAGTAAATTTGCTTTCGATTTGCTGTTTTTTGAACATTAAGTGCTGTCAATGTTTACATTTTCGTGGTTACGAGTCACTCATATGAGCACTCAAACCACTGTGATTTGAGGTTTTAAAGGTAAACCAAAGAAATGTCTGAATAATTGAACTTGTAGGGCAGACTGAAAGCAAACATTACTGTTAATAAAAGACTTTAGTAATCATAAAAACACATGAGTATAGATCACATCTGTCTGTTAATTGACCATTTTACTCATTTAAACAATATGACTATCAAAGAAGAATGGAACAAGAATGACCTTATCAGTGCAGATGAGGGTTGAAGAATTTTGCTGACTTGTCATAACTAACCATTATCTTTCAATCCACTTTATCTTCAAACCTACATTAGAATTTATAGATGTCTATTCTTTCAAAATGCAATGTCTATTCAAAGTGCACTAAAAACTGAGACATATGAAAGACAACACCACCATTGCTTGTCACCAAACTCCACGAATGTGAAACAATCGTTCATACAAATATGCATAAATCAGACAACAGAAGGAGACGATCTGCATTCACACCTCAGCTGACAGAAGGAGAGTATTTATTTGCCTAATGCGAGCAACAGGTGCGCTTGACCTGTCCTCTTTGCTTTCTCTCTCTACCAAATATCACACTCTATCTTTTTTAACGATTCCACTATAATGTTCCTTATGGATTCATGCCATCAGATTGACCTACTGAATGTCAACAGCCATAGCACAAACAGAAGGTCAAACTCTAAAATAAAAAAAAAAACATAAATAGTTGTTTTTGCAGGCGGCTGTGCCCCCTTTACCTACTGCTAATTCTATATATATTTATACTTACTCTGAGATTGCACTAGAGCCAAGAAATGACAAATCCCCCATCCCCACTGTAGCATGATCACATAATACAGCCTCCCCATTTTCCCATATGTCAGCATTTCTGACATTAATGTATAGGGTTTGCCACTCTTAACAGTCAACATATATGTCAGTCAACATATTATTATGAACCCATTCCTTACTACTCCCACTAGCAGTCCATTCTAGGCACTACTTTCTACATGAATTTCAGTTTTCTCATGCCAAGCTTAAAAACAGAAAGGGACTCCTTCTATCACCTCTCCCCTTTGTTTGAGTTGGACTTTTTTTAATACCTTTGTTGAATTATCACTTAAGACATAGCCAAACATACATTTATATGAAAGAAAACAAACCATGTTAACATGTTCACATTTACAAACATCATACATTACAGTTGTCACCAATCCAACATTATGTAAACTGCTCAATTCCTGCCTTCCCTGAACCTCACTCCTCCTCCAAAACATTATTCTGCATGTATTGTACTCATAATTTACATTTTTTCCATGTAGTTTGTTCTTACCTTTTTCTAAAGATCCTACTTCCATTTTTCTATCTATGTTACATTATTCACTGCTTCAAATACAGTTGATTTTGGCTTAACAAGGCTTTACTATGTGTAGGCAATTTATATCCTGCATCCAAGCTCAAAAAAAAAAATGTCCTTAGTTACACCCGTTTGCTCATTCAATATTTCTGACAGGGTAGTCTGTAGGGAATTTTTAATGTTTGACAATTAAACTCCCAAAACATATGGTCCCAGTTACCTCTTTCTTCCCCATCACACATCCATTTGCCCTCTACCTGAAGAAAAATACTTGTACCCTGCTTGGGGTATAAAAATTCCTATGCTAATACTTCAAAGGAAAACCCAAGTCTTGTAGACGTTGTTGCATACTCGGGAGACATGCAGATGCCCTCCCATTGTTTCCTTGTGAATTGCTTATGTAGTCTCTGTTCCCAGTGTTTCCGAACCTTCTCAGATTGATTCCTATAGGTAACGTGCAGTATTTTACTTTGGATCTACCTGAAAAGAACGAAAGCTGAAAATGCTGACAACGAGAAGACCGACACCAGAAGACCGACAAAGTAAATGATCGACAGTCCAGAATCCCGACGCTGAAAACACAAACAAGTGAAATGAGCGCGACTGTGTAAGTATGCATTAGTGATGGACTTTAGGGTTAGGGTGCGGGTAAGGTAAGTGTGTGATAGTGACGGACTTTAGGGTTAGGGTGCGGGTAAGGTAAGTGTGTGATAGTGGTGGACTTTAGAGTTAAGGTGCGGGTAAGATAAGTGCGTGATAGTGACGGACGTTAGGGTGCGGGTAAGGTAAGTATGCATTAGTGATGGACTTTAGGGTTAGGGTGCAGGTAAGGTAAGTGTGTGATAGTGGTGGACTTTAGGGTTAGGGTACAGGTAAGGTAAGTGTGCGATAGTGACGGACTTTAGAGTTAGGGTGCGGGTAAGGTAAGTGTGTGATAGTGACGGACTTTAGGGTTAGGGTGCGGGTAAGGTAAGTGTGTGATAGTGGTGGACTTTAGGGTTAGGGTGCGGGTAAGGTAAGTGTGTGATAGTGACGGACTTTAGGGTTAGGGTGCGGGTAAGGTAAGTCTGTGATAGTGACAGACCTTAGGGTTCGGGTTTGGGTTAAGGTTAGTGCATAGATAGTTGTGTATGTAAGGTTTAGTATAGGTTTGTAAGGTTTTTGGTGTGCTTGTGTTGTGTGTGTGTTTTTCGGAAACGGATTTGTTTTGTTTTGTTGAGTTTCGGGATTGTGGTTTGTCGGGCATTTACACTTTTGGGTATTTCAACTTTCATTCTTTTCATGTTGGTGTTCTCGTTGTCATGCTTTTAGCTTGCCGATCATTTCAGCTAGATCCTTTATTTCATATACCTTACTAATTATCCATTTTTAACAGCAGTTTCTGTTCTAGATTCAGTTAGAAACTCCACCAGAGCAGGTCTTTCACTTAGGATTCCCCTATCCCTTTCCCTTTGCCTATTGTCAGATATAAGTCCCTGATAAGGAAGACAGTCTCTAGCCTGCAGTCCAAACGTCTTCTTGACCTCCTCCCACTCTGTTACCTTTCCCTCTCTAGTTATTTGTTCCCAATACCTTGGTTCCATTTTTTCCAGTAAATTGCAGTCATCCCTATTGGCAGAATCTCCTTTCTCCATTCTCACTTTGGCTTAGTTCATAGAATACTTTCTGTGAATTTATGAATGTAATATTCTGTACGGCTTTTGTTATTGTCCTTAAGGATCTGCATACAAAATCCATCTCTTTCTTTATTTCTTGAATGTCCCTCCTGCTACATTTCATCCTATTCTACACTGAATAATACTCTACACCTTTATGATATTTTGCATCCGAGTCATGGGCACTCCCTACCTTCTGTCCTCTAGTGAGAAGGGTCAGCTCACTGTTCTTTCATAGGGTCTCCATCCCATTGATCAGCATTATTCTTCTCATAAAAACTGTCTTTATTTTTAAGATGCCATTTTGCCTTATATGCCTGCTGGCCATCAATTCAGGACCACAGTGTCCAACACATATCTATTCCTCTTACAGGTTAAAAGCAGTGCATTCTTATAGCTGTCATCCAGGCAGCTGGAAGGGAGATTTTACTGATAACTAATCACTCTCTTCACATTCCCAGTAGTTCCCAAGGGTTGCTAGCACCATGGATCGATGCTTGCAAATTCAAAAATTTCCTGGCTGTAGTGTGATCTCAGAGTTAGATTTTTTTTCTTATTTTAGAGTTGGCGTATCCGAATGTTAGTGCAATAGCCCTTGACATTCAGGAGGCTGATCTGATGACATGAATCCATAAGGAACTGTATGATGGAACCCTTAAAAAGAGAAGGTGTGATATTTGGAAGAGAATGAAAGCAAAGAGGGCAGGAGAGGTGTAGAGCACCGGCTGGTCTCATTAGACAGATATTCTTCTTCTCTCAGCTGCGATCCTCCATGTAAGTATACACCTCCATCCATCTCCACACTCTTTTGCGGCTTGTAAACAGAGTGTGCATACTGAGATATGATCTTTTAACCCCATTAGGATGAAATGAGCAGGCTTTATATTATCATCCTTCTGATCCCTCCCTGCTAGCTATTTTTTTACCCCTCCATGATAGATGCAGCGTTCTACTTCCACATAAGTCTTTCCTTCAGAGGTGAATTCAATCCTTCTCCTGTGCTGTGACCAATGACCAATGTAACATGAAAAATACCTACTTGTTCTTGAACCCATCTCCTTTAAGGATGCATCCTAGCTTCTTGCTGGTCTTGACAAACACTTGATTATTCTTTGTGGACATTTTGATCATTCCTAAATCTTTTAACCGATCTATTTGCTTGAGATATAGATTTCTCATTTGCATCTCCTGTCAGTTTGCTTAGTTCAGTGGCAGCATTTTACACTTTTCTTCATCACTGGAATTTGTTCATTTTTTTTTCCCATGTTAACCTTAATCTATGGTATAACTACTGCTTTCTTTACTCGTGGAGTGAATATGAGGTGAAGTCAAAATAAAACACAATAAAGCTCATCAAACTGCAGAGTTAGAGATTCTGTTATTGACTTGCCCTGCTCAGTCAGAAGCTGTCTGCTATCCTAATGTGTGGCTTGCAATGACAATTATGTGAGAGTGTGCTTCAACATTAATACCCCGTAGCACATTTATGTAACTACCCATAATGAAATGTTTACCTGCTTCAAGCCTCATTCTTGCCCTCTGTTAAGAGACTTGTTAGGACAAAATCTCATACCTACTGTTGTATATTGGGACTTAGAAGTGGCAAAAACTTCTGCTATTCACCAAATTTGGTTTTGAGATGTAGGAATACATAGAGAGAGTCAATTGGATATGCACTCATTGGAAAAGTCCAAAATTTGTGCCAACTATAAAGAGAAGTGAATTTCTTGAAAGAAAACTTTTTTTCCCTGGGAGGATAACTTTCAGATGACCTATAAAAGAAACTAAGAACAACTTTATCATATTGCCTGTTAGATAAACAAATATAATCACTAATTAAGAAGATCTATTTTCACCACTCAAAAACCTTCTATTCATAAAACTTTGAGTATCAAATAGCTGTCCGAAGGAACTGTAATATGCTGGCTTAATGTCAAGACAAGAGTTACCATGACAATGATAATTTATCTCACACCTGCAGTGTCATAGTAGGATCTCAGGAAAGAGCGATGTCTGGTAATAATGCTTTACATGTGTCATAATACTCACTTATCTTGTAGGGTTCTGAGGTAAAAAAAAAAAAAGAGAGAGAGAGAGAGAGAGCTATCTTGTTTTGTTTTCTCATAATGACAGTTAATTCTCTGCAAAGATAGTCCCTGAGATTCATAAGGAATCCCTCAGCAGGATTTAAAAGCTGCAGACAAAAGGTATCTCCGTGATCAGATAAAATGTAATTCAGAGACACATTAGTCACAATGAAGAAAGACGTTGTTATATTAGTGCTAATCATCACCTTCTTGCAATAATTACCATCAGTGTGGTCCATGTTTCATGGTGGCATGGGAACACACACACACACACACACACACACACACACACACACACACACACACACACACACACACACACGCACACACACACACACACACACACACACACACACACACACACACACACACACACACACACACACACACACACACACACACGCATGCACACACACACATGCACACACACACACATGCACACACACACACACATGCACACACACATGCACACACACATATACACACACACACACATACAAACACACACACACATACACACACGCACACATGCCTGAGACCATTCATCTCTCTGCATACATTCACACATGTAGCCACTCACATTCATACATTTACATCCCCCCAGCACTACCTGTCCTCTAAACTCTCCAGCACTAACCTCTAACACATTCTCACCCACTGAATGCAATGGTGAACCCAAATGTTTGACCATGTTAATTCATTCAGCCAAGTTAACTTATGCAGCTGAGATTTTTGCTGCATAATCCACATGCATTTCTGACGAAGAACAGATTGCTAATTAGTATTGTCCAGTGCCCTAGAATGCCTCATTAGCTTATAGGTCAGACAAGGCAATGGCCCACCATTATGATTCTACAGAATACATAAAATCATTGCAGTGTGCTTGTCTCTGAATTAGAAATATCCAGCACCAGTGATAGCAGCCCAGATTAGGGCCTACACTGGCGGAATCCCTTTCTGAATCCAGCAATGTGTTCCTTGTCTTTTCTTCTCGATATGCATAAATTCTCTTATTTCTCATATTTTCTCTCTCTTTCTCTCTTGTCTCCTCATCTTGTTGTGTTGCTCTTTTTTTGTTCCTTTAAATCCTTTGACCTGGTTATGCAAAGTATCATTTTCTAGAAATTGTGCTTATACAACAGACTAATGGATGCCTTAGTTTTAGATTTTCTATATAGTTTTGGTATTGTTTACAGTCCACCTCTCTGAATCTAGAAATTCTTTCAGCTCTGATTTCATTTTCCTTAAAGAGTTCAGTTAAATAACTTGTGACTAAAGTGAAGTCAGCTTTCTGTGTGTAAAACATCGGCAATCATAAATCAGTTTATCTGCCTTCCTTGTCACTTGTATTCCAAAAGTAGCAAGTCTATTCTTAACACTTAGAACGAGTTAATGTGACTGTGTTGAACTGCCACTTGGATCGTGTATAGTCATCAATAACAACTAATAGCAAGTGTTGAAATGCCTGTTAATATTACTGAGTAGTCTTATGTTTGTAGTTGGTATGTTGATTGGGACAGTTCATATTACAATGTACATCTGCTACCACGTGTACTACATTTATATCATAATCACAATTTCATATGACTATAGCTGCAATCACCAAGCTTGAGCAAGTAAATATATGTTTTTATTTCGTTTTTGTTCTCAGAAATTGATACAGTATGGAGTGAAATGAATCCAAATCTCTGTAGGAATATTAATACCCTGTATTTGATATTAGAGGCCCTATACATACCTTATAATTTGTTGTGGGGACTCAGAATATTTAATTTCCTTTTCTTTCTCTTTTTCTCTATTTTTAATAAGTTTTCATAAACACAGAGCTGACTGGTTGAACTGGTTGATATATTAGAAAAAAACAGAAGAATTCTGTACTAGTTGAGGAAAACTGTTAATGTGGGTGCTCAGCTAAACTGATGTTTCATGAAGCATTTTGAGCGTGCAATCTTACTATTATATGCCCATACTATTTAGCATGTTTTGTTTTTAGTTTCCTCATAAAGAAAATCTGAATAAAAACTAAAACTTGCTGTAGAACAACCCATAAATCATTGAATAAGGCAGTCCACAGTTTGCTTCAGCATTTTGGCATTGGCATTTAAGCACTCTTATTCCGCTTTGTAATAGTTCAATGTGGCAGTCTGCATTTACTTATGATTCATTTATTGTTATTTTTTCATATATTCTTTGATCATCATGATACTCCATTCTGCATCATGCCTTTTCCTCTCTTTTCCCATCTGTCTCACCAGAATTTACAACCAGCTTTACAAGTCAAGGTGTTTTTGATAAATTTTAACTCAACAAAACAATTTTTTCTCGCACACACATGAAAAAGTGTTTTTTGTTGCTCAGTTTTGTATTCTGACCTCTTTTTCAAACAGACTTTTATTATAAGTGCTTTTTCTGAACTACATGCTTAAACTCATTACCTGGTTTTATTCAGTTCTGCCTTTAATTAGATTACAAGGCAGTGTCAGTCCATTCACCATAATCATCTTGTTAATATCCACCCTGACAGTGCATCTTCTACCTCCAGAGACTGGAATAACATCAAGTAACTAACCTGTGTCCTGTTTGCTTGTTCGTGGACACTCAAGCATTTAGCTTGAGTGATATAAAGGAACTTCTCTTATGGAGGTGTCAGAAGTCAAAGAGGACTGGGCCCGTAACAACATGAAATGACAGACATAAATCACCACACAAAAGCCTTTAAGAAGCCAAGTATAGGGCTAGAAATTCAAGCCTATCATTGTAGCTTAGAGTCTTTAGTCCAGCAATCTTTTTAGTTAAGAACCCTTTGGAGTTTTCCTAGATAGGTAATGTGTTTGGACAGATACTTACTAAAAAGGACATTATATTCTATAACTGGACTGATTAAGGTGCAGTACCAAGGAATCATAACTTCTTTTAACCTGGATGAGATAGCTTTATGTATAAACTGGGGTAGACAGAAAGACTTCCTGACTACTGTTATTTGGCTGTCAAAGGACAGAGAGCTGTCCATGAAGGTGCCTCGGATGACTGTATCAAGTCTTGAATAGGGTGCTGTCTATATTATAAGTTGTTGCTCAGCTTTACTTATTAAAGTTGACAGAGTTATATTTATTTGTTTTTAATTTAATTTCTAATAGTTCATTAATTTGTATGATTTAGCCCTTGTTATGGTTACATAATGCCAGATGTTGAGCGAACCATATCTCATTTGCAGTCATCAGGCAATTTAGGTATCCAACTGTTTGAGTTAGGAGTTTGGTGATCAAAGACCTAGATGTCAGACAGAAGAATCTCCATTTCTGACCCCTGTGGAATGACACTAGTCTTCTTTTAGCTTTCTTAAGTGTCACCTCCTACTTCAGTCACGTATGTTCTGCTAGCCACTCTGCTTTCTGCCTCACAACATAAGGGCCTGCATTTAGGCAGTTAAGCTTATTTGCAATTCCATCATGAAGAATAATGTCAAAGGCCTTGGCCAGATCCAGGTATGCTGCCAAAACTGCATGGACACTATCCACAAGTTCAGTGGCTCTAGAACAATAAGGCTTTTTTCCATTATTAATTCAAAATTAGTATGTTCTATTGCTTTGCAAATTAGGCTTGTTAAGCTGATTTCTCTATAGTTCCTGTTTTAGATTTGTAAGAAGCATAACCTGTGACTATGTATAAGTAAAATATAATAGTTTTAGGACAACTTCAGAAAGGGTATATTTGTCTGTTGAGAGAGTAATTAGTTATGTTATGTTATCTGGCCCCATACAGGCAGTATTTTTCATTTTAGAGAGTACAGTTAGGATACATTCAGTAATAATCTTGGGAACAGGAACAGACTCAGAAATTTGTGAAACTTCAATAAGTCTGTGAAGTTGGCATTCAATTTATCTGGAAGTATATTAACAATATTTTTAAGGTCAGAGTGGGCAATGCCATTATGAATTAATTCAAAGCTTTGCTAAATGTTATTTTCTAATCATCTGATGTACTTAATGAAGAAGTTATGATTACCCTTATCTTCAAATTCTAATTTTAATTCATGCTGATGCATCATCTTCATTTTTTTGTAGCTTTCAGATTGTTGTGGATCACTTTAATAGAAATGTTAATGCAAGTTGATTTTAATTTAGTTGTTTTTCTTTTATTATGCAGATTATTAATGCTAGCATTCCGTAAGGTGATTTATTTATGTTTCCTAATATATTTAGTTCTAACTGTGACGACTTGGTTTACGATATTCGTTAGACAAGAATACAATTCTTTGCCAAGACTGACAGCTGAAGCTGGAAACCTGAAGTTATATTTTGAGAACTCATCATATAATTTTAATCAGTTTATCCTTTTAATTTCGTTGAACTCAGAGGTGTTCATTGTAGTAGGTTTAAACGTTCTAAAGAAAAAGATTTATGATTTCTAGAAAGATCCGACCAAAAAGAATAGCAAGGAGTAAGTGGACTTAGGCGCAATGTTAGTGAGAATAAGATCAAGAAATGATTGACCCCAATGGACTGGTTAACGAATTTACACAGGTGTTAGCATTTACTAACTCTAGAAATTCTGAAGTATACCCAGCGATTGTGGTGTAGATTCTCCAGATAACTGATGTATAGTTGAATTTACCCATCAAAAAGACAATATTAATGGGTAATTTAGTAAGCATGTCGCCAGCATGTTTTGTAATTTGTATAATATGTTTACTACTATTTATGAACTTTATGTGTCATCATTTGCATTTATATGGTAAACACAAATGTTGTCATCTTTTTTAAGTATTTATTTTCTTTTTGTATCATTCCTTTTTGCCACATTTTTCACATAAAATTATTTTATTGTGCTTTGTTTGGCTCTCTATTCTGTTAACTGCATTCCATCTTTAATGTTGTCTATTACTTATTTGTTTATATCTGCATACTTTGACCAAATTATTTTGTCTTTTGCTTTTAGAACAGTCTTTTCCTAAGTTTCATGAGGAGTATCTGCATGCTCTCTTGTAACTCAGATTCTTTTCTACATCATTTGTACTCATCTGTTTACTGATATCTGTTGATTAAATTTGCAGTTTTTTCTTCGAGTATTTATTTCCACTTTCCCTTTCTCAATGTTTTTCTTTCATAAACTTTTCACTTTACATTGTTTAAAACATTTACCCATATTTCTGAAATTCCAGGGAAAATGTCAAAATACAACAGAATCCAGAAATGTCTTCCATATTTTCTTTATGAATTATTATCTGTATCTTTATTTCTGTATTAACATCACTGAACTCAAATTTTTATGCACCATAACCCTATTATTATACATCTCTATTGAGACCACTTTATTTGTTTTTCTGTTGTCCTCTGACCATCAAGCTTACACTCCTAGCTGCCCTTCTGTCTTATTTGTTCCACACTAGCAAGAGCTTTATGGTCCATTTCTTCCTTGGGCACCTGTGCTAATAACTGAACCCAATATAACCCCCACTTACCCATTCAGCACTTGTGCTAATTACTGATCCAAAGTTACCAAATCACAGATTAGAAATTCTAGTCTGTTGCTTTAGACCTCTCTTCTCCTCAAAATGAGAGACAAGAATGGAGTTTTTATGATTTTGTCAGCTTCTGACCCAATGCTGACCCCAATGCCATACTACCATTCCTGACCAAGACTCCCTTATCTCCCCCCTTGTCATATTATTTCAATTCACAACAAACTGTTCACAACATATACAAGGACAAATACCATCATAGTTTCAGTACCTCACACAAGTAGGCCACAGGCAGTAATTTCCTCACTGATACCATCTATGTTAAATGAACCAAAACATTTGCTCCTGTTAACTACATAAATATTCTGAAAGCAGTACAAACTAGACAAGTTCAACGTTTACAAAAAAATGATTCTCTTAACATCGTGCAATGCCATGAAAGATAATTTACCCTAAATAATTCAATTTTTCGGCCGATTTTTAGAATTTTTATTTATTACATCTTGCATTTCCAGCTCTCTTCCAACTTATCTTACACACTACTATATGATACGGATATCCTATATTGTTAATGGCAATCCTATGATGGTCTAAACTACTAGTTGATGTCATACCAGAACTAGATTGTCAACAATGTCATACCATAACTAGATCTTCAACTATGTCATACCAGAACTAGAACTTCAACAATGCCATACTAGAACTAGAACTTCAACAATGCCATACTAGAACTAGAACTTCAACAATGCCATACTAGAACTAGAAATTAAACAATGCCATACTAGAACTAGAACTTCAACAATGCCATACTAGAACTAGCTTTTCAATTATGTCATACTCAGACTAGCTCTTCAATAGTTTCAAAACTTGACCTTCAATGATGTCATATTAGAACTAGTTGTTCAATGTTTTCATACTAGAACTCATTTTTTGATGATGTCTTACTAGAACTAGCTTTTCAGTGATGTCATACCAGCACTAGCTCTCTGAAAACCACTCATTCTTCAACAGCAACAAAAACTTCTGCTGAGCTCTTTGGGTCTGGATTATGAATGCATGCATTTCACAAACCCCAAACATCTATGTGTGGCAGTTGTTGATATTTAAGACTGCAAGGTTGTTTTCTCCTTACTCTTCACATTACTGAAGTAATTAGATAAGGCAAATGTTATGTGACCTTGCTTTGTAACTGTTTATTTAATTATTTATTTGTTGGTTGATTTTTTTTTGGGGGGGGGGCATGTATGTGACCCTCTTCAGCAATGAGCTGGGACAAAGGCATAAACGAACAATGATACCATGCTCTACAGTGATTATAGAATACAAATTAACAACAGATATTTTCATTACATGCAAGAAAGTTTTTTTATTAAGAATCACATGTGAAATTCAGTTTTTTACAATTATTTCTAAGTGAAGTAATTATGCACTTGTTACTGCAGTATATATTGTAGGTACAATAATAATGTACTTTTTGTCTGTGGCAACCATTCCTAAATGCAGTACTTTTTATTATGGATGTGCATCACTACATTGCAAAGCAACACCTGTATTTAAATTATGTTCCTTTTTGACTAAAAATGTACAGAGATTCTGAAATGTAACTATAAGAATGTACTCAAGTCTTTTTCTCTGTACCCATTTAACTGGTTAACAAATAACAAATGAATAACTAAATCAGTTATATGCACGATATTCACAATCTCATTTATATGCAATAGATGTAATCCTATAACGCATGTTATTAAACATTATCTTGGTGATGTCAAAAGCTTTTCACCACAGGAATTTATGTAGGATTTGGAGAGGTGCAATAAGTCCTGAACTATGAGTAACAAGCTTTTCATCAAAAAGGAAAGAGAAAAAAAAGCTTTGATTTCACTTTTGCTCAAATATTTAAGTTGCACTTATAGCAACTTGTTTGGTCATACTTCTTTGTGTGTTTCTGCTTTTTCCCATGTTTTATTCAAAAAAAGTTATATATTTGCATATTATAATTTGTTCTTGGACCTTAATCATGCAACTTAATTTGCAGTTGTGGGGGATTAAGTCTTTGCATTGTATTGCACTTCTGTCTCCTCAAGTAGAATTACTTGTAAAATTTTGCATTTTAAACCCTGCCGGGCCTTTTGTAGTTTCATCCACAGCTGTGGTAGAACTATGAACTACTGCCAGATTTGTGCCTTATATAGTCATTTATTACCTTGTTTATCCATAAACACTGTTACTGGTAAATATCTTTGGTGCGTTAAATGGTAGTAGAATTGCATTAGTGAGAGTATTGTTTTATTTTTGTTTGTTCCAGGATTTGTGCTTCAGTGTTTATACAGTTATTGATATTCCACTTTTGTTCCTACAGTTTTATATTCTGCTTATCGTTTACCTGCTAAACGTTCCATTCCAATACCTTTCTGTTCCTCTATTCTTTGTGTCTCTCCCACTGAGACATTAAGCTAAAGTTTCTGACATTCTAATCTGCCTGGGGTCACTGACCTGTAGCTCAGAGAAGTTGCAATCCAACACCGTTCTGCTTCCTTGTCATTTGTGTCTTCCCCACTCCCCACTGAGACATTAAGCTAAAGTTTCTGAAAGAACTCAATATTGGCTTTATTTGATTAAATCCATCTCTAGCTAGCCTGCTTATTATTCTTCAAACTGTGGTTTTATAAGGTCGTGTCTCCAGTCTCCATTACTTATGGTAATCTGATTTCCAAAGTCCCCCCCCCCCTTCCATTGCTATTATTTCTTGCATAAGATTTATGTTCATAGATTCATAGGTGTTTTCTAGGCTAACAATTACAAGGGCCTTTTTAAGCCTAGCCATGCATCCCAAACTTCTGACAAGTTCTGATAGTCTTGATAAGTGTAAGCATGGGCCTGGAAGATGAACCATTTACAGGTTACCTGTGTCCATTACAGACACAGGTGCCAAGCTAGGGATGAATTTCCAGTTTCCCATCCAGTTGTCCAAGTTGCACTTGAATTGGGTTAGGGAGGAACTCTACTTCAGATGGATAGGAAGCCTGTTCTATAGATGGAGTAGTCTCTGAAATACAAACCTATCTCTAGCAGGTCCTATTTATATCACAGGCAAGGTTTAAGTCTTTAGAATGGATAATTCTGGTGCTGTTTGTTTTGTGGATATGCAGGAGGCCCATCAGAGTGGGGTCTGACAATGCCCTGCATGCCAGGCATAGATCTCCCCTCAAAAGCCTGTAGGAGACAGAATACAGTGATAGGGCTTTGAGGAGGATTGCATCAGACATTTTACTTACGCCCTGTATTGTTTTAGTGAGGAACCTCTGTGGACATTCCAGTTGTTGGATATGCCTGGTTATGTCATACCAAAGGGGGCATTGTACTCAATGATAGGTCTAATGAATGCCAAATACAGTGGAAAAATTACTTCCTTGGACTAAGATGCCATACCTTTGTTTATAAGTTGTTCAGCATTGAATGATTTCATCACCATTGTAAATATATGATGGTCAAAGGCCAGATTACTATTTATGTGTCCCTAAGTCTCTGACTACTGGGTCAACTCTAAGGGGCAGTTTGTCAATATGGGGTCTATATTATAACATTGAAGTCTTACAACTTTGAATGTTATAATATCGAACCCTATTCAGTGAATGCTGGAAATAGCGAAGCTGCATGAACACCGAATACTTTCCTAGGGAAACTATCTAGTGGGCCATTTCTGCAGCTTTGCTATTTCCTCGACTGTGGAGCTAAGGTTACGGACCGGGTTCAGGTAAGTGTGTGAATGAAGGTGAGTGTGTGATACGGACCTTAGGGTTAGGGAGCGGGTAAGGTGAGTGTGCGATAGGGACTTTAGGGTTAGGGAGCAGGTAAGGTGAGTGTGCGATAAGGACCTTAGGGTTAGGGAGTGGGTAAGGTGAGTGTGCGATAGGGACCATAGGGTTAGGAAGCGGGCAAGGTGAGTGTGCGATAGTTAGGGACCTTAGAGTTAGGGTTGGGTTAAGGTAAGTAGATAGCTAGTGGTGTATCTATGGTTTACTGTAGAGTTTTGTGAAGTGTATGTGTGTGGATTATTTATTTTGGTGTGCTTGTGTTGTGTGTATGTTTGTCGGAACAGTGAATTCTTTCCCTGGGAAAACATTTGCTATTCTGACTGTTCGGTTTTCTGGTGTTTCAATCTAATGGGTTCAATATTATAACATTCAAAGTTACCAGGGATGGATGACTTTCCAAAGGATACTATTATACATTTCTTGGCATTTAGTTTTAATCCATGGCTTTGACACCAGTTGTTTGTCTGTGTCAGCCCCTCCTGCAAAACATTTGTGTCACTGTGAGATTCAATGGCAGCTCCTAATTTGCAATTATCTGCAGATTTAGTCATACAGAGACCACTGACATTGGCCTTGACTTCTGATAAGTAAATGCCAAAAAGAAGCGGTCCAAGGACTGATCTCTGTGTGACTCCAGTTGCTACTGGCCTCTTTGAAGAGGTGGACTCCCCAATTATATCTTCCTGTGTCCTGTCTGTGAGCTAATTGGCTATTCACCGGGTAACATACAGGTTTGTATCTTACCTCTTTAGTTTGTCAACATTGCCCGAGTAGGGTATTGTGTTAAATGCCTTGGCCAGGTCAAGGTAGGGCAGTGTGAATGATTTTGCCCTCATCAATTGTTTTGGTGACCTTCTCAAAGAAGTCCACCAGGTTGGTTGAGTAGGCATGATCTGCCCTTGATGAAACCAAACTGGGTTGGGTCCAGTGTGTGGAGGTTCACTATATCTCTATCGATCATCTCCATGAAAATTATCTCCATGACTTTACATACAAGACTAGTGAGATTTATGTTTTTTGTTTTTAGTTCCCAGGGTCTGTAGATGCCCCATCTTTGTGCAGAGGGATGACTGTTGCCTTTCTCCATTCAATGAAGCACAAAGCCCTTTTGAAGGCTACTGTTAAATAGTAATTCCAGATGCCCTGATAAGTCATGTTTCATGCTATTTAGAAGGCATCCTGGGATATTGCCTGGGCCTAGTGATGCAGTGTTCTTGGTCATAGAGAGAGCATTAAGGACCCATTCCCTAGTGATAGTAAGGGGAGTTATATTTGATATTTCCTGAGGGAAGAGAGGATTAAAGTTGGAGCTGAATTTATCAACCAGGAGGTTTACTGTATCTTCTGGCTCAGTATAGGTGGCTCCATTTGCAATGAGTATTGCCTTTGAGGTTGCAGACGTAGCTAAAGAGTGCTTTGTGGTTATCCTTGGCCTGGGAGGCCAAATTTACCTCAAATTTGGCTTTGGTAGACCTAATTTGTCCCCTGAGTTGTTTGTTTAGTTTGATGAAAGTGCTTTTATCCTGCTGGGTGCTGCACCTCATAGTTTTTGCCATGATTTTCTTTCTCCTGTTATACAGTCTATTGATTTTGTGATTCCACCAGCATGGCCTGTTTTTTGAGTTCTGTACTTCTTCCTGGTGGGTACTGCTGTCTCTGTGCAGCCATTAACATTCTTGCACATGGTTTCTGTGAGCAGTTCGGCATAGGCAGCAGTGTTCTCAGGGTTTATCAAGGCTTGAAATTTTGTCAGGTTCTCACTTAATAGCAGGAAGTTAGCCTTAGAATAGTTCTTGAATATCCCAGGTTTAGCTGGGGGCCAGGTTCTATTTTTACTTCAAAAGAGACCATTTTGTGGTCTGACCTTACCAGGGAAGGGATTATAGGGGATGTGCAGCACTCTCCCATATTAGTGTCAGATCCAGTACGTTGGCACCCTTAGTTGGTGTACTGACTATTTTGTCCAGGGAGTTTTTCTGTTTACAAAATCCAGGAATTTCTGTACAAGAGTAGCATCATTTAAATACATGTCTGTAGCATCCAGAGCTTCAGCAGTAATAGCACTAGTACTTATTAGTTATGACCATCCTTCCTGGTATGATTGTAGGGCAATTTCCTGTGATTTCTCCTGCTAACCTGGTGCACTTGGGCATTCTGAGACAGTGTGGCAACTGCCTAATGTACACAGACAACTCTATCCTCCTACATCCCAACACTTATACATGTGAGAGATGTACTTATATCACCAAGCTAGAAGCAGTGCACACTCCAACCAAGACCGGACTAACTGGTCAAGAGGAGAAGGTCAACACCTGCAACTCACTACATAGAACACACAGCCCTCCAAAACACCAACCATCACAATCCACACATAGAAATACAAACCATATACTCACCTCCATGGAGGTTGTCAATACAGACTTACCCAAACAAGAGAAAACCCCTAGACAGAAACGCACTTCACCACCACAACACAACACCAACCCCAGAACACATAGCTCACCACCACAGTGTGCCCCTCAACCTAAGCCCTTAAGCAAAACACTTTGCCCGATCTACTAATCATAGGAGACTCAATTGTGAAGCACACTGATGTCCCACTCACTAGGTTGAACTAGGAGAAGGTGACAGTCAGTTGTCTATCAGGTGCCAGGATCTGCCACATAACGCATGCACTCAGGTCACTCCACAACAAGTACAAATATGACTCAGTCATTGTCCATGTGGGTGTGAATGACCTGAGATGTACCTCCCTGGACTACATGAAAACAGATGAGATGGAACTCGGATTATGTGGCTCAGGCAAGTATGGCCCTGGACCTGAGCAGTATTTTACCGTCACCCAGAATGATAGCACAGTACGAGCAGAAAATGATTGACTTCAACAATTGGCTAAGTTTCTGGTGTCATTCTAAGGGGATCCAGCATCTGTCTGCCTGGGACGACATGATCGATAGACCTTGATGCTTTGCCAGAGATGGCCTTCGTCTGTCACCCCTGGGATTCCAGGTACTGGCTAAAGCTCTTGCCACCCTTGTAGTGCCTTTTTTAGGCAGTGTTCCAAAGACCAAAATTCCACCGTAACAGCTCCAAACAAATGCAATCTAAGGGTCATGCTGCTCAATGCTAGAAGCCTAAATCTCAAGATGCCCTCACTCGAAGCTCTCCACAAAATGGAGAATGTTGACATCTGTGCTGTAATGGAGACCTGGTTTAAAGAGGCAGAAAGCACCACTACACTCCCAGGCTACTACTCATACCATACCTTTCGGCCCCAGAATATGGTCGGAAGCTCCAAAAGTGGTGGTGTCTCCATATTCTTAAAGGATACGCACATGTCTAGACTGGTAGCCCAGCATAATGCATCTGAGATACTTCAAGTACAACTAACACTGGGTAAGATGGCGATACAAGTCATAGCCTGCTACAGAACCCCAAACATGTCCTTTGAGTCTCACTCCAAGTTCCTAAGCACCCTGAAGTCAATCAAGGTCCAACCCAATACTCTCATACTGGGTGACTTCAACTACCCCTCCATCAACTGGGAAAACTATTCAAGTACCAATGTACAGGCCCAATGCTTTCTGGAATTTATCAGTTCAAATGCCCTGGACCAGCTCATTCTGACCCCCACTAGAGGAAGCAACATCCTCACCCTGGTTAACACCAACATGGGAGGCTGTTGCTCCACATCTATAGTCAATTCCTTCCTGGTTAAATATGACCACAAACTGATCACCATGGAAATCTCCATCTCACCTACAATCCTTGCTAAGGTGACCATCTTGAAAAACTTCTCTAAAGCTGACTTTGGGCACCTAAAAACAGAGGTGGCTAACTTCTTGGCACCCATGCCAATGGAAAATAGCTTCATGACTTCAGAATCATACACCAATGCACTATATGAGCACATACACGAATGCATGGACCTTGCCATACCAAATAGAACTAAGATGCTCTCCTCCAAAAAGAAGCCAATCTGGTGGTCCCCAGACATTAATAAACTCTACAACAGGAGGAAGAAACTGTTGCAGAAAAAAATAAAGTCACAAGACTGGAAAACCTCCCTTATCGGTCTCAACAAAAAGCTAAGATCACTTATAAAATCCTCTAAAACCAGCTATGAAGGCAGAATTACAGCTGACACCAAAAACAACCAGAAAGCCTTCTATAGCTACACCAAAAACCTCCAAGGCAATACTCAAATTTGCTCCGAGTTATTGCACAATGACACCTCCTGCACTGAGCCAACAGATATAGCCAACATACTGGCCGACAGATTCAGTGCCAATTTTACCCCTCTCTCCCCCAAGGACCCTATCACAATAACAGAAGAAAGCCTGGTACCCACTGTCTGTGTGGCACAGGTAAAAGCTGCATTGTCCAAAGCCAAGAATACAGCATCCATGGAACCTGATAATATCCCTGGCTGTGTTCTACATGAGCTACAAAATGTACTGGCACCACATCTGTGTGCCCTGTTCAATCACAGCCTTATTCAAGGCTATGTCCCTAATGAATGGCATACTGCTACAGTCATCCCGCTCTATAAAGGGGGAGCAACTACAGACCCTGGTAACTATTACCCTATTAGCCTGATGAGTCTGGTGTGCAAGTCTATGGAGCGCATCATCATGGACCTGCTTAATAAAGATATAGGCAATAGGGATGTCCCTGAAAATTAGGACAGTGGAGTGGTATGCACCAACTACCTACCTATCTCCATCTTACACATACCTCCCTCCCTCCCTCTTACACACACACACACACACACACACACACACACACACACACACACACTCACACACACAATGCCTATCAACTTCCTAGCACAAAAAATGTGGGCAAAGCCAAATATAATGGTGGGACAAAGCCCAAAAATAGAGGCAAAATTAAAATATTGCTCTCGCAAACTTATACAGTTGCTAGAATAAAAGGTATTGTGTTATTGTGAATTTTCTGAAGGGCATGAAGTCTGAAACTCAAATGCCTGTCATTATTTAGTGAATTCTGTCCTCATGGATTTGCCACAATAACCCCCCCCTCCCCCCAAAAAAAAAAAACAAATTTTATGAGCAACAGACTAAAAATATGAGGCAAAAATCTGGACAGTTGAGATACACCTCCCTCCCTCTTTTTACACACACACACACACACACACATACACACACACACACACACACACACACGTCTCTCACTTGTCCATTAGTGGTCTGCATTTCAAACATTTTCTGGCATTCAAATTCTGCAAGAATTTGGAAAACAAACATGTAAACAGCAAGTTGTACAGATGCAGAAGACATAAACAGTTTACACCCATCTGTCACATCTATGTGACTGGATGAAAAGTGCATTCATGTTAAAAAAGAATGCCCTTAGCAAAAATAAATAAATAAATAAATAAATAAATAAATAAATAAAAACATATAAAAAAAAAACTTTTTTTTAAATTAAAAATTAGTCTCATGGCTAACGGCCCCCTTCCCAGCCAGTGAGGGCCCTCTCCCAGCCATTGAGTCCTAGTCTTTCATGGCCCATCAGGAAATTTCTGCTCGACCAGACCCAGTTCATGGACCAGTGGTTAAAAAACACTCGACTAATGCATGGTGAGGCACTTAAAGGCAATCTTTCTAAGCAAAAAATATCACCTACACCACCCATTGGAAAGCTATGCCTTATCAAACCCAAAGGCACTCAGAAAAAATAGCATTTAAGAACACACATACAGTCACACTCAGTAAACCCCAATCACTAAGCCATTAAGGCAAGAAAACACACTTTAGAACACATTCATCATAGGGGACTCCATTGCAAGACACACTGATACCCCTCCAACCAGGCTGAATAAGGAGAAGATGAATTACGCACACAGTCAAGTCATTATAGCACAGATACTCATATGATTCCATCATAGGTCATGAAATGTACCACCATAAATTATATGAAGAGAGATGTTGTAGAGCTCTTAGTCTATCTGTCTCAGGCTGGTATATTTTTCAGCTTTGGAGGACATGATTAACTGACCACGTTGCTTTGCCAAGGATGGTCTGCACCTGTCCCCTCTAGACTTTCAAATACTGGCTAAAACTTTATCCACCAAAATATAATGCCTTTTTTATGTAATGCCAAATTGACAAACCGTCCAGCATAGTGAAATCAGCTGAAACTTAAGGTGTTACTGTTTAATGCCAGAAGCCTAAATACAAAAAAAAAACTCCCTCCAGGCCCACCTGCACTCCAGAATATAAACATCTGTGCAGTTATGAAGACATGGTTTAAAGTCAGAGAGAGTACCCCAGCAGTGCAAGGTTTCAATTCCTTCCACACTTTTAGATCAGCAGCTGCACAGTCAAGGGCTAAAGATGGAGGTGTCTTGATATACATCAGCAACATGCATACCTCAAGGCTGGTCTATCAGGATGACGTTCTGGAGTTCCTCCATGTACAGATCACCATAGCCAAAATCCTCTACCATATCCTGGCCAGCTATAGGTCACCCTCCCCTCCATGTCACAGGCAGCTCTCAATGCATATTTGGACTTACTGGATATACTTACCTTTCAACCCAACACCCTACTCATGAAAGATTTTAATTGCCTGTCCACAGACTAATAATCCTTAATGGTCTGAAATCTACAGGCACAGAGATACATAGACTTCGCAAATACAAACACCCTTGAACACATAATGAATATGCCCACTAGATTTTCCAACATACTGGACCTCATACTGACAAATATGGGAGAACACTGCACCCCATCTCAATGTGTCATCCACCTTGTTAAGGTCCAACCATAAAGCTGTCTCCTTCAAGATCAAAATCAGCTCCGTAACCCCAGTAAAACTAGTGACAGTTAAGAACTATTCCAAACTATTCCAAGGCAAGCTACCTTTTATTAAGTAATGGTCTATCAAAATTCAATGCTCCCCCAAACCCCAAGAACACAGCAGCGCACCTTGAATTGCTCTCAGAAACTCTGTACAACTATGTCAAAGGCTGTAAGTCCAAAACTAGCCCAAAAAAGAAACCACCCTTGAAGTATCACAAATTGAATAGGATATATGGCAAAAGGAAACATTATAGCAAAAATCAGGAAGGGTAATTCCCATAAAAATAAAACATCTCTCATTAAACTAAATGGGCAACTAAGAAGGCTAATTAGGTTGAAGAAAGCCAGCTTTGAGGTTAAGATAGACTCTCAGGTGAAAGATAGCCATAAAGCCTTTTTTCAGCTATGTCAGAAACCTCAAGGACAGCATACAACAATGTGCTGAACTGATGGTTAATGGTGCCACATTTTCACAGAACCTGGTGATATAGTGAACCTGTTAGTGAACAAACTGAGCTTCAGCTTTATCCCCTCTCACCTCAACTATCCCCCAAGATATACCCTCAAACATAACCCCTCCAACTATAACTAGGGACATGCACTGGCTGCACATACAAAAGCCTAGAACAGCCTCAATGAGCCCCAGTAACATCCTGGGATGCCACCCTAATAGTCTAAAATATGTCTTATCAGGACCTCTCATATCTATATTTAATTATAATCCTAAAATAGGCTTTGTGCTGTGATGATCATCCCCCTTCATAAATGCGGACCTGCAATAGATCCCGGAAACTACTGACCCATTAGTTTAACTAATCTTATTTGTAAAACCATGAAAATTACCATGATCTAGTTAAAGTATTTGATACAATACTCCACTCAGGCATTGTCAACCAACTTGCAGAACTGGCTGGCTGGTTCATGGATATGACCCAAGAGATCAGGACCAGTGAGGCCACCACCACAAAGAGGATTGCCAACTGTGGAATCCCTCAGGGCTGTGTGCAGCACTCACACTTTTTTGGCATCTATGTTTCAGATGCCAAAGCCAATGTTAAAGAGCTCTGGCTGACCAAATTTGCAGATGGTTGCAAACTGGAAGCAGACATTGAATCCCCCTATGATAAGAACACCCTTCATGAAGGTCTAAGACAAACAATTGCTTAAAAATCAGTTCAAAAAAGTGCATTATAGTACCTTTTGGCAAGCTGACCACCCTGGGTAACTATGTCATCAATAAAAAAACAAAAAGTTGATTCACTAGTCAGGGATCTGGGAACTCATGTAGATAGTAATGTAGCCTTTGACAAACATGTGTCCAAGGTAGTAAGAAAATCCTTCTATAATGCTCAGCTTATAAGTAAAGGCATGGCATCTATGTCCAGAGAGGTCATCATTCCACTGGAATCAGCCCTCATCAGACCCATCATAGAGTATAATGCCCCTTTCAGCATGTACTTTACCAGACACATCCAACAAATGGGATGTCCACAAAGGTTCCTTAGAAAAAGAATACAGGGAGTAAACACAATGTCCTACACTGATTGCCCAAAGCCTTGTCTCTTGGGAGTGAACACAATGTCCTACACTGATTGCCCAAAGCCTTGTCTCTTGGGAGTGAGCACAATGTCCTACACTGATTGCCCAAAGCCTTGTCTCTTGGGAGTGAACACAATGTCCTACACTGATTGCCCAAAGCCTTGTCTCTTGGGCGTGAGCACAATGTCCTACACTGATTTCCCAAAGCCTTGTCTCTTGGGAGTGAGCACAATGTCCTACACCGATTGCCCAAAGCCTTATCTCTTGGGAGTGAACACAATGTCCTACACTGATTGCCCAAAGCCTTGTCTCTTGGGAGTGAGCACAATGTCCTACACTGATTTCCCAAAGCCTTGTCTCTTGGGAGTGAGCATAATGTCCTACACCGATTGCCGAAAGCCTTGTCTCTTGGGAGTGAACACAATGACCTACACTGATTTCTCAAAGCCCTGTCTTTTTACTCAGTATCATACAGACTTCTCAGAAGTGGCCTTCATCTGGCATGCAGGGCATCACTCGACCCTGTTTTGATGAACCTTTTGCACATCAGCAAGACTAACAGCATCAGAAATACTAGAACAAAAGATCTAAATTTTGCTTGCAACATAAATAGGACCTGTTGGAGAGACAAATATGTTTCTCAGAGAATCCCCAATCGCCCTGAGAAGCAGAGTTCCTCCCTAACCTTATTTAAGTGCAACTTGGACCGGTAGATGGGTGACTGGAAATTCACCTCAGTCTGGCGCCTATGTCTGTGATGGACAGAGGCAGTCAATAAATCAGCCCCTAAATAAATCAAATTTGTGGGACACATTTGGTTGCATGGCTAAACTTATAAAGGCCCTAGTGGTCATTAGTATACTATACAGCTATGAATCTAAATGGACCTTGCCAGACAGGCATTCCCAATTAGCAAATTTAAATAAATAAATAAAAATAAAAACAATAATAATTGACTAAGTAAGGACTCTTTTTAAATATCAAAATAATAATAGCTAATCTTGCTCTCTCTCACTCTCTCTCTTTCTTTATCTCTCTCTCTCTCGCTTGCTCTTTCTTAATGTATGTGTTACAAACTAATGCTAAGCTAAAACTAGCCTATGACTTAACCACTTTCCTTACAAAACATAGACTTGCCACTGCACATGATAATATCCTACCTAACTTCATTAATTGCTTCTTAGTACCCATAGCATCTTCTCATGCACTTTGGTAATGAGACCTTCTTAGAACAACAACTACTCCTGATCTTTGTAGTAAATAACCTCACTTGTACATGATCCCTAAATTATGAGATGCCTCCCTCCCACTAGCTTAGGATCTATTTTTGTACTGATGCCATTACAAATAAGTCACCACCACACATGAATAAGTTCTGATAAACCAGTTGGTTAAAGTCTCACTTCATTTACAGACAAGATAATATGTTTAAATTCACCTAGCCTCACATCAAGAGTGGCATGAGATACCTTTCCTTATTACAAGGGCATGGAATAATTCTCTGATCTATTCATATCCATTACATGTGAAGGATGTACTTGTTTTATCAACTTTCAATCTTTAGGTCAATCCCCTGCCCAAGTCATTCTCTTTTTTCACCATGCATCCCAGAACTCCTGAATTAAAATCTGCTGGTATTGTAGTTGGTGAAAATGATGAGTGAATGATTACAGGAAGCTTTGCATTGTTCAAAGGCAAATAAAGTTAATGTGTTTTAATGTTCAAAAATTACCTCATAATGACCTGTGAAGAGGTCCTGAGCATAAGCTGAACATTGAACATTTTTAAAAGAGGAAAATAGCCTTTTTGAAGACAGTTCTGTTAAAGCTGGAGGTTCTTGTGTTATTTGTGAAAGGAACAAGAGTATGATATCTAGAAATGTCTTATGACATCAGGATGCAGTTCCTGCATTGATACTTCCAGTCCTACAGCATTTGACAATTGATCAGCTGCCACTTGAGCTCCAAAATTTAACTGCATCTCAGTATCCTGTGTTGCCTGTGCCAGCACGTTTCTATTTAACATCGGGTGGACATGCCTCTTGGCTGTGCCAGCACGTTTCTATTTAACATTGGGTGGATATACCTCTCCACTGTGCCAGCACATTTTTATTGGGTAGACATACCTCTTGGCTATGCCAGCACATTTCTATTTAACATTGGGTGGACATACCTCTCGGCTGTACCAGCACATTTCTATTGGGTGAACATACCTCTTGGCTGTGCCAGCACGTTTCTATTTAACATTGGGTGGCCATACCTCTCCGCTGTGCCAGCATGTTTCTATTTAACATTGGGTGGCTATACCTCTCAGCTGTGCCAGCACATTTCTATTTAACATTGGGTGGACATACCTCTCGGCTGTGCCAGCACGTTTCTATTGGGTGGACATACCTCTTGGCTGTGCCAGCACGTTTCTATTTAACATTGGGTTCCCATACCTCTCCGCTGTGCCAGCACTATTTAACATTGGGTGGCCATACCTCTCAGCTGTGCCAGCACGTTTCTATTTAACATTGGGTGGACATACCTCTCGGCTGTGCCAGTACTTTTCTGTTTAATATTGAGAGAACATACCTCTCCAAGGGTTGAAAGAGAAGAAATACAGAGAGAAATCACCTGTGCTGAATTGTCAGACTGGCCTCAGCACGCTTAGCATAATGAATGAGAGGTGCAGTACAAACCCCAGGAAGGAGAACACTGAAAATATTCTCAAGCTAAATTACAGGAGAAACAGGTCCTGATGTAGAACTCAGCACAACCGCAGAAGGACAAGAAACAAGGGGTGATGCAACTTCCACACCTCTGTGGCTTGAACATGCATACCAGTAGAAGGTGTGGCTATGATCCAAACATATTTACCCTTAAGGTCTGGCTATTTAATAGCCTTGGCCAGTTTGAAACAGAAAGGAATCATAAAAACAAACAGAACTATAATTGCAGAGAAAGGATAGCCTGACAGACATGATATCACTCTGCCTGTCTGAGGATACCACACTACCAATCAGGCCTTGCTGAGACTTTTCACTGACACTGATAGTGTAACAAAAACATATTCTTTCTTCATCTAATTACATTTAGCACAAATTATTACAAGCCTCAGACGAGTGTTGCAGACATAAGTAACATATATCTTAGTCCTGATTGACTGTTAGTATGAGTGACTTTCTTGCCAGTCACCAGAGCAATGAGGTATGATGGTAAAAACCAGCAAAAGCCCCAACACAAATCAATGGAGAAAAGTCACAGCACAGTCGTAAGACAATATTGGCTTAACCCTTGAAGAAGGCTCTCAGCTGAAGTGAAATCTCAAATACTTCAGCAATTACCAAATAAATTGTGAATAACATCACCGATCTTTATTCACAAAAATGTACAAAACAAAAAAAAATAAATATATTGTATTTTTGTAAAGGTAAACCAGGACCATTTGGAATTAAACCAACTATATTTACGAACAAGAAGAAATTGGAAATGGAGGGTAGATGCACAAGGTATCATGGACAGAAGATGTGCAAGGGTATGTGGCAACTATAACCACTGGTGCAGCATATATAGAATGCTAGGGTCCTAAAGGTTAAAAACCAAATCTGCTTTGCAGATGTTGGATTTTCCTAGGCTTTTGTGTGCCTATTTCTGTCACTACAGTTCAGCACCACTTTTCTGGTCTTGTGCGGTGCTACTTTTGACCAGGGTGATTAAGCTACGTACATGTGCAGCTTTTACTAGACATCCTTTACTGCTTGTCCTTAGGAATATTTTTATTATAAGCTGAAGCTCCTAGGACTTTTTAAATTGTCTGCATTGCATTTTTAATTCGCCCAGTTGTAGCTCTTTATTATAAACTGTCTTATTATGTATATTGGACTATTTCAGCTTGAGAAAGTGTGAATCTGAATTTATTTATTTATTTATTTATTTATATTTGTTTACCTGGATAGTACACTGTCCGATTTCTGGCTCAGCCAGGTGAAATAGAAAACATTTCACAAACAAAAAATACAAAAATGTAAGCAATAACAGAGTAGTTCAGACTAGTTACAGAGAAAAACTGTACATGGCCTCAAGCTAAATGCCAAAAAATGCATAGTCATCCCATTTGGGAAAAACAAAACACCCACAAATTGCCCCATAGGCGGCAGCCCCCTTAATACAGAAGAGGTAATAAGAGATCTGGGGACCCAGGTAGATAGTCATCTCTCCTTTGACAATCATATTGCCAAAGTAGTTAGGAAATCCTTTATGTGGCCCATCTAATTACTAAGGGGTTTGCATCTAGAATTAAAGAGGTTATAGTGCCCCTCTACTCGTCACTCATGAGACCCATCATAGAGTACAATGCCCCATTTGGGATGTACCTCACAAGACACTTCCAACAGCTTGAAAGTCCACAAAAGCACCTCACCAAGAGGATTACTGGCCTCAAACATATGTCCTATGCAGCCCAACTGAAAAAACTCTGTCTGTACTCAGTGGCATATCGCTTACTCAGAGGTCATCTCTGCCTGACTTACAAAGCCATGTCAAACTCAGAATTGATGGACATGCTCCACCTAAAGAAATCCAAGTCACTGCGAGCCACGCACTCTAGTGAGCTAAACCTCACCACAACAATAAATAGAACATGCTAGAGGGATAGATTCCTGTCACAGAGACTCCCCATGCTTTGGAACAAAATTCCTAACTACATTAGGTAGAGCCCCTCACTAACACTCTTCAAGAGAAGCCTTGACGAGTGGATGGGTAACAGAAAGTACACCCCTGGGATCACTTCATTGGCTCTGCTTGACAGAGGCTCAGTTAATTAATCAATGGGGCAGCGAAAGCCGACACACTCTGGCTAGGCTTATAAATGCCCTCGGGCAGATAACCTAGTACCTACCTATGAACCTATGTGCATTCTAGTAATGAACAGGGTGCAGTGTGCAACATATGCATTAGTTTCTAAAGTAGTTCAACTTTCAGTAAATCTGAGTGAGGAGGAGAGTCTTGGAAATGATGAAGAAATGCTTTCTGAGTTGCTTTCGACATTTAGAGTAAGTGCTGATTTCTTTTACAGTGATGGGGAGAGCTTGCCAAATATAAGGTGCCTGAGTCAAGAATGCATGTACAGTGTTGCTGAATTTGTCTCTAGGGGTAGTGAAAGTTGGTGTGGCTTGTGTGTAGTGTCTCAGGTTGCATGAGGAGTTTTTTTTTCATGAAGTCTAGCTGTAAGAGGAGCAAATATCTGGAGATGGAGTAGTTTGTAGAGCTGGGATCGTAGCAGTAGATTAGATCTTTGCTTTATGCATAGCCATTTGGCTTTTTAATAGGGTGATACTATCCCCCATCATTAACACCACCACCACCTCATGATATCCTACCAAAATACACTCCATTCTTCCTCATTATCATAACCTTGATGTAGGGATGAATAGTGCGCTATGCATACACTGAAGTCTGATTGCCATGTCACTAATTATGATGACATCCCTCACTATCTTTTGAGGCATCTCCCTCATCACACTTCCTTCACTATTTCTAGTCTGTCTTCCTCCTAAATTGTAAACTCTAGATCCAAAGCCAAGTGGCTTTACTGCACTATGTTTCTATTTTGTCTTCTAGATACATAGGATGTCCAGCCTCTTCCGGACCATCATATCATCTACTTCCAAGCTGCATCCTGTCAGTGAACCTACATTGAGTGTAGCAGTTTTTAATTAATGTTTGTCAGATTGATTGTTTTAATGTCCAGATTTGGCTGAACAGAGCTATTCCAGGTAACCAATATTAGGCAATTGGACACAGGCTGGACAATTGCTTATTGATCCAGAACTCCTGGGTTTATGGAAGACATACACTGGTCAATAGGGGCAACCCCCCACCATTAGCATAGGTCACTGGTATAGGTCAGAACAGACCAGGTCCTCAACCCACTTGTCACTGGCAAATACCAATGCCCATTTGTCAACTCAACTGAATCATCTAGAGCCAAGTTTTACATCACCAAGTAGCTAGCCCTGACATGGTGCACAGTCAGTGTTCTCCTTTCTATAGGATACTGCACACCACAGTGGATGCCCAAAGCATCAGGTCTATAAAACTCTCCCCCATTTAGGGTACCATCTAGAGTCTGTCAAGCTGTCCACAATTCCATTCTTGGGTGAGTTTGAGGTAGAAACACTTAGCATATTTTGGGGAGGTGGAAAGAACTCTACAGATACAAAGGGGGACCTTGCAAACTTTTTACAGGCATTGGCTGGAAGTCGGGACTAAACCTTGTAACTTGTGCATGGGAAGAGAGGACTTTATAAACATTATGTCTACTGGTCTCTCATTTGGAAAGTACATACTTTAGGAATGTAACTTTCTTAGTCACTTCTTTTGCTAGCAGGCTAAGGCTTCTTAGTCCAGTGCTTCAACCAGAGCATTGTTTTCCTTTATAGATCTGGCCCAAGGAATTCATAGTCTGCTCTGGGGAGGATGAGATCTCCCATGAATACAACCATTACCTCATGCTCTAGGTTTGCATCCTTCTCTTGATTTTGTCATTGTCTCTCCCTTGCATCCTATAAGACTCTGGTGACAAGAAATTTGAATTAAACTGCCGCCGTTCCTTTGTCCTTCCCTCTCATCTCATGGGCAGGTTACTTTCTTCTGTACTATTTGGTGTCCTTTACTGTCATATAGTTTATGTCCTGCTAGACATAAATTGTTACTGCTCTACAAGGTCAATCCTTCCTGTCATCCTTGAGCAGACCGTAGCTCTGGCATTACCTTATCCCAGTCTTAATTACCCCTCACCTCGGTTTCAGTAATGTCCGTTATGCCCACTTCATTTTCATGCATTAAGGTCTGTAACGTCCTGGTTTCTTTTCTGGTTTCTGGCATTCCGACTTTTTACTTTTTCTTCCTTCTTTACCTGCTCAGTTAACATCTTGCTGGTACATCCCTGCCTGTGTTTCACATTCATCACTCATGTAACCTATTTTAAAGAGAAAACAGATCTCACATAATTTCCCATTGGGATTTAAGCAACACCGGCCTACCTAGTAACAGGCAGGGCTAAGATGTTTAAGTTTTTGTGGCCATACTGATTGTATATGAAGAAAATTGGAGTAATATAGGTTCATAGGCATATACTAGGCTTACAACCACTGGGGCCTTTATAGCCTAGCCAAGCATCCCATTTATATCTCATAAGTTTATGTGTCTTAGAGATTATTTTAAAGGGTTTATGGAAGATAAAGCAAGATTTACAGGCTGCCTGTGCCATTACAGATAGAGGTGCTAGACTCAGGTTGTATTTCCAATTTCTCAGCCACTGGTCCTGGTTTTTCTTGAAAGGTAACAGGAAAGATCTCTATTTCACTTGGATTGGAAACCTGTACCAGGGAAGGGGAACTCTATGAGACACATAACTGCCCCTTCAACATGTTCTATTTATGTAGCAAGCTAAGTTTAAATCCATAGATTGACTAACTGTAATGCTATTCATTTTGCAGCTATACAAAAGGTCCATCAGAGTGGGAGCCAATGATGCAGCCATAAAAATCCTCTAAATAGTCTGTAGAAAACAGTTTATGGAGATGGGGTTTTGAGGCATCCATATAAGACAGTCTGTTTACTCCGTGTATTGTTTTTGTAAGGAACCTCTTTGGACATTCCAGTTGCTGCATGTGTCTGCTCATGTACATATTGAAGGGGGCAGTGTATTCAGTGATGGGCCTGATGATGGCCGAGTACAGTAAGTTATGACTTCCTTGAACTTAGATGCCATTCCCTTGCTTATAAGATGAGCAACATTGAATGATTTCCTTACTACATTAGACACACGTTGGTCAAAAGCCAGGTTATTATCTGCACGTGTACCCAATTCCCTGACTCTCGGTTCTACTTTTGGGAGTATGTTATTGATGACATAATTTCCCAGGGTAGCTGACTTCTCAAAGGGTACTATTGTGCATTTCTTGACACTGAGTTTTAAGCCATGGCTTTGGCACAAGTCATTTGTTTGTGTTAGTCCCTCCTGTAGGATGTTAGTGTCTTGTGGGATTTTATGACTGCTCCAAGTTTGTAATCTGTAAACTTGGTCAGCAAGGCACCCTTGACATTGGCCTTGACCTCTGAGACATATATGCCAAAAAGAAGAAGTTCCAAAGCAGAGCCCTGAGGGACTCCGTTAATGACTGGCTTCTTTATGGAGGTAGTCTCCCATATCCTAACATCTTGGGTCCAATCTGAGAGGGTCTTGCTATCCAGAATGTAACATAGGGGTTTTAGCATCTGTCTGTAAGATTGTTTACAATACCTTGGTGGGATGTTGCATCATACGCCTTAGATAGGTCATGGTAGGCAGTATGCATGTTCTTTTCTTCAGTCATTGCCTTGGTGACCTTCACAAAGAAGTCCACCAACATGAGTAGGAATGATCTGTCCTTTATGAAACAAAACTGGGCTGAATCCAGTGTTTGAAGGTTTTCTGTGTCCTTATTAATCATTTCCATGGTAATTCTTCTATGGCAATTCATATGAGACTAATCAGACTTATGGGTCTGTAGTTTCTGGGATCTGTTGATGGCCCGCCCTTGTGTTGAGGGATTCACATGTCACAAAGCCTGTCTGGAGGCAATGGTTAAATAATGACTCCAGTGGTCCTGACAGGTCATGTTTTAGGTTATTTAGGAGGCATCATGGAATACTACGGGGGCCCATCGATGTAGTGTCATTGGCCTTAGAGAGACCATCTAGGACCTGCTTCCTAATGATAGTTGGGGAGTTGATGTTTTTTCCTAGGGGGGTGACCAGGGAATAGGAGTGTAAAACTGGAGCTGAATGTATCATCCAGCTGATTAGCTATATCTTTCTGTTCCTTGTAGGTGGCTCCATTTACAATCAATTCTACATAATGCTGTGTGCTGCCATTGAGGTTTTGGACATAGCTAAAGAAAGGCTTGTGGTTTAAACTAGTGGTACCTAATCTTATGTTTTTTCTCTGACAATGAGTGTCCCAGGGCAACTGCTGCCACAAGCAATTTAATGTGACAACAAGATAAGTACAGGAAAATAAAATAATGCACAAAAGATTCAGTATGAGATAGCCCATTATAATATAAAGTAGCTGTTTTTAACAGAAAAAGGAGTGAGCACAATGCAGATTTAAAAGTCAGTCTCTCTCTCGCATTTTTTTGTTTCTGAAAACATCAGCTGCTGTAATATAGCATCTCTCCACCACCACTAAGAAATCATTACCAAAAGAAGTGATACCAGATTATTTCATCTGCATTCATGAAAAAGGACTTCATTTCTGTTTCCCTTCCAGGTTAAATTATGCTCAGGACAAGATGTTCCTCTGTAACTCCTGTTTTATAAGCAGCTCACTATAAAACTGCAAAAAGGAATAAAAGTAGCACAAGGTGAACTAAATCAAAAGCAAGCTTATTTTTGGAAACAGGACATATCTTTGTTTTATGACACAGGGACATGGCATCTGTGTTCTCACTGTTGACAGACCATAAACAAGATTCAACTCCATTCCACACACACATATATATGTGTGCATGTATATAAGTCTATATAGGTTCTCCTATGGAACACAGATTTCCAAAATGCTAAATAGATGAAACAAAAAATAATGCCTAAGACACAACAGTGAAACTTTAAGTTATTTTTGCAAGGGAAACAAGTCCCCCTGCACACTCCCCAAACAAATATATATCAACTCCACAGTTGCACCAACTCAAAGAAGGTGAAAATCTTTCAATAGAAGGTCATTATAGCCAGCATATACTTAGAAATCACGGAAAAAAGTGCTCAGTGTTATGTTCTTTAAATTAGTTTTTATTTTTTCCTTCAGGTTACTGATGCTCAAGGAATTTCACCTTAACCATGTGTAGATAAGCTATATAGATATATATAGGGGTCTACTGCTTTTCATCGAATACCACGTATTCGAAAAAGAGCAGTAGACCACTCAGTTACACGAAAGTGCACTTATTCGAAAGTGCACTTTCGCGAACTCAGCTTCTACGAATGGATCACACCACAGTGGAGGACAGCAGGAAAACATGCTATGTCCTCCACTGTGGTGCAGTAGTCACAGACCTTAGGGTTAGGGCATGGGTCATGGTAAGGGGATAGCCCTACTAGCTATCCCCTTACCATGACCCGCGCCCTAACCCTAAGGTCCGTAACTACTGCACTAAAATCAGTACTAGCCCATTCACTGAAGTGGGTTTCGCGAAAGTGCACTTTCGATTAAGTGCACTTTCACGTAACCCAGGGTCTACTGTGTGAGTTCAAAGAAGTGTATTTTTGAACTTATACAGTAGACATCTCTCTCTATATATATATATATAGAGAGAGAGAGAAATATACCTTAGCAACTCAAAAGACAAACAAGTGCAGGATGCCTACTTTGATGGTAGAGGTATAATGGAGAGTTTGCATCCTGATTTTGTTATGGTTATTGCATTGATATAGGTCATATCAGTGGACAACTAATATGCAAGATGCAAAAAAGTGTTAGTTATTTCATGACTGCTTTGATTCTAACAAAGGTATGACTAATGGATTTACTAATCAGAAAGAATACCTTCTAGATTTTTCTCTCTTAAAGTAAAACTCCATTTACATAATACAAAAAGATGAGCCTGTCAACAGATTAACTGCAGTTTCAGTGAAAATGTTTCACCAAAAGATCTTTTGCTGACAGGGGACAATTTCTTTTTTTCTACTGTTGTGCAAACTTGGAGTAGGTATATTTATTTTCAGGAGGTGGGATGCGGGGGTGAGGTGGGGACTTTTCTATTGATAATACAAGATACAAAGAGATCTAGTTAATATGTGGGTTTCAGTAAAATGTGTTTTTAAATCTATGTTTGCTTATTAACAAGGTAAACCTACTAGATACAGCTGCCTCTTTTCTAAGATGACCTGAAAATACCGTTGAGATCATAACTCTCAACTTCTTTGCTCAAGAATTCTGGACAATGTCAAAAATAATGGCGGGACAAAGGCTAAAACGAAGCACAATTTTTAAATACTGCTTTAATTTACTTAAAAGTTAATAGAGCAATAGACTTTGCACCATCATTTATTTTCTGATGGTATAAGAAGTGTGCAACACTTATTGTCTGGCATTAATGTCTAGCTGTAATCCTCAATGATTTACTGGAGAAATTAATATTTTTAAAGGAGACAGGTAAACTTATTTGGCAAACTCTGGGCATCCTGCAAAAGTCTGGACAGATGAGAAGTATGATGTAGCAAAATTATTTGGTTTAGGCTTGCTCAGTCTGCAAAAGGAGTTTAGGGGACTTAGACTCAGGAATACAGTTTATTCACATTACCAACTCATATTCTTTATCAGATGTGCTAAACTGACAGTAAATTTCAATAACAGTAGTCAATAAAAAAATCATTTTACTCAAGTAATTTAAGGATTTCCTTAACACAGAGGTTAAGCTGACTGTGGTAAAGGTTATTTAATACTGACTGATTTATTGCAATGCTGAGGACTCTACAGTGCTTGTACAAAATAATAAAGTTCTAATTAATTGTGCATAACACAAACCGACATTAAGGTTGTGCCAAATGAGATTCTGTGCACCTTAGTTAAGATTCTCTGAATAACAGAACTTTACATAGAAATGTAGGAGAATGCATATAATACGTTTGAGGTTGTAGCACCTCAGAAAATGTCCTCCTGCTCTAAAGAGCAGTGATTTTCAAGATAGTATAGACAAGTAATAGTAGTATGGAGACCACATCCCTACATCAAGGGTTCAAAGTTGGCAAAAACCCCTTCAAACAATTATGTTAACAGTGGAACTGCAAATTTTGCAAATTTAAAATTCAGTGTTTTTGTGTGACTCACAGTTTTCAGACATACCACACCCATAATTCTGGGTCATCCACTTATAACATGAAGATGCATTTGAATCTCTTCAACAATAGTGACAGGTTAAAGTCCCTGTCATTTATAATCACATAATGACTCAGGCTGAAAGTTTAATCTAGTAAAAGAGCAGAAAAAAAATAATCCATCGAAAATCAGCTTTACAACAGAATACAACATACATTTGTAAATGTTGAAGTCAGTTTTATATTTCAAAATAAATGCTCCACATGTATTATTTTTCCTGTAAAACTTCAGAAGCAACTTTTCCTGCAGCTTAATTGCATTTTTCCAAATGTAAGCTTTTATGTGACATTAGGTTCTTCATTTCTATGCTTATTTTATGAAAAGAATACAGAAATATGAAAATTATGCTTATATGAATAATTCATCACATGGATACAAAGCATATCTCATGCTGTGTAACTTATTACAGAATTACAAAATACTGCGGTAGCCAGGTCCTCCACACTTGGCCAGACACTTTCACTAAGAGAATAAATGATTTGGAAAATGCACTGATAGCCCTTGTTCATAACCTGGCCTTTCCTGGTAAATGCATAATGGTCATGCACCCTTTTACTGTGCCTGTCATTGAGGAGACTCACAACAGCTTTGTGAGTCATCCTTTTTAAATGTATACATGAAATATTCCTGGATGGCAAGTATTTAATATTCTTGAATGATCAAGGACAGAGGCTTGAGATGGCTATTGGTAACTCAATGCATATACCCCTGATTCCCACTATAAATATTACCAGTGTGTGTGTGTGTGTGTGTGTGTGTGTGTGTGTGTGTGTGTGTGTGTGTGTGTGTGTGTGTGTGTGTGTTTGTCTATTTCCAACAGAGTGTGAAGTACTGACATGCCCCCATAACTGACAATCTGCAATGCCAGTGGTAGTTTTCTTTGGTATTCTTTGCTTTTACCTACTACTGTACAATCATTTCTAAGCCAAGTATTTTTGGAGTAGTCAAGTTTCTATGGAATACTGCTGTTTCCATAGCAACTGCAATAAACAAGTGCTAATGTCTCCAGTCCAGATCATGGTTTTACAGCAGTCTTAATACACTGACAAAATGCATGCTGCCACGCAGTAATGGGATATGATAAGAGAATGCACTGACTGGTTTAGAGAACCACCCCACATATTTACTTATTACTTACTTACTATTTGTTGATCAGGTAAGTGGGCTGAACTCTTGACCCATTTCAGCCATGACCCAGGCTCAGAGAGCAATGTAAATAATACATTTACAAATACATAATGTACAGTAACATATTCACTCCAAATGCAGGGAACAGAATAAGCAACACAATGGGAGAAATAACAGTAAAGTAGGTGATATAGTGTGACTGCATTTGTAGTGGCACCATAAGGGGTAAGAACACTTATATATGGGAAGACAAGTATATAAAGAGACAAAAATATTCTCTATACACTATGTACAAATTCAAAAAAGAAATGCAATAAAGTTGCGAGTCCAATGCACCTCTTTATTTCCACTGCAAAACGTAAAAAATTAAGCGCTTTCGTCAAATTAGTTTGACTTCATCAGAATTCCTATGTACAAATTCACCTAATGATGGTTATTAGTTGGAATGCATTGCAGAGGTTTAATGAAGTAATGTATCAGGAAATCGATAGCTATTATCCCTGAAGCATTTGTACATCGTTTTTTTTTTTTAAACCTACACAGGGTTTTTTGGCCATTCATTGTTAATACCAATTTGATTTCTGTAGGAAGTTGGCTCCATGCAACCTGTCCTAATTTGGAGAATGCTTTTTTCCCTATTGTAGTTTTCATTCAAGAGTGGGAAAGGATGATGTTGTCTTCCTGGCTGCCGCTCAAGGAGTAAGTGTGCTATTTCACTGGAAGTTTTATTTTTAGAAGGGGCAGTAAACAAGTTTTGTAATTTTAAAAACCAAAGGGATAAAAAGAAATGTAGCCCTATCAGTCACTGGGAGCCAGTTTAATTCCTTACTGGAGTTACAATGATGAACACGAGAGTTGGTCAGTAGTAGAAATCTGAAAATATCGTTTTCAATAATCCGACATCTTTATGTACTATACAGCGACCATAGCGAAAATAACAGTAAGCAATATTCTGTTTTAGGGACAAGGAGATTTTTGGCTATAGGTGTTCTAGTGGCTGGTAACAGGAGGTGTGAAATACTGTAACATAACTAAGTTATGATAAAACTTTTCTTGTAATATTATCAGTGTGAGCATGTTTATGTATGTGTGTTTTATACATTAACAATGAATCAAGGATAAGGTCCAAGTATTTCTATTCTGAGACACTTAGAATAATAATGCATTGCATGTCTGTGACAAACAAAGTAGGCACTTCACTGTTATGTGACCACGGAGATGGTATCAAGTGTCAGTCAGTGAATATTTTTCACCTTTTTTTCTCACAGGGAAATATCATTCGAGGAATATTCATGAATCCATTTAATTCTGACAGGGTCAAAAACTCTCCATCCTCTGGATTTCAAAGACTAATGATAGTTCGTACTTTAGACTACTACAGCAGTTAGGAAATCAAGGTCTCTATCAAAGAAACCCTTATTTTGGCAAGTGCTTTTCAAGCACGATTGCCACCTAGCCATTATTTCTCGGTGTATATAGCAATCAGTTCAATTGTGTGATAAACTGGACAACACTCTATAAACTTTGCTATTCTGTTAACAGCACAAATAGAATGCATTAAGTTATGAAAACACTGTTTTGGACTGACTTTTTAAAGAAACAACATAACTAAAGTGACGCAGTCAGTTGCAAGAATGACCACAAAGGAGACAAAAGCACAAAAAAGACATTCTGCCTTCCACTGGCATGACATTTGCATCATAAAATAGGTGTGAAGGTGGGCAGAGTAGGCAAAGAAAGGAGCAGGGAAGAGTGGGATTGCAGGTAATAAAAGGGGTGTGCCTTCAGCCCAACGTTTGCAACAATGAAAACTCTTTTTATAATTATTTTGAGTCATTGTGAGCATCAGCACATTTTATGAAGTATATATGTATTACTACAAAAGCTCACCCAGACTCTGCTACACTTTGCTGTAAAGGAAAGGTTAGTTTGCTTTTTATTTGTTGCACTTTGTATTACTTTATTGCCTTTTTATATTTTGAATACTGTGATTTGTTTTCTTTACATTGTGTTTTACTTGTATTCTGCTTTTAACTGCATATTAAAACTTCAAAAGAGACCACAGCTCTGTCTCTTGTGAGTCAGGCAGAAATTTTTCCACACCCTCCCACCCACATACTGTTGTGTTCTTAAATACCACTGTCTTTCTAGTTACCTGCCTCTTATGTTAATTTGACCATATATATAATTTCCTCTCTGCTTTCACTGGCTTGTGTGAGTAAGCACAAAATTATCATTTTGTGAAATCACTCCCCTTCAACTATTTAAATTTATTGGCCATCCTACTGTATTCCATAGTATAAGAATACAAAAGTTATCACCCCCTTTCAATCTATCTTGTTGTTTTAAAAATAGTGACTCTCCACTAAAACTTAATGTTTTAAACAAGTAAAACTTGTTACCTACTTTCATATCTAACTTATCTAGTGCACACTGCAGTGTTTAGGATTAACCATTTTTTTCATTTTACCTTTAAGCATCTCTATGACTAGCACTTGCTCTAATACCTGCTGGAAAGCACTAGGAAGTCTTAAACTGATACAAACACTCAACTCTCCTTGTTAATAAGAAGAAATTAATCGTAGGCACTAAAAGTCTATAATTGCAAAGTACCTTGCTAAGGCAGGGGAAAACCACTCCTGTTCTTTACAAAAAAAAGCACCAAACCAGGCATGTCCAAGGGTCAGCTTCCGGTGATTTCTCCTGTCCACCTGGTGAATCTGGGCATACTGGGGCAATGCAGCAATTGCCTCATGTACACAGACAACCCTCTCCTCCTACCACTCAACACTACAACCTGTGAGCGATGCACTTACATAGCCAAACTGGAAGCAAAGCTCTCTCCACCCAAGATTGTGCTAGACAGTCAAAAGGAGAAGGTTAACACCCGCACTACACCTCAAGCCCTTCTAAACCCACACCACCAACACCCACACATAGCAACATTAAATCCACATATGTGGAGGCCCTTAACTGTAACCTGCCCAAGCAACAAGGACCTCTGAAGCTGAAACACAGACAAGCATCAATCACAACCAAAGTGTCACATAGCTCACAACACCAGTGTGCCACCCAGCAACAGCCCCTAAGGCAAGACAATGTACCTAACACTTTAGTCATAGGTGACTCTATAGTCAGGCACACTGATGTCCCACTCACCAGGCTGAACAAGGAGAGAATTACAGTCAGCTGCCTGTTGGGTGCCAGGATCCACCACATAATGCATGCACTCAAGTCACTCCACAACAAGTACAAATATGACTCTGTCATTGTCCACGTTGGAGTGAATGACTTGAGACGTACCTCACTGGACTACATGAAAAGAGACATGGAAGAGCTCTTGGATCATGTGGCCCAGGCAGGTATGACCCTAGCCCTGAATAGCATCCTGCCTTTGCCCAGAATTATACCACAATATAAGGACAAAATGATTGACTTCAAAAATTGGCTAAGCTTCTGGTGTCATTCAAAGGGGATCCAGTATCTGTCTGTCTGGAACGACATGATCGACAGACCATGATGCTTTGCCAGAGATGGTCTGCACCTGTTGCCCCTGGGATTCAGGTTACTGGCTAAGGCTCTTGCCACCCCAATAGTGCCTTTTGTAGGCAAAGTTCAAAGTACAAAACCACCACTGTAACCGGTGCAAGCATGCAAATTCTGAAGGTAATGCTACTCAATGCTAGAAGACTAAACCTCAAAATGCATGCTCTCGAGGCACTCCTAAACATGGAGAACATCAATATCTGTGCAGTAACTGAGACCTGGCTCAAGGCTTCAGCGAGCAACCCTGCAATACCAGGCTACAACTCTTACCACACTTTTCGGCTACCAAACTAGGACCGAATCATTAAAGGTGATGGAGTGTCCATATTCACCAAGGATATTCACACCACCAGGCTAGTTGTCCAACACAATGTGTCTGAAATTCTCCAGGTGCAACTAACACTAGGTAAGACTGCAATCCAAATTGTAGCTTGCTACAGATCCCCCACCATGCTCCAAGATTCTCACTACACCTTTATAAACATACTGGAAAATATTAAGATACAACCAAATGCACTAATACTGGGTGATTTCAATTACCCTGCCATTAACTGGGAAAACTACTCATGTACCAACACCTTTGCCCAACTGTTCTTGGAATTCATAAATTCCAATGCCCTGGATCAACTAATCCATAGTCCCACCAGGGGCTCCAATAGCCTAGACCTGGTCATTACCAACATGTGAAATAGATGCTCCACACCTTTGGTCACCCCCCTTGTTGGTCAGGTCTGACCATAAGCTAATCACCCTTAATATCCACATCCCATTCCCAAGCCCCAGTAAGTAAACCTCCATAAAAAACTTCTCCAAAGCAAACTTCATGCTACTAAAGTCAGAAGTGACAAACTTCATGACACCCATGCAAATGGGAACTGAAAGTTCGACTGCTGAATCCTACACCAAGGCCCTGTATGAGCACATCCACTCATGCATGAATCATGCCATCCCAAATAGAACCAAGATGCCCTCCACCAAAAAAAGGAAGCCAATCTGGTGGTCCCCTGCCATAAGCAAACTTTACAACAAAAGGAAGAAACTGTTGCAGAAAAGAGGAAAATCCCAGGATGCAAAAAACTCCCTTACTAGCCTCAGTAAGAAGCTGAGATGTGAATGCATATCAAGTGGAAGAAATAAAATAATTTATACAATAAAGAGCACAATAAAAAAAATTAAAGGAATAAGTAATATTCAATAGAAAAAATGATTTAACAAGGTAGTTAACAGAAACCACTATGCAAAATATTTACATCCGTAATAACAGTGACATGTTAGGAGTTAAAGAGACGCTTTACTGAAAATGATAAGCAGTATTTGTCAGACCCATTAATACTTTAGAGACTATGGGCATAAATACAAAGAGGCATGTGACACCCCACCACTGGTCCAGTAATCAAGAACCCTCAATCCTCACCACTGGGAACAATGGGGGACATATATTGGGAGGATAACAGGTAAACACACAGTATTTCCAAATGCATCTCTCTGCACCAAGTGCAACTTCCCTTAAGAGCACTCAGAGACCACAGTCAGTCCGGGACTGGTTTCTCCCTCTTTCTCCAAATCCCCATTAAGACTCCCCACTGGCACAGCTATAGGGTTGAGATCTTAGCTGAGTGGGCATGCCAAGACCGTCTGCACCCTCTCTGTCCAACCAGTGCTTTGTGTCCCTGCCCAAGTAGCTGAATACACACACACAATTCAAGGTTCGATTCATACACACACATACACCTGGGAAAGGCTGGCACAGGTTAACTAGCTATGCCCCCTTCTGCCCAGACTATAATGTAGTTATCACTGCCACCAGCCACATCCTTATGAGCTACCTTATGGCCCTTAACAAAGTGTGTCCAGTCTTACTGTGTAATGTTACTATTAATACAAATGGTAGTTTGACAAAGAGCAAGGCTATTAGGAGTGGCCCACAGTGTCATCAAATAAATATGCAAGTACTCTCAGAACTTAAATATGTCTCACAAATATCAGCCACAATGAAAGGTTTAAATATATTTAATAATAAATAATAAAAGAACAAGAAAATACTCAGTATATAATCACAGTAACATCAGAGTTCAAAATCACAGGAAATATTTAAAACAACATTGCAGGACAGTCTCAAATACATAAATAAAACATCTAAACTATAATTCACTATATTCCTGACTGAATCTAAGAGAATTACTACACCCTAGTTAACTTACTTACAGAGCAACAAGGCAGATGTGGTGAGTGGGTCTTGATGCTGTCAGGTCGAAGACAAATACAGACTATGCTGTCTCTCTCTGGAAGTTCTTAAATTAAAAATTGGACTGACTCTCTCTGGGAGTTCTTAAATTAAAAATTGGACTGACTTTTTAAAGAAACAACATAACTAAAGTGACGCAGTCAGCTGCAAGAATGACCACAAAGGAGACAAAAGCACAAAAAAGACATTCTGCCTTCCACTGGCATGACATTTGCATCATAAAATAGGTGTGAAGGTGGGCAGAGTAGGCAAAGAAAGGAGCAGGGAAGAGTGGGATTGCAGGTAATACAAGGGGTGTGCCTTCAGCCCAACTTTTGCAACAATGAAAACTCTTTTTATAATTATTTTGAGTCATTGTGAGCATCAGCACATTTTATGAAGTATATATGTATTACTACAAAAGCTCACCCAGACTCTGCTACACTTTGCTGTAAAGGAAAGGTTAGTTTGCTTTTTATTTGTTGCACTTTGTATTACTTTATTGCCTTTTTATATTTTGAATACTGTGATTTGTTTTCTTTACATTGTGTTTTACTTGTATTCTGCTTTTAACTGCATATTAAAACTTCAAAAGAGACCACAGCTCTGTCTCTTGTGAGTCAGGCAGAAATTTTTCCACACCCTCCCACCCACATACTGTTGTGTTCTTAAATACCACTGTCTGACCATATATATAATTTCCTCTCTGCTTTCACTGGCTTGTGTGAGTAAGCACAAAATTATCATTTTGTGAAATCACTCCCCTTCAACTATTTAAATTTATTGGCCATCCTACTGTATTCCATAGTATAAGAATACAAAAGTGATCACCCCCTTTCAGTCTATCTTGCTGTTTTAAAAATCGTGACTCTCCACTAAAACTTAATGTTTTAAACAAGTAAAACTTGTTACCTACTTTCATATCTAACTTATCTAGTGCACACTGCAGTGTTTAGGATTAACCATTTTTTTCATTTTACCTTTAAGCATCTCTATGACTAGCACTTGCTCTAATACCTGCTGGAAAGCACTAGGAAGTCTTAAACTGATACAAACACTCAACTCTCCTTGTTAATAAGAAGAAATTAATCGTAGGCACTAAAAGTCTATAATTGCAAAGTACCTTGCTAAGGCAGGGAAAACCACTCCTGTTCTTTACAAAAAAGCACCAAACCAGGCATGTCCAAGGGTCAGCTTCCGGTGATTTCTCCTGTCCACCTGGTGAATCTGGGCATACTGGGGCAATGCAGCAATTGCCTCATGTACACAGACAACCCTCTCCTCCTACCACCCAACACTACAACCTGTGAGCGATGCACTTACATAGCCAAACTGGAAGCAAAGCTCTCTCCACCCAAGATTGTGCTAGACAGTCAAAAGGAGAAGGTTAACACCGCACTACACCTCAAGCCCTTCTAAACCCACACCACCAACACCCACACATAGCAACATTAAATCCACATATGTGGAGGCCCTTAACTGTAACCTGCCCAAGCAACAAGGACCTCTGAAGCTGAAACACAGACAAGCATCAATCACAACCAAAGTGTCACATAGCTCACAACACCAGTGTGCCACCCAGCAACAGCCCCTAAGGCAAGACAATGTACCTAACACTTTAGTCATAGGTGACTCTATAGTCAGGCACACTGATGTCCCACTCACCAGGCTGAACAAGGAGAGAATTACAGTCAGCTGCCTGTTGGGTGCCAGGATCCACCACATAATGCATGCACTCAAGTCACTCCACAACAAGTACAAATATGACTCTGTCATTGTCCACTTTGGAGTGAATGACTTGAGACGTACCTCACTGGACTACATGAAAAGAGACATGGAAGAGCTCTTGGATCATGTGGCCCAGGCAGGTATGACCCTAGCCCTGAATAGCATCCTGCCTTTGCCCAGAATTATACCACAATATAAGGACAAAATGATTGACTTCAAAAATTGGCTAAGCTTCTGGTGTCATTCAAAGGGGATCCAGTATCTGTCTGTCTGGAACGACATGATCGACAGACCATGATGCTTTGCCAGAGATGGTCTGCACCTGTTGCTTCTGGGATTCAGGTTACTGGCTAAGGCTCTTGCCACCCCAATAGTGCCTTTTGTAGGCAAAGTTCAAAGTACAAAACCACCACTGTAACCGGTGCAAGCATGCAAATTCTGAAGGTAATGCTACTCAATGCTAGAAGACTAAACCTCAAAATGCATGCTCTTGAGGCACTCCTAAACATGGAGAACATCAATATCTGTGCAGTAACTGAGACCTGGCTCAAGGCTTCAGCGAGCAACCCTGCAATACCAGGCTACAACTCTTACCACACTTTTCGGCTACCAAACTAGGACCGAATCATTAAAGGTGATGGAGTGTCCATATTCACCAAGGATATTCACACCACCAGGCTAGTTGTCCAACACAATGTGTCTGAAATTCTCCAGGTGCAACTAACACTAGGTAAGACTGCAATCCAAATTGTAGCTTGCTACAGATCCCCCACCATGCTCCAAGATTCTCACTACACCTTTATAAACATACTGGAAAATATTAAGATACAACCAAATGCACTAATACTGGGTGATTTCAATTACCCTGCCATTAACTGGGAAAACTACTCATGTACCAACACCTTTGCCCAACTGTTCTTGGAATTCATAAATTCCAATGCCCTGGATCAACTAATCCATAGTCCCACCAGGGGCTCCAATAGCCTAGACCTGGTCATTACCAACATGTGAAATAGATGCTCCACACCTTTGGTCACCCCCCCTCGTTGGTCAGGTCTGACCATAAGCTAATCACCCTTAATATTCACATCCCATTCCCAAGCCCCAGTAAGTAAACCTCCATAAAAAACTTCTCCAAAGCAAACTTCATGCTACTAAAGTCAGAAGTGACAAACTTCATGACACCCATGCAAATGGGAACTGAAAGTTCGACTGCTGAATCCTACACCAAGGCCCTGTATGAGCACATCCACTCATGCATGAATCATGCCATCCCAAATAGAACCAAGATGCCCTCCACCAAAAAAAGGAAGCCAATCTGGTGGTCCCCTGCCATAAGCAAACTTTACAACAAAAGGAAGAAACTGTTGCAGAAAAGAGGAAAATCCCAGGATGCAAAAAACTCCCTTACTAGCCTCAGTAAGAAGCTGAGATGTGAATGCATATCAAGTGGAAGAAATAAAAATAATTTATACAATAAAGAGCACAATAAAAAAAATTAAAGGAATAAGTAATATTCAATAGAAAAAATGATTTAACAAGGTAGTTAACAGAAACCACTATGCAAAATATTTACATCCGTAATAACAGTGACATGTTAGGAGTTAAAGAGACGCTTTACTGAAAATGATAAGCAGTATTTGTCAGACCCATTAATACTTTAGAGACTATGGGCATAAATACAAAGAGGCATGTGACACCCCACCACTGGTCCAGTAATCAAGAACCCTCAATCCTCACCACTGGGAACAATGGGGGACATATATTGGGAGGATAACAGGTAAACACACAGTATTTCCAAATGCATCTCTCTGCACCAAGTGCAACTTCCCTTAAGAGCACTCAGAGACCACAGTCAGTCTGGGACTGGTTTCTCCCTCTTTCTCCAAATCCCCATTAAGACTCCCCACTGGCACAGCTATAGGGTTGAGATCTTAGCTGAGTGGGCATGCCAAGACCGTCTGCACCCTCTCTGTCCAACCAGTGCTTTGTGTCCCTGCCCAAGTAGCTGAATACACACACACACTTCAAGGTTCGATTCATACACACACATACACCTGGGAAAGGCTGGCACAGGTTAACTAGCTATGCCCCCTTCTGCCCAGACTATAATGTAGTTATCACTGCCACCAGCCACATCCTTATGAGCTACCTTATGGCCCTTAACAAAGTGTGTCCAGTCTTACTGTATAATGTTACTATTAATACAAATGGTAGTTTGACAAAGAGCAAGGCTATTAGGAGTGGCCCACAGTGTCATCAAATAAATATGCAAGTACTCTCAGAACTTAAATATGCCTCACAAATATCAGCCACAATGAAAGGTTTAAATATATTTAATAATAAATAATAAAAGAACAAGAAAATACTCAGTATATAATCACAGTAACATCAGAGTTCAAAATCACAGGAATTATTTAAAACAACATTGCAGGACAGTCTCAAATACATAAATAAAACATCTAAACTATAATTCACTATATTCCTGACTGAATCTAAGAGAATTACTACACCCTAGTTAACTTACTTACAGAGCAACAAGGCAGATGTGGTGAGTGGGTCTTGTTGCTGTCAGGTCGAAGACAAATACAGACTATGCAGTCTTTCTCTGGGAGTTCTTAAATTAATATCCCAAATATTCCTGCTGGGATAGCTTGAGGATGACATCACTCCTGGTCATCTGACTCTATCCCAGGTGAAAAACAACCATTTGATGCAGCTGGTAGCATTTAGCATCTACTTGTGAAAATGCATAAACAAGGCTTTTATTAGATCTAAGGCAGATCCTGCAAGTCATAAAACAATAAAACACTTACTTGCAAGACAATGCAGAGAACCTCTAGTTCTATATATTGTGTCTGTTACTGCACTGAAACTGAAAGATAACACTTTTTTATTATGTGGTCATAAGGTAATTTAAATTTTCAGCTACTTTTCTGAAATTAAGCTCTCCTGTTCTAGTTTCCATTATTACAATATATACAGCTAAACAGTTACAATAGATTATGCACATTTATGTTCTGATCCAGTAGGGTACACTGTAGATTTTTAAAGCTCAGTACTTTACAACTCTTTTCAACACTCACTTCTGTACCAGCAGTTTGATATACACATAGCATACAGTTCTAATACAGTTACAACACAAGCATATGAATTGTGTTGATATTCACAAATGACATATGACTATTTACAAAATTCCAGATAGCTGGGCTGGCAGTATCTCCTTTTGTGGCACCCCCCCCCCCCGTTCAAAGACTCAAGCTAGTTTTTCAAGTGACCCTTGAGAAACATTGCTTGAGATGGTGGAGCCTATTTGGGTATACATTACCCCACTCCCTGTCTTGAAATTCCAGCTGCCTTGGCATTGTTAACCCCACTGTGGTGCTGCACTGTCATATATGTCTGCAACCTTAGGGTCCACCTTAGTAACTTGGCATTTTGCTGGCTGGCTCTCTGTAGCCATAGATCCCCCTCAGACTCCTCTTGCCTTCTACTGCAAATACTTAGCACCAGGGCCTCCCTTTCATGGTAAGGTTTCATCATGTCCACATGGTGCAATTTGTGCCCCGGCCTATTGCCTAGCAGCTCTACCATGTAATTAACATCACTGACCTTCCTTACCACCTTGAAGGGTCCCTTCCAGGCTGCCTGTAGCTTCTTGTGTCTGACAGGAATGAGAACCATAACCTGCTAACCCACAGCATACTCTCTAGCTTGAGCATTCCTGTCATACTATACTTTTTTCTGTTGTTGGGCTTCTCCCAGGTTCTTCTGGGCCAAGCCCATGAGTTTCCTGATCCTTGTCCTAAGGTTTAGGACATATGCTGCAATAGACTCCTTTTGGGATTCAGACTCACCCTCCCACTTATCACAAATCAAATCTAGAGGTCCCTTGACCCTATACCCATACAGCAACTAAAAGGGTGAAAAACCTGTGGATTCCTGGGGCACCTCTCTCTAAGCAAACAAAAGATGGGGCAAATATTCGTTCCTCTCCCTCTTAAACTGGTCTACAAATGCCCATAGCATGGACTTTAGTGTAGACTTTAACCTCTCAACCAGACCTTTATTCTGGGGAAGGTAGAGGGGTGGTCCTTAAATGCTTAATCCTACAGTGCTTTCACAGACATGCCAGCAGGTCTGACACAAAATTGGCACCTCAGTCAGTCAGTATTTACTTTGGGAAACATACCCTGCTGAAACTTTCTAACAAAGCATGTATGACCTTTTCTGCTACAATGAAAGACAGAGCCACTGCCTCAGGGTATCTGGTACCATAACCTATTGCCACTAGGATATACTTCTTCCTTGCAGAACTTGGGGTACTCAGAGGCCCCACAAAATCCATGGCTACCCTCTTAAATGGCTCCTCAAGCACAGGCAAAGGCATCAAAGAAACTTTCACCTTGTCTCCTGCCTTGTCTACCTTTTGGCACTGCTCACAGGTCTTGCAGTACCCTGTTACATCTCTGGAAATCCCAGGCCAATAAAAGTTTTGCAAAATATGTTTCTTTGTATGCTGTATGCCATATGACCTGCAAATGGAATGTCGTGGACTATGGCTAGATGTGCCAGATGGTAGGGTATAGGCACTACCAACTACTGTATTCTTTCACCCCTAGCCCTCCATCAAGAGTCCACTCTCTATACAGTAACCCTTTGTCCCAGTTTACAGATTACCCCTTCCCTTGAGAATCAGGTGCCTTCCTGGCTACCTCCCTCAGGCCTTGTAATGTATGGACTGGGAGCTGAGACTTTCTCAGCTCTCTCTTTGTAACCCTTCCCAGCTCCCCTTCCACACGACATCTGGCATTCTCTGACAGTGGTGCCCCACTGACAGCCTGGGTAATACTACTCACCTCTGTACTTGCAGTCATTCTGTCCAAGGGAACATCAGTACCCACAAGCAGCTGTGGCTCACCTTCAATCTCACTGCTACAGGGTAGCTCTCTCCCTGAAGTAACCATCATACCAGTCCTGGCTTCAAGTGTGCAGTCTGTCTAGGTCTAGGTCCCCCACAAGCTACTAGACCCACATGCTTGTCTCCAAGCCTGACTGCATGTGACTTCATGCACACAAGGTACTGCATTATCAAAATCATTCCCTATCAGGACATCTGCAGAGATATCCTCAAACATACCTACTTGCTTGCTTCCTTTTCCACCATCCCAGTCAAGATGATCCCTAGCCAAAGGCATTTGGAATGGGGTCCTTCCTAAAGCTCTGACTGGAGTAGATTGCCCAAGCAAGTAGTGCTCCTCTTTAACCATTGCAGGCTTCACAATGGTTAGGTCAGAGGTTGTGTCTCTCATAGCAGTGGCCTGTTTCCCATCCACTAAGATAGAGTATAACCTCTTGTGGTAGTTTAGTACCCTTGCTGTCTCCAGACAACTTACTGCTGGCATTCTGTCACTTCCACTTACTGGCTCTCCCACCTTTTGTTCCCCACCTTGCCTCCATGGACATCTGCTACATGGCCCCACTGCTTGCATTTAAAACATTTAACTCTTGGTACTGGCCATGTACCTGGACTAGTGGCTTCCCCTGTTACTGATGGAGTCTGTTGGCGAGGTTTATGTTGCCCACCATGGATTCCTTTAGACCCATGAGCAGCACTGGGTATCCCTTTCCTGTGCAGGGATGACCTGCTTGCTAGGTATAGGTCTTCTTTTTCCCCAACTCCTCTGTGGTATTGCATTGCCTATCTGCTAACCAGATTCTCATATCCTCAAGCAAAGTGCTAAGGGCTTGTTCACTCACCAAAAGGTCTGCCAGCCCTTCAGAAGTGATGATCTGACACCCACTCACCCATCTATGAAAATAAGTGCTTAACTCAGCAATATATTCACACACACTTTCATCTGCCTTGCTTCTATGCTCACAAAACATTTTTCTATAAGCTTCAGGTGTTAACTTAAAACACTAATGAACAATTTTCAACAGTATTATAATTTAATCAATTGCTATTAGACAATTTAGAAATAGCAATTACAGCTTTACCATGGAGTAAGGGGGTCAGGAACCATACCAGGGGCCCTTGGTCAACATTATACTGTTTACATACACTTTCTGATCTATGAACAAAATTATCAAAATTATCACCCTCTGTAAACTGTGTAAGAAATGTACTGACCTTTGTTGCTTCTGAGGTCCACTTACTCCCTTCCCCATTACACCATGACCCTGGCGAAGAGTCAGCATCTCCTTTTCATGTTGCTTCTTTCTCTCATTTTCTTCAGCTTCCAGACATCTCAGTTTCTCTGCTGGCTCTAATTCTATTTATTTCTGTTTCTCCTTTTCTTCATCCTACAAATGCCACAGTCTCTCTGCTGTTTGACCTCTAGTTCAAGTCTCTTTAACTCCAGAAGAATTTTTAAGTCCTCTGTGAAAAGGTTGAAATGTCCATTTTCTGAGAGTTGTACATTCCCAAAGCCAGTCTAGTTGTCCTTTTGGTTGCTGGTTTGCAATGTAGCTGTGACTTAGTCTTTAGTCAGGTTGACATACCCCAGTTCTTTGGCTTGGCACATCTCAGCCAACTGGCTCCTTGTCAGCTTGCCATGCTTCTCTGCTGACATCCTTGGCTGTTCTCCCTGACTAACTAAGCTACAAAAAATAAATAAAGCTATTGTGATGTGAAACTCTGAATGTTCATTGTGTGGCTGATTGACAGTACACACACATTCCTTAGTGACCACTGTTTACAGGCTACAAGAATTCAATATCCACACCACTGAATCCCAATATGTGGATATCCTATCACTGCCAAGCAATATATGTGATGTGGAAATCCCACCACTGCCATCAATATATAATATATGTGACGCTCCACCACTGGCTCAGAAATCAAGGAGCCTTAGTCCTCACCACTGGTAAAAGTATGGGACGTACATTGAGAGGATGACAGGTACACACACAGTATTTCCAGATGCAGCTCTCTGCATCATGTGCAATTTTTTTTAAGAGCAAACAGAGGCCACCATCAGTCTGGGGCTGGTTTCTCCCTACTTCTCCAGATCCCCGGTAAGACTCTCCACTGGCACAGCTACAGGGTTGAGATCTCAGCTGAGTGGCCAAGCCAAGTCCTCCAGCACCCTTTCTGTCCAATCAGTGCTTTGTGTCCCTGCCCAAGTAGCTGGCACACACACACACACACACACACACACACACACACACACACACACACACACACACAACTTTGAGGTTTGATTTACACACACACACACACACACACACACACACACACACACACACACACACACACACACACACACACACACACACTCACGTTAAGGTTTGATTTATATACACACACACACCTGGGGAAGGCTGGCACAGATTTATTTGCTATGTCCCCTTCTGCCCAGACTATAAGGTAGTTATTACTGCCACCAGCTGCATCCTTATCAGCTACTTTAAGGCCCTTAACAAAGGGTGTCCAATCTTGCTATGTAATGTTACTACCAATACAAATGGTAGGTTGACCAAGAGCAAGGCTATTAGGCGTGGTCCACAATGTCACCAAATAAATATGCAAATAAACATACAGGGGCAACTTAGACAGGGTTTGAGGAAGAGCTCTTAGGATACAACAAATTGGGATTAAATGCAGTTTGAAATCAAAACTGTAAAGTATACACAAAATCATTGTGACATTAGAAATGTTTTAGGTATTGGTAAGTCAATAGATATATTTTACTAAATTTCTATGGGGTTTAGCAGCTAACATAATAATCTCAAATGCAAACAGAGTGAAAGACTGCAAGACAGATCTGGACATGTCATTAATGTGAGAATAAATGACCTATGAAAGTTTTCCATTTCTTACCAGCACAAGGACATATTGTCCTGCTTTATCTTAAAAAAATAAATAAATAAAATAATAAAATAAAAAAAAGAACACTTATTATAGGTCCATAGGTTGGTACTAGGCTATCGGCCCTAGGGTCTATACAAGCCTAGCCATAACAATTCCCTGGATATTTCTTCCCACAATATTTACTTCCCTGGATCCCCGTCTAACTGAAGTGATCCCCGGGGTGAATTTCCTATCTCCCATCCAATCGTCAAGGTTCCTTTTGAAGAGGGCCAAGGAGGCACTCTGCTTGATATGTACTGGCAGTCTATTCCAGAGTATGGGGAGTTTCTGGGTCAGGAATCTATCTCTCCAGCATGTTTTGTTCATTGTGATGACAAGGTTTAGATCCATGGAGTGTGTGGCTCTGAGGGATTGGGATTTCTTTAAGTGGAGCATGTCCAACAGCTCAGGGTTTGACATGACCTTGTCAAATTCTGCCTTGACCTCCCATGACACCAAAGTATAACTGCAACATTGTGTTTTCTAATCAGTTGTTAAGGAGATGGTACTATATTAATGAGAAAACATTGTCTGATGGTTCTGGGGGAGACTTTTAACAGCCTAACCTGGCTTACACTTTAAGGCCTGCACATCCAGCCTTGAGAATGGCACATTCAGATACAGAGTTTGCCAGTTTCATAATGTTATTTGGGTACTTTTCCATTATCAGGGCAACACTTCAAAATGAGCGCTTGCAATCTTAGCAGGCGCTCGCACTGATCTCATGCTTACTGCTGGTGACGTGGGCCTCACACACACACACACACACACACACACACACACACACACACACACACACACACACACACACACACACACACACACACACACACACACTTACTTTCCTGTCACAGATAATTATTACATTTTATCCATAACAGAAAACTATGCAAAAGACATGACATCACTTCTTGGACTGCTGGCTATATAGCATGAACGTATTGCAGTTATATGCTGATGACACTGTTTCCTGGAGTAAAACCTTTACAGACTTTACTGATCCATAGTAAGCATCATCCTTCTTTTACTTTTGTATTTCTGTCATTCGTCAGTTACAGCTCAAACACTTCTTTTTGGAACAGCCCATTTTGTTTAAAACCTGAATAGTGGTTTGTCCACTAAATGCAGACCAAGTAGCCAAGACATCTTGGCTTTGTCCCACACAGCAGTTATCATGATGTGCAGCCTTTCCATTGTTGCTATTAGTTCGCCTCAGAGTTGAAAAAATGTACCGTCAAAACCTTGTTAGCAAGGCTACCTTGCTTTGCCAGCATTTACCAGCACCAATCTAAGTATGGAGGCTTTTCAAGCCAATGTCTGCAGTGTCTGAAATGCACTCGGCTCTTTTCTTTCTTAACTGCCATCCCACTTTAATGGGGTAATTCTATGTCTTCCAAAGTGACATATACAAAGGCTCTTCACAGGGATGCTGAGTGGTTTGCTTTAGTCCACTATTTCACTGCTGTGACAGAATATATTTCATTACAGCAAGCATATAAGCAACGATTTCAGTATGCACTAAACGCCTTTTAGAAAAGAAGGTACTTTTCCGATATTGGCCCGATAACGGAAAGCACTCATTAGAAGTGTTACCCCGTTAACGGAAAAGTACCGTTCTTGGCAAAATTTCTAATCTGCAGTTGGAAACAAATTTAATACTTCACTTAACTAACTATTCAGAGGTGAGGGCACTATTACTTAATACTAGAAGCTTTAGTAATAAACAGAAACCACTGTGAAGCCATCCTTCAACTTAGAGGATATGTGTTTATCTATCTATATCAACGATATTTTACTTGAGGGCCTCACCAGATGCGCAGTAGCAAGCCCCGCCCAAAACCCTCCCCCATGCTATTTCGTAATCGGGCACTAATGAATATGCATTCCCTCAATAGCAACACTAGCATATGTTTCTAGTATGTAGAATACTTTTGTATTTTTATGGGTTGTGCCATATTTTTGTCTGTTTTTAACGCAAGATATATTTAGTTTTTAACAATGATGACGGATGGAAAATAAATGCAAACAATGTCTGGACTGAATTAACCCAATCTGCACAGCCTTTTAACAAGCAAGTACTCTTTGAAGATGCAGTTGTTTGTGTTACACCTTGCCGGAAACATATTACCGCTGTAACTGTATGTCAAATTTCCATAAATTTGATCTTTTACATACCCCTCAATTGCCCAGATTTTGTTTCGTATTTTAGTCTGTTCTTCCCAAAATGTGTGTTTTCTGGCAAATCACTGAGGACTGAAGTAACTAAAGAATGACAGACAGTTGAGTTTCTGACTTCATATCCTTCAGAAAATGCACGATAACACAAAACCTGTTATTCTACTAACTTTATAAGTTTAAGAGCAATATTTCAATTGTGTCCCTGTTTTGGGGACTTTGCACCCCCCCCCATTATTTTAGGCTTTGTCCCTATTTGTTGTTGTGGGAGGAAGAGATGTGGTCATTTAGCAGCTATATTTTGAAGCGATTTTAGACAGCAGCTTGTTTGCATGTTGTAGCATTTTTTAACATCAGCACTTTACTAATGCTAAACAAATGCACAAGTCGCAATATTATTCTAACAGCACATTTTCAGTATTACACAACCACAAACAAATGAATAAATAAAAGGACAACAATTAAGAAAAGATACATGCAGATTTCTAGACTGGGAGATTGAACTGCCAGCATAATTTCTAATCTGCCAGGGTCGGGTACTACAGTTTAACTAGAGACATACACAGACTGTTCTGAAATTTTGAGTATGTATGTGCTTTTTGGCTCAGATCGTAACTGAAAATACTTCTGTGGTGGTGTGGCATGTGTTTGTGTATGTATGTAATAAATACATTTGTGCACTGACACACTCAAGTAAAAAAATTCATACTAAATTTAACGGGGATATTTTACTTCTCAACAGCTGATTAGAATGCCATGTCAATCATGACTCATTACATATGCAGACCTGGTCGCCAATCATTCGCGACATGCCCACTTCTGTGCAAAACGCAAAGTGAGGCGTTCAAGTAAAATATTGCCTCTATATCTATCTATATATATGTATATATGTATGTATATATATATATATATATATATATATATATGTGTGTGTGTGTATGTGTGTGTGTATACATGTGCATATATATATATATATTTTTTTTTTAAATAACGAAATTGACTTTTAAATAGTGTTTAGCGCTTGCATCCTTTTATTTGTAATAGGATTTCCTCAGAACTAATTAAAAATAACACCCACATTTTAAAATACTTTAGTAACCATAATAAAGTACACATTCCAACAAAAGTACAATAACCAATGAGAAATTTCCAGTGAATAATGAAGGAGTGGTTTATTATACCACTGAAGTGCACATCTAGTATTTAAATTCTCATTCAAACCCGGTGCAGCCTGAGCATCGTATTAAGGAACACAGTGCTGCTATAAGACACTGCACCAATGCTTTAAGGAAACACAGCTTGTATTGTCAAAGTTTTAATATTTTTATTTTTTTTTTATTTTTTGTGATTGAACAATTAGATGATTTTGTAGGTGATATTAGCACACTACTTGAAGTTCGTGAACTTAGATGGCAGCTTTTATTGAATGCTGAGGCTGCACTAGGGTTGAATATGGATTTAAATAATAGATGTGCACTTCGATGGCATAATTAACCACTCCTTTCTTCACAGGAAATTTCTCATTAGTTATTGCACTTTTGTTGGAATGTTTACGCTACTATGGTTACTAAAGTATTTTAAAATGTGGGTGTTATTTATTTTTAATTAGTTCTGAAGAATTTCTATTACGAATAAAGGGATGAATGCGCTAAAGGCTATTTAAGAGTCCATTTCATTCTTTCACCTTAGTTACGGAAGTGTTCTTTAGTAAGTCTCATTTTTTTCTGCTCAGTTTTTTATTGTATATATATATATATATATATATATATATATATATATATATATATATATATATATATATATATATATATATATATATATATATATATATATATATATATATACAAACACACACACACACATAGATATAGAAATAGATATCTAGATATGAGTGTTTGTGTGTGTGTACGTGCACATGTGTGTGTGTGTGTGTGTGTGTGTGTGTGTGTGTGTGTGTGTGTGCGCGCGTGTTTGTGGTGTGTACCGTTTCTGAAATCAGGTTTATATATTCTAAAGGCACAGCAGTAATACATGTATTTTCCTCTTGTCATTCCAGCAAATTAAGTGGCTCTAATGTGGCTTTGAATTAGTTCAGTTCCTGTCTGCTTCATCAGCTGCTTCTATAATGAAATCACTAACTGGGAGTTCATTGTGCCCTTTATTTTTTAGATTCCAGTGAGTTTATTAAATTGAGAATTTATACCACAGTAAGTTTTACATTTTTTTCTTTTCTTCCAAGGTGTGGAATGCCCAATTATTTATTTAAAAGATAATGGGAAGATTTTTCAAATCTATACCTGATAAGATTATTTCCAAGAAATGCAGTACGTATTAATCTGGGTACCACCATGGTTATTTTACATGTAATTCCACATATGTGATTTATATAGCTAGTTGTTCAGGGTGGGGGGCTTTCTATGTTTGTAAGATGACTGCCATGCTTTCGACCTGTATATAAAAGCATCTGTGTAATTACTAAGTACAGGAGCAGTTTGAACCCTTGCTATAGACACAGTAATGTTTATGAAGTATTACAGCTGAAAAGGAGGTGTGAGAACAGAGACAAGTCAATTACAGGGAATAATGCTGCCATATATTTTTAGATACTTACAGCCTGGTGCTCCCATGTCTTAATGATTCAGCAGATGTTAAGACTGCTGAGAATGTCTCCATTATGCCAGTGATTTTTATTGCTATATGTTGTATGTTGACAGCTCCTTTTAAATGCTTTCCACTTTTTTTGCAGCTTATCTGTCAATGTTTATTTACTTATTCATTCACTGTTTGTTTTGTTTTACCACTGAGTGCTTACATTTACTGAATTGTGTTTTATTGGCAAAATTTGGTACATATGACATTGTTACTGTTGGAATTTAATGTTAGTTTTATGCATTCCTCAGACTGGTGAAGCCATCTCTTATAGTTTTATGAGACAAATAAGGTTATTGTTGATTTTGTGTGTACTGAGTTAAGGATATTTATAGTTCCTCCAAGTATTGTATCTGTTTTAGCATGGATGATTATTATTATTATTATTATTGTTGTTGTTGTTATTATTATTGTTGTCAGCCGCAGTGGTGCAGCGTTTCGTGTTGTCACCTCACAGCAAGAGGCTTTCCAGTCTGATTCTTGGTTGCAGCACCCTCTGTGCGGAGTCTGCATGTCCTCCCTGCAATTGACTAAACTTTTAAAAAGACATGCAGGTAGGTGCGTGAGTATGTGTACGCATTCTCTGAAGGTTGGGCACTGGGCTGGCAATTCGATACCATAAAAAAAATCTACTGCCAATCATAAGCGGACCAGTGATTCACTGTAATGACCCCAAACTGGGAAAAGCCGAAAGACTATATTATTATTATTATTACTATTATTATTATTATTATATTATTATTATTTTGTTTACCAGATGTGGTTACTTGCTGCCTTCATTGAGCTTAATTTTTTTTTTTTATGACCACAAAACAAAATTAAAATTATACAAAAGATAAACAAGTTCATTACAGTTTAATTTAACAAAATAAATAAATAAATAACATAACTATATCAAAATTTAGGCATCTCACTAGCAAACTTGGCTAGAATATTAGCTCAAATAATTTGCTTCAGAGCTTTAATCAGAGCCAAAATAGACATAACTGTTATAAAATAGAGATAAAAGGGAAAAGTTAGACAAGCCCATCGCTTCAAACTCAAGACCATAGAAATACTGATCTCAGATGTCTACAACTATTGAGACTTCAAACTCTCAAAAGGCAAGAACAAACAGTAAGTCCACACCCACAATGTTTGGTTCACAAATTGAAAAGGCAAACATCACTTACAGAGTTCTGGATTAGTCTAACCAAATTGCAGGACTGATGAAAATCCAAACATCTAAAAGACACTTTAACAAAATGAGTTTCCAAAGCTGAAGGCAACACTGCGGCAGATACATCAAAAATGTTTCAAATAGCAAACAACTGATTCACATAGGTGTTAAGAAAAGGAAAGCCAAAGTACGGAGTAGCCAAGTAAACAACAAGCATAGTGAATTCAGGTAGGCAAGAGGCAAATGTAGCTGTAAACAGCTTGATATAAGTGACAAAGGCACAACGTTACCATAATGTTACCTGCAGAAAATCTTTAACACTGTAACAGTCTAAAGTAGGGTGCCTAAATTAGGTTACCATGAAGATATACAACCGAATGAAAGGAATTCCAGAGTAAGCACAATATACAATCAGTAGCATAGAAATGGTAGGGCGGAAAGGGTAACCATGCTGGGTGGCATCTTGAAAGGGCAGAAATGAAGCAAAATCAATAAATTCACTCCACTTGTTTGGTGCTATATTTTTTTCATGCTCTCTCTTTTTTTTTTTTTTTTTTTTTAATTATCAGAGTGCTTGGTTCAGTCCTGAGTTTTAGATATGCCTTTTTATTTAGTTCTTTTTCTTTATTGCACAACACGTAACTGGAATGAGTGAACATCGTCAGACTAAATGGTGAAGCCTGCTATTTTATACCTTGGTCCTGAGAAAAGAAAAGGGGGTCTTCAGTCTGCCTCTGAGTTAGTCACTCATCAGTTACCAGCTAGTATTCACAGAGAGAAAGGAGAAATTCAAAATGAACATCTCTTCATGACATAATGACATTGCAGTAATACCTGGCCGAGAGAGTTAAAATGAAGCATACTCACAAATGGCTGAGCATTTGGTCAGTTTGGCTTCTCCCTTAGGATCAAACCTAGCTTTTGGGGAAGAAATCCCATTATCCCCCTGCTCATTGCTGTGTACCATTTTTTTTTCACATAACAGAGTGTGCAAATGACAGATGAAGATGAGGTCTGTCAGTCACTCAGAATGGGTCTATATTATATCCTCGAACGCTTAAAAAAGCGAACGCAGATTGATCGAACTTATTTTCGCAAAACTGCAAAATATCAAAGAAGCAGAAACTCTAATTTTTTCCTAGGGAAAGAATTTGGTTGTCCGTTTCTGTTGCTTCGGCATTTTCAGTGTTATGGTGGAAAGTTACCGGTCGGATTCAGGTAAGTGTGCGATTGTGTGGATGTGAGCGTTAGGGTGAGTTAGGGTTAGGGCTCAGGATAGGTGTGTGTGCGATTGAGTGGACATGAGGGTTAGGGCGGATTTAAGTGAGTTAGGGTTAGGGAGCGGGTGAGGTGAGTGTGTGATAGTGACGGACCTTAGGGTTAGGGTTTGGGTTAAGGTAAGTGGGTAGTTAGTGGTGTGTGCATAGTTTAGTGTAGGGTCAGGTATCAGATTTTAGGTGTATGTGTGTGGATTTCTGTTTGTTTGGTTTGCTTGTGTTGTGTTTATGTGTTTTGGATCAGCGATTTTTTTCCCTGGGAAAAAAATCGCTGATCTGACAGTTCGAGATTGTAAGCTTTTACTTAAATTAGGTTGATCAATCAGCGTTCGCTTTTTTAAGTGTTCGATGACATAATATAGACCCCTCAGAATCATACTAACAACAGTAAAAAAACATGTTCTAGAAATAAAGTATTCCACAGCCACAAATAGTATAAACTCCAAAGAAATCAAGCAAGGAATACACCGTTCAAGTCTTTTAATAAAAGCACACAAAAAATGCAAAGCTTTTGAGAAAAGCTCTTTCTCAGTGAATAATAAAAACTGGGTAAATGGTCATATATATAGGTTCATAGGTTCATAGGTAAGTACTAGGCTATCTGCCCGAGGGCATTTATAAGCCTAGCCAGAATGTGTTGGCTTTTACCACCCCATTAGATTAGTTCCCTGTGCCTCTGTCCAGCAGAGCCATTAGTTCCCTGTGCCTCTGTCCAGCAGAGCCACTGCAATGATCCCCGGGGTAAATTTTTTGTTTCTCATCCACTTGTCAAGGTTTCTCTTAAAGAGTGTTGGTGAGGGGCTCTGCCTAATGCAGATTGGAATCCTGTTCCAAAGCATGGGGAGTCTCTGGGACAGGAATCTATCCCTCCAGCACGTCCTATTTATCATTTTGGTAAGATTCAGATCCCTAGAGCGTGTGGCTCTTGGGGATTTGTTTTTTTTTTTTAGGTGGATCATGTCCATCAGTTCTGAGTTGGACATGGCCTTGTATGTCAGGCAGAGATCACCTTTGAGTAAGCGGTATGCAACCGAGTACAGTTGGAGTTTCTTCAGTCGAGCTGCATAGGGCATCTGTTTGAGGCCAGTAATCCTCTTGGTGAGGTACTTCTGTGGTCTTTCCAGCTGTTGCAGGTGTCTTGTAAGGTATATCCCAAATGGGGCATTGTTCTCTATGATGGGTCTGATGAGTGATGAGTAGAAGGGCACAATAACCTATTTTGTTCTAGATGCAAACCCTTTTGTGATTAGGTGGGCCACATAGAAGGATTTTCTAACCACCTTGGCAATATGATTATCAAAGGAGAGATTACTATCTACTTGGGTCCCCAGATCCCTTATTACATTTTCTGTATTTAGGGGAATACCACGTATGTGGTAGTTCGTGGGTACTTTGTTTTTTCCAAAGGGAATGACTATGCACTTTTTGGCATTTAGCTTGAGGCCATGATTTTGACACCAGGTATCCGTCTCAGTGAGACCCTTCTGGAGGATGTCTGTATCAGCCGGAGAGTCAATTATGGCCCCCAGTTTGCAGTCGCCTGTGAACTTGGTTAGCCATAGTCCTCCTGTGCTTGCCTGTACCTCTGAGAAGTATATACTGAACAGGAGGGGTTCCAGGATTGAGCCCTGGGGGACGCCACTTGTAACCGGTTCAGAGTCGGACCTAGAGCCTACAACTCTCACCATGTGGGTTCTATCCATGAGCCAATTGGCAACCCATCTTGTGAAGTTGGGGTTTATGTTCAGGCTGGTGAGCTTGTCTATAATACCAGAATGGGAAATGGTGTTGAAAGCCTTTGCGAGGTCTAGGTAGGCTGTGTGGACCTCCTTTCCCTTGTCTAAAGCCTTGGTAACTGTCTCAAAGAAGTCCACCAGGTTTAGGAGGCATGATCTGCCCTTAACAAAGCCAAACTGGGTAGGGTGCAATGTTTGGAAGTTCCCAATGTTTATGATAATGAGTACCATGATGATGTGCTCCACAGACTTGCAGACCAGGCAAGTCAAGCTTATAGGGCGATAGTTCCCGAGGTCCATTGTGGCTCCACCTTTGTGGAGCAGGATAACTGTTGCTGTGTACCACTCTATGGGTACGTATATCCAATGCTGTTGAAATTTTTTTGTACCCTTCTCCTGACTGATACCTTTCAACAATGAGATCCCTTTGATGCTTTGTAAGCTCTAAGTGAACCATGGCTTTTGCTGTAGCAAGCAAATAAGTAAATGTCAGGAAAATCCTACTAGGACAGCTGAACTTTATTTGGAGTTAATCAGAGTTTCTTTAATTGATGGCAGGTGTGTACCCAAGAAGACTGAAAGCTGTAATTAAATCAAAAGGTGCTTCAACAAAGTGTTAATTTAAGGGTGTGCACACACAGCAAAGTATTTATTTAATGGTGTGCACACTTATGCAACCAGTATATTGTACATTTTTAATTTTTTTATATTTTTCCACTAACAGATATATTTGTTTTTCAATTGAATTGTACTGGTTATAGGTCACATTAAAGGTGGGAAAAGTTTAGAAATGATTTATTGGGGTCTCATTTTTTTATATCACAAAAACTTGGCATTTTAACAGAGGTGTGTAAACTTTTTATATCCATTGGAGATAATGACTTGGCATTATGTGGCATATCCTTATAGTATAATAGTTGTTTGAGATTTTTTCTCTTTTATGTGCAAACATAGTTTTAGTTCCAATAATGTCCCTAACCTCCAAATTTGATGCCAAAATGGGCCAATATCTCTTAATAATTTGTTTGATAGATTGTGTATGTGTATTATACTTTAAGTATCTAACAGTTTATTTTAGGGGTACTCTATTCATATTGTTGTTCTCATTCCCATCAATAACACCAGCTCTCAAATATGGTCTCCCCACATCTGTATGTTTGCTTATAGATACACATCTCATCTCCTGATGTAAATTGTCATTATACCGCCTCTGTCGAAAATCTCTCATCATATAATCTAACTTATGATGAAACTCTTCCTCATTAGTATTTAGTCTACTGGCTCGCAAAAATTGGCTATAGACGATACCCTTAAATGTATATTCAGGATGCATACTTTGAGAATATACATAGTGTGTAGCCTGTACATTTTTCTTAAATATTGTATTAAAACAGCTATCTACAAAACTAATGATTATATCTAAAAAATTATCCTTAACGGTATCACAATTCAAATCAAAAGTAAGGAATCGTGTATTATTATGTAGATAGCTAACATATGTACTCAAATTGTCTGCACTATCTTTCCAAAGCAAAAAATAAAAAGTTGGCAACAAAATGCTTAAAAAACACAGTTACAATTCCTATGCAATATAAAGTTAATACTTTCAAAAATGTACTGTTCTTCCTACCTCACTAGAACTAAATTAGTGTATGTGTTTGCAACAGGCGTACCCATTGCTACACCTATTTGTCAATGGTACAACTCACTATTAAACATAAAAATATTATTCTCTAAAATAATCTCTAACATAGAACATAAAATTTCTATCTTACTTGCTCTAAATTAATTATGTATATTTAAATATTCTCTAATATATTGTACTCCCAACTCATTTGGTATCACAGTAAAAAGTGATTTAATATCCAAAATACCTAATAACAACTCATTTAATTCATTAGTTTCAGACCATACTTTCAAAGCATTGAGAAAATTATTCATATATTTAATAAAAGCAGGACTGAACCTTAAACATTTTGTAAGTTCTTCCTCCAAATACTTAGATATAGCTACTGTGAACCATTTACTTCCAGCCACTATAGGCCTCATAGATGGTAAATTCAAATTGTTATGTATTTTTTGCAGGCCACAAATAAAGGGCATAACAGGCTGTGCAATATAGAGATAATTATATTTGTCAGAATTTATATCACCATCCATTAGTAAGCCATATGCAAATTCTTTAACCCTATAAATGTTATTAGCAACAAAAACATTAACATGCTTAAATGTTTGTATCAGACAAAAGTTTACTCATCAAGTTGTTATACATTTCAACTCCCATTACAACTGTACCTCCTTTGTCTTCTGATTTAATTATAACTCTTCACTTAAACATAATTTATGAAGGGCTCCTCTTTCGTCTAAGGTTAGATTGTAAAACTTAGAACTCCCATTTTCATGAAAAAAATGCATTATACAAGTCCTGTTCACACATTTCTTAAAAAGTTTTTACAGTAGGTGTATGTATACGTATAAGCATGCTAGACCTTTTTAGGTTTAAACCTTCATTATCAGCAGCATCTTTAAGCAAAAATTTCAGATCTGCATTTCTAGCAAATAACATCAATTCTGTTAAAGCTTCACTAATGTTACCTTGAAGGGAGGGAACAAAAGTTAAGTCTCTGTTTAATAAAGATAACTCTGCTTCAGTACAAGCATGTTTCAAAAGATTAACAACATTATTACAAACATTTATTGTATTACTCCCCGACTCCATGTAATCTGGCCTACCTTGCTGTAATTCACTTTCTTCAGATGGATAATCTGTCCATTCTGTCCTACTGATTTCGCTCGCTGAGGCAAGTTTCTTCTTTTGCTTCTTCGTCGTAATTCTTCTCGAATTCTTATTGGAAGTTGCAATTGAACGCAAGTTGTTTCTAAAAAACCTGTAGTTAAGATTGCAGAAGAAGTAGACAAACTTGTAGAAGCAGATAGTGTAGTTCCATTATCGGCTACATCAACAGATACCCCATTTGACACAATAACAAGTTTGTTGCTATTAATATTTGTAAAAGAATCCAAATCGGTAACTGCCGAATTGCATTTGGTCAAATTAGAGCAAGCAGCAGTCGTAAATTCAGTTAGCTGCTGTCCGTTTCGTTCTGCATCTAAAGAAGACGAAGATGCAGTATTTGAACCAGAGGACACGGTTATAACATTACCAGCAAATTACTGGTTGAAAGAGCCGGTGTATTCGCTTGTCTGTTTGGCCAATAAAAAAACTGTTGTCTCTTAAAGTCATTCAAATCACAAATGAGTTTATGTTTTTTTAATAAAATTAATGTGTCTTCAAATGCTTGAATCTTATCAGTCATATCATTATATTCAACTGAGATTAAGTTAAAATAAGGAGAATAGATCAGTTCATTTTCTATAGTCTCAATTTCTTCTTTTAAACCAGCCTCAATGTTAACATAAAAGTCTTTCATTAAGTGCATGTAGTCCATGCTCAATCTAAGGTTCAGTTCTTGCCATTTCTGTAATAATTCAATATATTTATTGCCATAAGTGGGCATTTTAGTAATATACAGTCCCTTCGGAACTATGCCCAACTCAAGATAAGAAACAACCAAAATCCGAGTTGAAAAAAACATATAAAAAAGCATAGAGTTATTCTAGCGCCTCGGTGTAAAAACACCTTCATGGAATACAGATTCAATCACACATATATTTAAATACACATTTTAATAATAATTAAACAATAAAATAATTAAATTAATTTAATTATTTCTTAAAGCAAACATCTCCAATTAATTTCACCATTAAGTCCTTTAGGGACCATGGTATTAAATTTCAAGATGTAGATGCTTTCTTTATATAAAAGTTTGTCTTTTAAAATATTGTCGTCTCCACAAAAAGAAACAATTTGTTCCAAAACACATCCTTTTAACAATGAATAGTCACTATTATGTGATTCTATAAAATGAGCAGCAATAATGTTTTCTTTCCTTCCATTTTTAATGTCTCTAATGTATTCCATGAAACATGAGTGGAACATCCTCTTTGTTTCACCCACGTAAAACATATTGCAGGGGTAGCTTAAAACATACACTACCCCCTTCTTTTCATATGAAAAATTTTCTTTAGATCCAAAGGGTACATTATTAATGTATTTAAAGCAGTTAACAATATGTGGACACACCGAACATTTACCACATTTAAATGTACCTGTTGGAAATAAACAATTAGGTACTACACAATTCGGCATACTGAAATGTCCCCATACTAACATTTCTTTTATACTTCTACCTCTTTGGTATGCTTTAGAAAAGTATTTTGGTAGGACACCAGATAAAAAGTCATCCTTCACCAAAAACTTCCAATAATGAGTTAACATCTCAAATATTTCGAAACTTCGTATGTTATACATAGATACAACATAAATCTGTTGAATTCGATCTGATTCAAACTTATTCAACTTTTTTCTTCCTTTAATTTTCCCATTAAAATCTTTATTCCTATTATATACGTTTTGACTAGCCTCTCTTATTCTATTAACATCATACCCTCTCTTTATAAAAATCTCCGTAGATTTGCAAATTTCCTTTTCCAGAATCTCTGTTTCATTACAAATCCTGGATAACCTTAAAAACTCATTATAAGGGAGTGTATCTATTGTGACGGGAGGATGGCAACTGGATGCATGTAAAAAAGGATTGCCATCCTCAAACTTCCTATGTAGCCCTGACACAATTGTGCCACTTATTTTCCCTTCTAACTCTAGATCCAGGAAATGAACTTTAGTTCCCTGCTGCTAGCCATCAAAACTAAAATCAAAGGGGTTTTGATGTAAGTCAAATATAAACTTTTTAATATTATCTATACCTTCACATATAAAAATTAAGTCGTCAATATAGTGAAAATATTTTTTGACATTTTTTCATAAATTCCTGTTTGAACAGAAAAGTTATTTCAAAATATGACATAAATAAATTTGCATACATGGGGTTAAATGGTGCCCCCATTGCAGTACCTGCCTTTTATCTATAAATCTGTTGGTTATATATAAACAAATTATTCACCAAATAAAATTCTATAATTTCCATTATAAAGATAGAACGAGGATTGTCCCCTAAAAAATGCAATATAGCAGTTACGCCATCTTTATGTTTTATGGATGTATACAAACTTTTCACATCCAGTACCAATCCAGTACATTCCCTTACTCCATTCCAAATCAGTAATGTTTTTCAAAAAATCAAAACTATCCTGTATATAGGGCAAATTCCTTTTTACATAAGGAAGCAATATCTCATGTAACAACATGCCCATATTGTATAAAAAATATCTACAGGCAGAAACAATAGGTCTACCTGGAGGTACTTCCAAATTTTTGTGAATCTTCGGCAAACAAAAAAATATTGCCGGTTCTTTATTATTAACAGACAATTTAATCTCCACATCTTTTTTTAGAAAGATAGCCTAAACATAGGCCTTTCTGTAAAAAACTGTTATATCTATCCATTGCCCTAATCAAACATACGTCATCACTGCATTCATATATTTTTTTTATTTTCTAAATGTTCCATACACATTCTATATTGTACGGCATTCATTATAACAATTTTTCTGCCCTTGTCAGCTGGATTAATTACCAGCCCTTTATTATTCAGCAGTTCTAACAAAGCCTTCCATTCTCTGTAAGTTAAATTATAGTGCATGGTCTTCTTGTTTAATTCCTCACATATATTGCTTCCTTCAAAACTAGTTATGGAATGGAAATGTGAAATGTTCTGGTATTGAAAAGGAGGCATAAATTTACTAACTACTGGAATACTGGAAGTATCCATTAAACAATATGCATTCGAATCAAGTAACCATTTATCACAGTATTGCTGCTCACTTTCTTCCTCACATGAAAAGAAACTTAAAAAAAGAAACAACTCAAGATAAGCACAAAAACTATACTGCTGCCATTGCAACTTTTTAAATTGTTCAGTTTTAAACATCAAGGATTTAATTTTGGAAAGCAGCTCACCTTTCACTTCCCTTTCACCATCATTAGACAGGTTCAATCTCTTTTAAACCATCACTGGTGTAGAAAAGAAGGGGGTTGTTGACAACATTAAGCATATTTTGTAGCCTCTTAGAGGAAGTATTGGTACCAATTATGGACATCACCAAGCAGTGTACTATAATTTGGGAACAAATGTGGTGGCTAAACTTAGGAGGAACAATTTGAGAAGGATTAATTAGGGAATATTTGAAATTATTTAGTAAATATCCATGTATGTTATCAGGTGCCATGGAGGAAGTATTTTTGATCTTTGCTAGCACCTTCAGAGCATTCTTCTTGGTGATAACAGGAGTATAAAGGATACATCCTTACATACTACAGGTAATTACAGTAAAATATCAGTATAAAATATTAATTACTGTAGAATATCAGTAAAACATGTTGACTCTTACAATAGATTAACACTGGCCCTTGTAGATTAGGCCGTAAAATGCACATAGAATTTCACTTCAGTATCCTAAAAAATGTAACAAGTAGTTCCTTTTTTCCTTCTGGACCTCTGCTGTGTCTTAATGTTCTATATCCTATGTCATTCACTTAACTTCTGCACCTAAAGAGATTTATCTGAAAGACCTCTTAGACCATTTTCAACTACTTTTCATTGCTTTAGCAGAACTTGTTAACTACTTGAAATTTAAAATTAAGAGATACAAAAGGAGGAGCTTTTGACTGGCAATATAAATAAATATAAAGAGATAAATTGCCATTTTCCTGAAATTAACTTCAGAGATGGAATCATAAAATAATATGTTAACAACAAAACTGTATAGAGTTTTGCATTTATTACCAGGGAACAATGCTACTGCCAAGTCATGCATTTATGATGTTACTATGGTTACCGTTAAGATGCCTGTCTTGTTTTCAGAAGATGTGATAAGGCAAAACAATGGAGCACACAAAACACAGGTATAGAAAACAAAAAATTGTGAAAGGAAACTGTATGGTAGGGAATGGAATGGAATAGGCAGGGGACAGATATAGTATAGTTTCACATAATGAAGAGAAACGGCAGACCCCTTTGAGCTGAAAACATAAACTATTGGTAGTTAAATGAATACAAATTGAATTTAAGATCATCCTAGTTATCAAAAGTATGGCCACCTCTTTACCAGTCACTGGAGTAGTTACAAATTTTAGTGGAGTGTCATGGCAGGCAACCCATGGCACAATAAAGACAAGCCATGTATTACAATCTTTAAACTCGTGTCCTGGTCACACGTCTTACATCATACACAGCACACAACCTGTCAGAAAAAGAAGGCAATGAATTAAACTGGATCCATTATGTTAAACTGGTTTTGGGTTTAATATTCTGTGAGCCAAAAACATAGGATGTTACTGCAATGCAGAACATGACCCTGATATCCTTCTAATGAATCTGCAACGCAGAATGTGATCCTGATATCCTTTTAACCAATCTGCAGTGCAGAATATAAATCCAAAAAGAGCGCATTAGGATAACAAATTGACCCATTATGAAAAGGTAGCTATTATGGGACTTATGGAGATGGTCCTTAAATATAATTTCTTGGTCTTTAATGCAGAATATTTTCAGCAAATACAAGGGGTGTCTATGGGTGCAGCTTGTGCCCCCACTTTTGCAAATTTAGTTTTGGCAAGGTGGGAGGAAAAATTTGTTCTGCATTCTAAATTTAGTACTTGTTGGGCCTTATATTGTAGATTTTTAGATGACATAGTAATATTTTGGACAGAAGGCTATGATAAGTTCATTGAATTTATGAAATATATCATTATGACCACTGATTTCCTTAAATTTGCCTATAAGACCTCAGTTGACACCCTTCAATATCTGGATGTGGAAATATACAAGTTCAATAAGAATTTTGAAACTAGAATTCATAGAAAGGATACCTTTTGTAACTCCTTTCTCCATTACAACAGTGCACACCCCTTGAATTGTAAAAAGAATATAGTAAAAGGACAATTTGTTAGAGGATGTCAAATGACTAGTTTGGATTCAGATTTTACTAATGAATGTAATTTAAATGAGAAAATGTTTATGGACAAAGGATACCCTAACAATTTTGTTAAAAATATTAGGATGGAAGTGGAGAAGGGTAGAGAACATAAATTTAGACCTATAAAGGGGGTAGCAAATGTTAATTATGATGATAGATATGAAGGTGGTAATAGGGGAACTAATAATGAATATCAACATGCCCTGATATTGGAATATAATGCAACCAATTTTAATGTTAGGGAAGTCTTTCAGAGAGAATGGGAAAGATTTATCCCCCTTACTGACGTGGATGAAATCACAAAATTAGTGACGAAAGTAGTTTATAACAATTCCCTTAGTATAAGAAAAAATTTGGAGAATAATAATAATGGAGTAGATATTACTTTTTATGAAAATACCCATTTATTAGAGGGAAGAAGGAAATTAAGAACCTTCAAATGTGGGAGATGTAATCAATGTGAATACAGTATTAATAAAGGTGAAATTTATTTGGAAAGTAGAAATAGATGGATAAGAAGTAAGGGGTATTATTGTTGCGACTCAAAAGGATTAATATATCTTGCAATATGTCAAAAATGTAAATCATTTTACGTGGGTAAAACAGAGAGAATGTTAAGAAGAAGAATATATGAGCACATATATGAGATATCTAAGGCAAAAGATACAAATGCACTGTATAAGCATTCTAGAGAATGTGAAGTTTATAAATTCTTCTTCTTTGTATTGGAACAAATCAGGAGAGATATTAGATGTGGCCCTTGGGAGGAACGAATAGAATATAAAGAGTTATGGTGGCAAATAACCCTGGAAGCAGCTAAAATACCAGGGTTAAATGCCTATATTTCCTTATTGCCATTATTAAAACTAAGGGCTGCCAAAATGTAAAGGTTGCAATATCCACGTATGACAGTAGATGGTGCTAGTCCCATATAAGTATGTATTTGTATTTATAAGCATTACTCATATAAATGTCTTGATTTTGTACTAAATTATTCCTTTTAATAATTTTATTGTTATTAAAGATCATAAGTTTTAATGGTCTTATAAAATATATTTTTCTATTTAGTTTTAATGTATAATTATACATGAAAAATTAGCTGATTAATATTTATGAGCCCTATAAGAAAACCTGATTAGTTAATTTTAAATTGTATTTAGGAATCCTATTGGTTTGTGTGTTTTAAGTGATGTATTTAAGAAGGATTTGTAGTAATTTATTGATTATCTGATGAAGTCCACGTGATGTGGACGAAAACGCAAGCTGTGTGATTAAGGCGTTTATGAGGTTTTAGTGTTATTGTGTTGCGTAATAAAGCTGAGTTTTTTAAAGAACAGCTGTTTGCTTCACTCCATTAGCCTATTGTGCTCTTTTTGGATTTATTAGTGACTTTGGAGTGCTTTTCACCGTTTTGGAGTGCAGAATATAACCCTGATATCCTTTTAATGAATCTGCAATGCAGAATATGACTCTGATATCATTTTTAACGAATCTGTAGTGTAGAATATGACTCTGGTATCTATTTAACAAATCTGCAGTGCAGAATATGACTCTGGTATCATTTTTAACCAATCTGCAGTGTCGAATATGACTCTGGTATCCTTTTTAATGAATCTGCAGTGCAGAATATGACCTGATATCCTTTTAATGAATTTGCAATGCAGAATATGACTCTGGTATCCTTTTTAACTAATCTGCAGTGCAGAATATGACTCTGGTATCCTTTTTAACGAATCTTCAGTGCAGAATATGACCCTGGTATCCTTTTTAATGAATCTGTAGTGCAGAATATGACTATGGTATCCTTTTTAATGAAACTCATTTCATTTTATTAGTTGTTTAAGTATTCTGTAATTATATCAGCTTCTTCAGAGAGTGCATAAGGTACATAAAAACTACCTTGATGTATCTTTGATAAGAAGATTCCAGATCACTATAGCAAATATACACCCACACTACTACTAAGCTGTTAGTCTAATATGTTTTAAATAAGAATCAGTAGATCAGTATATAACGAGCACAGAGCTGAACGCTAGAGTAAGCACAATGCTACCCAAATCAAAACAGTATGCATTTTAAATTCCATTTCTCTTTAGACAAATAAGTTGTAATTGAAGCAAAAGTGAAATTAGCAATTCAATTTTCTGTGTGTCATTAAGAATCATCTTTGAATAAGTGGTGAAGAAATAATTGAAGATAATGGAGATTTTCCTTCTTCGACTCAGTAGATAATGTGCATTTGCATGTACTCAAAGCTATTAAAAGTTAAATTTTAAGCTTAGTTTGTCATTTTCCCTTTAGCTGACCTTTCCTGTTTTTTTTATTTTTTTGAAGTAAATCATGTTTAATAGCCTTTTCTTAATCATACTACAGTTAAATGGAAAAAAATTCAGATAAAATAAGATTGAGATTTATCAAACATAAGAAATATAAAAAGGAGAACAATTTATAATGCTTTTGTCTGCAGCAAGAATGCAGTGGTGGGACCTGCATGTTATGTGCCATACAGCAGTATACTGCATTCAATTAATAAAATGCTGGAGCTGTGAAAAACAGGCTTTGCACTTGTGAAGCATTGCATTTCTTGTGTCTAGTGGATTATTTTGCTGTTTATGGGGTGCTTAAGTATGAATTCCTGATGGCAGCATGATGACTCAGGTTTGGGGGATGCATATCAGCACCTGAAGGAGGACCCCCAATTCTATGGACGGGGAGAGAGGCAGCTTTGCTCACCTAATGGGCAACATTTAACAATGAGAGAGTGGTAGCTGCAACATTAATGGCTAGTTGATGAGCACACATAGTGACCATTCCAGTACTGGGGGCCCTGCCTTAGCAGGGAGTTCACTATCTGCTATGGAGAGAGTTTAAACACGACATATTCCAACCAATCACAGATAATGGCACAAACGTCACATGACTCTCATCTCACTGCATATTACCTTAAGTAGGACTGGGAAAGAAAAGGTACAATAGAAGCAAAGAAGCACCATATAGTCATACTGGAAAATGCAAATATATGTACTGAAAAGAAGCACAATACTTTTTTCTAGGTTAACAATTACAGAGAATCTTGGCAGGTGTTATTATTATTTAACAAAATGCCTCTAAACTATGCCAAATACTTGTAACAGTGTGTATATAGCACAGAACCTAAACATTCTGGTTATAATGTGAGCTGTTTCACCATAACATCTGGGCTGTTTTTCATTAATAAACATGCAGTGTGTATATAGCACAGAACGTAAACATTCTGGTTATATTGTGAGATGTTTCACCATAACATCTGGGCTGTTTTTTCATTAATAAACATGCAGTCTGTATATAGCACAGAACCTAAATGTTCTGGTTATATTGTAAGCTGTTTCACCATAACATCTGGGCTGTTTTTTCATTAATAAACATGCAGTGTGTCTATAGCAAAGAACCTAAACGTTCTGGTTATATTGTAAGCTGTTTCACCATAACCATCTGGGATGTTTTTTCATTAATAAACATGCAGTCTGTATATAGCACAGAACGTAAATGTTCTGGTTATATTGTGAGCTGTTTCACTGTAACATCTGGGCTGTTTTTCATTAATAAACATGCAGACTGTATATAGCACAGAACCTAAACGTTCTGGTTATATTGTGAGCTGTTTCACCATAACATCTGGGCTGTTTTTCATTAATAAATGTGCAGTCTTTATATAGCACATTACCTGAACATTCTGGTTATATTGTGAGCTGTTTCACCATAACATCTGGGCTGTTTTTCATTAATAAACATGCAGTCTGTATATAGCACAGAACCTAAACATTCTGGTTATATTCCGAGCTGTTTCACCATAACATCTGGGCTGTTTTTCATTAACAAACATGCAGTGTGTATATAGCACAGAACCTAAATGTTGTGGTTATATTGTGAGCTGTTTCACCATAACATCTTGGCTGTTTTTCATTAATAAACATGCAGTCTGTATATAGCAAAGAACCTAAACATTCTGGTTATATTGTGAGCTGTTTCACCATAACATCTGGGCTGTTTTTCATTAATAAACATGCAGTCTGTATATAGCACAGAACCTAAACATTCTGGTTATATTCCGAGCTGTTTCACCATAACATCTGGGCTGTTTTTCATTAACAAAAATGCAGTGTGTATATAGCACAGAACCTAAACGTTCTGGTTATATTGTGAGCTGTTTCACCATAACATCTGGGCTGTTTTTCATTAATAAACATGCAGTCGGTATATAGCAGAGAACCTAAATGTTCTGGTTATATTGTGAGCTCATTCACCATAACATCTGGGCTGTTTTTCATTAATAAATGTGCAGTCTGTATTTAGCGCAGAACCTAAACATTCTGGTTATATTGTGAGCTGTTTCACCATAACATCTGGGCTGTTTTTTCATTAATAAACATGCAGTCTGTATATAGCACAGAACCTAAATGTTCTGGTTATATTGTAAGCTGTTTCACCATAACATCTGGGCTGTTTTTTCATTAATAAACATGCAGTGTGTCTATAGCAAAGAACCTAAACATTCTGGTTATATTGTGAGCTGTTTCACCATAACCATCTGGGATGTTTTTTCATTAATAAACATGCAGTCTGTATATAGCACAGAACGTAAATGTTCTGGTTATATTGTGAGCTGTTTCACTGTAACATCTGGGCTGTTTTTCATTAATAAACATGCAGACTGTATATAGCACAGAACCTAAACATTCTGGTTATATTGTGAGCTGTTTCACCATAACATCTGGGCTGTTTTTCATTAATAAATGTGCAGTCTTTATATAGCACATTACCTGAACATTCTGGTTATATTGTGAGCTGTTTCACCATAACATCTGGGCTGTTTTTCATTAATAAACATGCAGTCTGTATATAGCAGAGAACCTTAAAATTCTGGTTATATTCCGAGTGTTTCACCATAACATCTGGGCTGTTTTTCATTAACAAACATGCAGTGTGTATATAGCACAGAACCTAAATGTTGTGGTTATATTGTGAGCTGTTTCACCATAACATCTTGGCTGTTTTTCATTAATAAACATGCAGTCTGTATATAGCAAAGAACCTAAACATTCTGGTTATATTGTGAGCTGTTCCACCATAACATCTGGGCTGTTTTTCATTAATAAACATGCAGTCTGTATATAGCACAGAACTTAAACATTCTGGTTATATTCCGAGCTGTTTCACCATAACATCTGGTCTGTTTTTCATTAACAAAAATGCAGTGTGTATATAGCACAGAACCTAAACGTTCTGGTTATATTTTGAGCTGTTTCACCATAACATCTGGGCTGTTTTTCATTAATAGACATGCAGTCTGTATATAGCACAGAATCTAAATGTTCTGGTTATATTGTGAGCTGTTTCACCATAACATCTGGGCTGTTTTTCATTAATAAACATGCAGTCTGTATATAGCACAGAACCTAAACATTCTGGTTGTATTGTGAGCTGTTTCACCATAACATCTAGGCTGTTTTTCATTAAAAAACATGCAGTCTGTATATAGCAGAGAACCTAAATGTTCTGGTTATATTGTGAGCTCATTCACCATAACATCTGGGCTGTCTTTCATTAATAAACGTGCAGTCTGTATTTAGCGCAGAACCTAAACGTTCTGGTTATATTGTGAGCTGTTTCACCATAACATCTGGGCTGTTTTTCATTAATAAACACGCAGTCTGTATATAGCACAGAACCTAAATGTTCTGGTTATATTGTGAGCTGTTTCGCCATAACATCTGGGTTGTTTTTCATTAATAAACATGAAGTCTGTATACAGCACAGAACCTAAACTTTCTGGTTATATTGTGAGTAGTTTCAACATAACATCGGGGCTGTTTTTCATTAATAAACATGCAGTCTGTATATAGCACAGAACCTAAACCTTCTGGTTATATTGTGAGCTGTTTCACTATAACATCTGGGTTGTTTTTTCTTTAATAAACATGCAGTCTGTATAAACCACAGAAACTAAACATTCTGGTTTTATTGTGATCTGTTTCACCATAACATCTGGGCTGTTTTCATTAATAAACATGCAGTCTTTATATAGCATAGAACCTAAACCTTCTGGTTATATTGTGAGCTGTTTCACCATAACATCTAGGCTGTTTTTCATTAATAAATGTGCAGTCTGTATATAGCATGGAACATAAACGTTCTGGTTATATTATGAGCTTTTTCACTATAACATCTGGGCTGTTTTTCATTAATAAATGTACAGTCTGTATATAGCACAGAACCTAAACATTCTGGTTTTATTGTGAGTTGTTTCACCATAACATCTAGGCTGTTTTTCATTAATAAAAGTGCAGTCTGTATATAGCATAGAACCTAAACATTCTGGTTATATTGTGAGCAGTTTCAACATAACATCGGGGCTGTTTTTCATTAATAAACGTGCAGTCTGTATATAGCACAGAACCTAAACCTTCTGGTTATATTGTGAGCTGTTTCACTATAACATCTGGGTTGTTTTTTCTTTAATAAACATGCAGTCTGTATAAACCACAGAAACTAAACATTCTGGTTTTATTGTGAGCTGTTTCACCATAACATATAGGCTGTTTTTCATTAATAAACGTGCAGTCTGTATATAGCACAGAACCTAAACTTTCTGGTTATATTGTGAGCTCATTCACCATAACATCTGGGCTGTTTTTCATTAATAAACATGCAGTCTGTATATAGCGCAAAACCAAACATTCTGGTTACATTTTGAGCTGTTTCACCATAACAACTGGTCTGTTTTTTCATTAATAAACATGCACCCCAGGATTCATGAAGCTCGGCCCAAGGCCGGCCTTAGGCTTGTGCCGACCGTGCGGCGTGAAGATGGCTCAGTAGCACCAAATGCATAATAATGAAGGTGCGCTGCTGACACAGCCATGTGCACAGGAAAGGAGTGTGAGTGCATAGGGCGTGTCGATGTGCCGCACGGAGGCATGGAAATGGCAGCTGTCGATGTGCAACCTAACATGCTTGCATATAACAGGTTGCAAGATAGTAACCATGTCAGTGTCCCTGGATACTGAAACATATGCAAAGCATGCATGAAAATACCTGCGAACACAAAGTGACGAAGCAAACACAAATGCACGGTAGGGAATAACGGGTCCCTATCCTGTGAACAAATGACATGGAAGACCGTGTGGCCGTAGACCAACGCAGTGTAGATAGCCATACCAAGTGGAAGTGAAATGCATCATATGTTAGTGATCCGCCAGTAGGTGCGTCCAGCTCAATGGTGAGGGTCACCCGCTGACCCATCATGTGAGGGAGGGTACACAGCTGGGCTGATGTGTCCATAACAAATACACGAGAAATGTAGATATCTAGCGACTGTATGTCTGAATTATATCCCACAAGGCATGTAATAGTCACATACAAAATGTATGTCCATATTTCACATACCAAATGTGATAGGAAATAGAATAAGCATGTAAACAAAACAGAAGGAGCATACAAACAGCCACAACAATAAGGACACATGTAGGCTGAAAGGAACAGTATTGCCCGTACCGTCGACTAGGATTACCACCTGTCCCACTTTGCGAGTGACAGTCCCTCATTGGGTAGTTGTGTCCTGACAAAAACCTGTAACAATGGCAAATGTCCTGAGATTATAGGACAAAATTATTCCCTATACGTTATGGAATAGTTGCATTAAACAGGTTTTCTGTATCTAAATTACATAAATGTTATAAGAAACAGAATAAGCAACTGAACTGCTACAAGAATAAGCTTTTATATAGACAAGAGGTCTAAGTTTTATGCTGTGTACTGACCGTGGGTATGTGTCAGCCTGTAAAATGTGATGTGTGTACCAAAAATGTCCCACTTTGGCCAATTGAAAAGGTGGCAACCCTACCATCGACTGTGGGGAGGCGTTGTCCACTACAGTCAGATATGTGTACGGAATATATCCCATCCTGGACATAGGAAAAGGTGGCATCCTACCAATGAGTACAACAGGCCGCCAAAATCCGGAAGTCAGCGGTACAAGCCAAACTTGTCAGGATGTGTCACAGTCGAACAAGTAGTACCCGGGTATACCAAACATGTAATGAAAGTGAAGTATGGGCGTGTACCTATATGCGTGAGGTATAGCATGTGGAAAGCAAACATGGCAGGGTAGTCCACACAACCATATAGGTACCAGACACATGTAGGGTACTCAATGTGTTACTCTGGCCGTGTCATGGGCCAACAACCAAAGCAGTCAGGTATGGGGTGTGAGGACTCTGTGTGTGTGGGGTGGATGGGTAATGGTACAATCCTCCAAGGCGATACTGTGTCATATGCATAATAGGTGAACCAGAGGTGTATGAGGGAGCAGCGGGTGAAGCTGAAAGAAACACAAACACATGTATACACAGCTGAAATACAAGCAGACAGGCCATACTGTAGAACACAATCCCACAAACAGATGAATATTGAAATGTGCAATACAAATGTATAGATATGTCACCGGCACATACCCACAGAGTGGTCCTGATGGAACTGGCCATAATGCAACACACCTGGATGGAACTGGCCATAACAAATGCAACACACCTGGATGCATAATGGACTACCCAGCATCCCCTCCACATCACACAACCCGCTCCCGTACCTGAACGTCCACCAAATCCAGCCGTACTTGGCCTACTGGTTTGGTGCAGCCACAGCTACACATAGTGACTACTACGCATATGTAGTAGGTAGTGTCACCCTAGGCGGTTGCAGGATTGCACACGACCTCAGCACATTTTCGTAACTCCAAAACGATGTTCGGTATTCCTCTTGTTGTGGATCGGTACAATTATTGGATATCTCTCATGGGATACATAACCTGTGTAAACATTAGAACGGAAGACACGAAGTCCAGTCCTGTAGATATCTGGACAGAAGTTGGAATGTGCATTAGAGGTGCACGACACTGTCCAGCCCTAAGTGGCCATGCATAACCTACTACCCAGGATCAAACACTTGCCCGTGATGCACGTGTCCGAACACGAATAAGCAGAAATATATTGCACACATTCGCATAGTGGCAAATGGTATAAGGGTGATGAAGGCACTGATGTAAACAGGATAACCTTGATCTACTGTGTGAGGGACACAATGTGTGTGTAGGTGAGACTGACCATACCTGTCAACCTCTGAGAGCAAGATATCTGGACAAGGCCGTGAATAAAAGTATACCTGTCAACCTCTGAGTGCAAGATATCTGGACAAAGCCGTGAATAAAAGTGGGACAAAGGACCAAAAGTATGGACAATTTGTAAAGATTGCTCTTAGAAACTTAGAAAGTTGATAGAATAACAGTTTGTACATTGGCATTAATTTCCTAAAGAGTATGAAGTCTGAAACTCAACTGTCTGTCATTATGTTCTGACTTCAGTCTTTAATGATTAGCTACTGATTTGCCAGAAAACAACAGTGTATTACAGAGGTCCATACATATTTACAGTAACAAACCTTCACATTTGTTTACTGTACTACTGCATACCTGTAGTTAATTCATGTCCAAAATAATAATCCTCGTATGAATGCATACAGGAAATAGTCAAATGTGAATGGGAACACCCCTCACCGTGGATTATGTATTGTAACCACCCCCACCCATATTATGTATTGCCAACATAAAAAGCTGCTGACAGGTGCCGAAAGACCTGTGTCTGTAAACACAGGTAAACCTCTATAAAATGAACAAATTCTGTCCATGTGCTTCATCTGACATTTGAACTCGGTCAGGGCAGTTCCGTTCACCAGGCAGACAAGCCTAAACCCAGATCACCATATGAGCCACATGACCACCCTGACAATCAAAGACTTGTATGTGCCAGGACTATAAGCCTTGGAGTTCTGCATATCCTTGGAGTGATTAAATATGCAGCTTGGGTCCAGAGCAGTAGGGAATGTGTAATATGTAGTACCACGTTTTTCCCAGCAGGAGAATGGATACCTGTGTTGTAAGTGAAGCGGTGAGGCGTATGTTAATGTTGCTATGTACTATGGGTATGCATATAAATGAGTCAGAATACCAATAGTATAGTGGTTACAGCATCCAGCCAACGTGAATGCAGTCCCGGGTCAACTACGACTACAGCACATATGAGTTAATGAATGCGTGTGTGCTGTAAAGACATTTAAATATGTAAAGGGGAACATGTGTTTCGCATATGTCTGTTAACCAGATTACAGATATTGTACCGGTACTGTCACAATTAAGAAAGCCCACATAAGCACAAAGACTTAGTAAACATATGTAACCCACAATAAGGATATGCAAGTGCGCCTGCGCGTGTGTAATCCGCTCACAGCATAGCAAATGAATGCTGTTTTCTACACGTTTATTTATATATCTATATATGGATATATATATTTGTGTATAGATATATATCCACAGACTTAAACTAAATAAATCTATGAAATAAAGAATGTACAGACATATAGCTATATATATATATATATATATATATATATATATATATATATATATATATATACACACACACACAATTACATTAATCGATATATACATAACAAACATATAAACATTTGTCCTTGTAGATATAACACATGTACATAAATAGGTTACGTCATAGCTATTATTGATAGACATACAGACATGCAAGAAAGGTAAATACACTGCTGCTTTCCAAACCATTGCCCGTAAAGTACCAGTGTGTCAAATCTGCAAGTTCTACTCTTTAAACATGGATATAGGTGTCCTTTGCAGGACTCCAAAAATTGGCCCACTACAGGCACCGTCCTATAATGATTGAAGCAAAGGAAATCACATCCGCAGCTACAATATAGCTGTACATGCAACAGCAGCTTGTGCAAGGGTAATAACACATGGGTTGACAGAATGTATGACATATGTCCCGATACGTGGAGAGTGGATAGTGCATAGAAGTGTCTTCATACTTTATTATCGCTCACATTAAATATGTCTTATGACTACTGTGGAGGGGTGTCAGGTATGGGAATCATGGGTATGCAATAATGGGCCTAGGTTCATAGGTGTTGGTTGGTACAGATTTATTAGGTCTGCCCCATGGGAGTGATTAATATTCCTATGTGGGTATAGCACATGCCTATACCTTCCAAAAATGAAGAACCCATCTACTGGATATTGTGTAAACCATTGGGGGAAGACGTAGGGACTTATATCAGTGTCATGTAAGCGATTATCATGGACATACATGTGTACGAATAAGATGGTAACCATACCTCTCAACCTTTCAGAATAAGACATCTGGACAAAGGCATATTTAAATAAGTACAAATAGGGACTATTTTAAATATTCCTCTGACAAAGTTAGAACGTTGATAGAATAATGGATAATTCATTAGTATGAATGTTTTGAGGGTTATTAGTTATAAAATACTAATGTCTGTCATTATTACCTAACCTCACAGTCCTTAATGACCTGCCACTAATCTACCAGAAAGGCACAATATTATAAAAAAAAGGAACATTATAAGTCTAAGTTCAGGACATTTACCAAAAATGTGTACACTTGAGATGTATGAAGGTAACCCTGTCCTAAATAAATGTATAGAACTAGTGATATTAGGTGGACAAGTCTGAAGAAAGACGTGATGACAAATGACAAAACATGTATAAGTCAAAAGCATGTACCTCGATAAATGTGAATGAATACATATGCCCTGTGATTGTCAATGTGGAAGGTTAATAGAAACAAAATAAATGTGTCCCTCAGGGTGTTATGCAGTGTCCCCGATACAGTGTTCAGTCTCCCACACTCGCATGTGAGTTCTGCCAGTGACAGAAAGCGCAAATACCGGCGAACACATAAGATAGATGATAGCATAATATGTTTTGATTAGCACCTGTTGGCTTTTGTGAGGAACACAACACTCTTGGTGGGTGTGTCGTGCAAAAGGAATGTAATGGCATCTGGCCTGTTATTTCTTCTTGTGTGTAGTGGTGTAATAAAATGATATATCTTGTATCAGAAACAGATACATGTTATAGAAAACAGTATTATCGACTATACTACTACAAGACAAATCTGAAGGTATGAAAAGCGCTGAAGTAGTCAGTTTAGTATTGGCTGCAGGTATGTGTTGACATGTCAAATGTCACAGCTGTATATATAGTACCTATAGGGCTGTTACTGTTACAAATGATGAAAGTGGGAACTGCTTTGTAGAAATGTCAGACGTAGCAGGTCAAAACATACCTGCAGCCATGCATACTTCACAAATAGACATATTAGCACACAGCAAAGCTTAGGCCAGGAGTCATGGAGCCTTGGCCGGCGTGTACGAGTAGAGGAAGAGTAGAGCAAGGCAAGATGTCTGCCGAGCTATTCAGCAATATCCTGTAGGGGCGTGTAAGACAGCCCCTAAAACGAACATTGCACGGACAATGTTAGGATATGCAAATTACCCCATTTGTAGGTGAAAGCTATGCAAATGATGTAAATCTGCAATACATGAAACAGTAAGCTGTCCGTGCAAGAGTAGAGTTATGTGCAGAAATGTACTTGGATGTTAACCGAGTTATGTTCTGCAAGTAGCTAAACGGAGCAATGTCAGCTGCAAATAAAGGATGAATTTAGTTGAAGAAGCATGGCAATGTCCAAATATAAGGCCAGTGGCATATTTTTCCAATGGAAATTAATAAAACTCTATTTGTCCTCCCCCAATCTCCGGTGTGTAAGCGTAGCGCAGTGGCGCAAAAACGCACTGCGCTTTTAAAACAAGAAAAATATTTAAAATAAATTGTAATTTTAGTTAACAGTTAGTTCGCCATGCAGGTGAATGGCAAGCTGAAGACAAGATGGCTACTGAGTACTGGTTGCTATGTGTGGAAGCGCTCTGTCAGAGATGTAACCAAGCATTAATAGGCAATCCAATGCAATTGAGGCTGAGGATAGTAAGTCACAATTTGTCATGCCATATGGGCCAAGCCACTACAGTGGAAGAGTAGGTTAAGGGGACTATCAGAGTAGAAGATAGGTGACATCATGAGTGTGTATGTATAAAACACTGTAAACCTATAGGAGCAATGTGTCACGTTTGCTGTCAGTTACTCATCAGTGGAAGAGGCGTGTTATGATTTATCCTAGGTACAGTCAGGAAACTGATGGTGTATGCCATGGATATCACTGAAGTTTCTTGCAAACCTGCTGACAGTGTGTTCACGCCTGTGCATGCCTGTAAGCTCGAGTAAGCATGTGTGCGAGCGTGTCAGCTAGTGTAAGAATGTTGAAGCCTGTGTAATGTCGTGTAAGCCAGTGTACACATTTGCAAGCATGTATAAATCTGTATTACACACATCACACATGTACTGCACACTCTGAAACACATGCTGCTAATACTACACACATCAGTCAAATGGCACATGGATGGATAATAAATTTTCAGAATTAACAGTGCTGTAAACTGTACTACATTGATGTTCATAGCTGCAATGCATCATGCCTGCTTACATACACCTAGAAGGATATCACACTTTGTGTTAACAACATTTTAACATTATTACAGTGCTATAAAGCCACCCTGTGCATCAGCACCATGTTAGTCTGTTCCTGCATCAATGTTACACATTACATGTGGTGGCACAGGTTTCATCATATACACAGGGTATGGTGTTTCTTTTCCAGAGCCTGTCATTGAGCCATCCAATCAACATGTAAGTATGTGTGTGTGTGTGTGTGAGGGACAACAGTGTTTGCATGGCCCAATGTTGATGCAGTGTGTGTGTGTATGTGTTAGCCCTAGCTGTTTGTTTCATGTGTGTGTGTCTACATGTACACAGTTTCAGCATGTGTCAGCCATATACAGGAGGTTGTGGGACAGTCACAGACTGTACCTGCCAGGCTGTACAGATTGCCATTACTGGCCATGGACACCCCTCCATGCATTCAACAATATTCCAGTCCTGCACCTGTCAATGTATACACATTCATTCTTGGGATCTGTATCGCAACCTGTGGATAAACGGGAGTCAGTAATGTTAACCTGATTTGCATAGTATTGTCAGTTAATACATAATGATATGAGCCATACTCATCCTCCAAAGTAACAACCACTGCTGACTGTTGCTGAGATGTGCACACGACCGTTTAAAGGGGCTGTACTAACATTGTTTTCAATGTCCCTTGTAATACCCAGCAACAAAATAACTGGTGACTACACAACTATAACCCAGGATCACTACTGCACACAGTATGTGCACTATCACAGAGCCATAGCAAATTTAGATACATCCAAGGTGATCACAAACAGATAATGCAGCACATTCAAGAGTGCTAATATCCACATACATATCAATATCTATCTACATTACATATATATAAATAGATATACACACACACACACTTGGCCTGGTTGGGATCAGAACACAGACCTAATTACCTTATCACACTACAGCATTATGCATTTACAGAATGTGCTACCTAGATTACTGAACACAGTGCTCCCAGAGGCATACTTCTAGGTGGGTGACATCATCCGCAAAGGCAAAGACGCCGATAGGGAATGTATGTGGTGTGAGGCATCTAAAAGCATTACTGTGTCCCCAGGCAGCTGGAAACACACACACACACACACACACACACACACACACACACACACACACAGGCACACACTTAGCAGGGCTGGGAGTCAAACATACACATAACTACCTTATCACACTACAGCAATACGCATTTACAGAACAGGCCACCAAGATTACTGAACGCAGCACTCCCAGAGGCATATTTCTAGGTGGGTGACATCATCCGCAAAGGCAAAGACACCGATAGGGAATGTATGTGGTGTGAGGCATATAAAAGCATTACTGTGTCCCCAGGCAGCTGGAAACACACACACACCACAGAAGCACACACTTGGCAGGGCTGGGAGTCGAACATACACCTAACTACCTTACCACACTACAGCATTATGCATTTACAAAACGCGCTACCAAGATTAATGAACACAGCACTCCCAGAGGCATACTTCTAGGTGGGTGACATCATCCACAAAGGCAAAGACGCTGATAGGGAATGTATGTGGTGTGAGGAGTCTAAAAGCATTACTGTGCCCCAAGCAGCTGGAAACACACACACACACACACACACACACACACACACACACACACACACACACACACACACACACACACACACACACATACACATACACACACACACTTGGCAGGGCTGGGAGTTGAACATACACCTAACTACCTCATCACACTACAGCATTACGCATTTACAGAACACGCTACCGAGATTACTGAACACAGCACTCCCAGAGGCATACTTCTAGGTGGGTGACATCATTCGCAAAGGCAAAGATGCCGATAGGGAATGTATGTGGTGTGAGGCATCTAAAAGCATTACCTTGTCCCCAGGCAGCTGGAAACACACACACACACACAGGCACGGCTGGGAGTCGAACATACACCTAACTACCTTATCACACTACAGCAATACGCATTTACAGAATGAGCTACCGAGATTACTGAGCACAGCACTCCCAGAGGCATACTTCTAGGTGGGTGACATCATCCGCAAAGGCAAAGACGCCGATAGGGAATGTATGTGGTGTGAGGTGTCTAAAAGCATTACTGTGTCCCCAGGCAGCTGGAAACACACACACACACACACTTGGCAGGGCTGGGAGTCGAACATACACCTAACTACCTTATCACACTACAGCATTACGCATTTACAGAATGTGCTACTGAGATTACTCAACACAGCACTCCCAGAGGTATACTTCTAGGTGGATGACATCTGCCACAAAGGCAAGGACGCCGATAGGGAATGTATAGAGAGTAAGCAGTCTGAAAGCATATTACTGTCCCAAGGTAGACGTAGACAAACATATGGTAGTTGTGTGATCGGGGCAACTAAATATCTATGAAGCACTACAACAACACTACATAGATATGGGATGTGCCACAGATAGTACACCCTGCAAGACAGTCAGCCAGTGTGTTCAATGTAGGCATCCATCGTGATGTTGAAAATGGACATCTGTTGCCTGTATGTCCACCATCGCTATACAGGATGTCAATGGCCATGCCCATACACAGAGGCACATCACCGACACAAGGTGTCACTGGCCATGCCCACACGCTTAGTATCACACGTCTGTTTGGAATGTACTGTGTGCACACAGATTCTAAACACGGAAGGGCGCAGTTTGGAATGTACTGTGTGTCCATCTACACAATGGCATACTGGGCATGCTCACACACTTAGCAGTTGCAAAGGGCAGTCTTGCATGCACACAGATTCTAAACACGGAAGGGTGCAGTTTGGAATGTACTGTGTTGTGTGTCCAACTACACAATGGCGTACTGGGCATACTCACACACTTAGCAGTTGCAAAGGGCCATCTTGCATGCACATGGATTCTAAACACATAAGGGCGCAGTTTGGAATGTACTGTGTGTCCATCTACACAACGGCGTACTGGGCATGCTCACACACTTAGCAGTTGCAAAGGGCCATCTTGCATGCACATGGATACTAAACACAGAAGGGCACAGTATGGTATTACTGTCCCCACGTACATGAAGGCCACTCACATGTATTGACCAGTACACACTCAGGACCCATCACAGATGTCTCAGGTGCAGATCAGAGAGGTACACACCGCAGTCTACAATGTAGCCCTCAGACATCACCATGTCATTGGACCAGCAATACATCAACACAACACCGTGTGACTCATGACCAGTGGACTGTACATAGGTATACAGCAACTGTGCAGAATACACATGTACTGACAGGGTTCCATCATGTGTTATGCATTGCAATGATACCAATGTACATACCAGGTTGGCTCTACATATAAAAGGGGCCCTGGGTCTTACACAGCTGTGACAGATGACTATTGCTGTACACCAACGAACACACATGTTTGGATATGTCATATGTGCATGGACCACACACACAACACATATGTACATAGCATAGCTTTTGCTGTCCTCTGTGCAGACATGTGGCTACAGCAATCATACGCACACAAATAGAAGGTGGGTCAATGGCTGTTGAATGCCAACAGTACATGAGGTAGCAATGTTGACCGAGGACACATTCCCTCTGTACTAGTTACCCATGACACCCATCATATCATGCAAAAGTCCATATGTTATGCATGTAAACACACATGTCCACCGATTGCAATGCATACAAACATGGCTACATGACAGGCATGTAGGACAAACACACATGTACAAACTGTAGTGTGCATGCAGCTGCCATGCATGTGCAGTAGCTGATGTAAGTAACTCATCTGTGCCTAACTTCAACATGCAGTTGCAATGCAGCCCCATCAGTGACACCTGTATATGGTGACATACTGACAGTACGGTAGGATGTACAGCAGGAATGGATGGATGTGTGTACGTAAAGTGGGGATCCACCTGTGTAGATGGATGTTCGCTGGGTATGGCTCACAAGTGTCACACGCCATCATACCATTACATGTGCAAACAGTACGCTATGTTACTGTTACCTGACAGTGAAGACATAAAACCTACACAGCAGTCAGGTGTTACCGACTGTACATCACTCGACACCTGTAACACTTACATCCTCCTGTGTGCATATAGCAGCACAATTGCCGGACATAGTGTTGGTACACATAATGCGGCCAATACTGCTGCGTGTCTGTCAGACGTATCATCATATAGCAGGTGTATCATTCACAGCACTGCCATGTGTGTTTGCATGTGTGACCATATATGCCACATATGGTGGGGAATACATCCCAATTGTGACACACCCCTGTACACTGTTGTAGACATCTGTACATACTGCAGTGTGGAAAGCATGACGTAGGCAGGTGTGGTGTGTGTACCACAAACATCAGCTATCCATATGTGTATGACAGTTGTGGTCTCCACAGTGTGTGTGTGTGTGTGTGTGTGTGTGTGTGTGTGTGTGTGTGTGTGTGTGTGTGTGTGTGTGTGTGTGTATGTATGGCTGTCTTGTGCATGGAGTGAGGGTGTATGCTACCATACAGAACACACAGGATCCCAACCCCTCATGGAGATGCATTCTACTACCCTGTTGATGCCATCAGTCTCAGCCGTACTGGCAACCTGTACATGTCCCTTCTCTGTGTCACGCCGTGTGGATGCACAGTACTGTGAGGGTGATGACCACATAGGCAAGTGTCCTCACCTCAACACTATGGGGTGTGCTTTATAGTGTTGTTGACCCCGTGAGTGTGGGCATGTTCCTGTACTGTGACAGGGTATTACTGCTACACAGTGAGGCCTCATGCTATCAAGTGGCCTCTAACGTTATCATTGTCCAGACCACTGTGTACAACCCCTGCACCATGTCAACATACCTGTGATGTGACCTGGTATGGATGTCACGTCTCTAGCCACTGTAACCTACTAAACTGCACGCAGGCTGCTGGATCAGTATATGTGTGGACATCTGTGGTACGTTAGACTTTCCAGCTGTCCAGTTGAGGCTATGTATAGCATGCTGAGATTGCCATACGTGCCTGTGAGTACTCCACAGTTACACATGGGAGACTGCAAACACTGCTACCTGTAGGCACATGCAAGTAGACCATAAGGAGGGAACCACGGCATCATTACCAACATGCTGTTACTGTTGTTACCGAGACACATACTGTGAACATATAACAATGCATGCTACACCTGTACTACATGGTTGTGCACATATAACAATGCATGCTACACCTGTACTACATGGTATGTCTGGTGCGTGTCAACAGTACACAACTAATGTAATATACACGTCTCTCACCATTCTTAGACAACTAATGTAATATACACTTCCCTCACTAGTCGTACACAACTAATGCAATACACACATCTCACTATTCTGTTCACCCTGTGCATCAGACCATTTGAGCATGTCCCTGCACCGATAGTGTGGATGACAGGGATGTGGCACAGGCTTCATCATATGCACAGGGTGATAATGTGTGCCAGGGGAATAGGCTGCACCAATGGGTGACATCATGTGTGTGGGTAAGAGCCGGTGATATGATTGGACATGTCTGTTCAGTATGCATGTGGGTGTTGTAGTGCCCTACAGATGTGTTTGCTGTGTGCGTGTATGTGTGCACATAGTTCTGCCTTTTGTGAGGCCTGCACAGGGGTATTATTGACAGCTCCAGATTGTACAGACCAGGTTGTACAGCTCACTGTGTCCGTGACCTGTGCCTGCCAGGGGTTGCACTGGCACTACCAGGCAGAGGTACAGATTGGCTACTGTCCAACAACCCATGTCCACTGGAACTGTGTCCCCACTGGGAACATCCAGGGCCATGTTCACGTGACCTGCTGTGTCCTGGTGTGGACAGCGCAGCACCAGCTGCACTGCTATTGCTACCAGCACTATGGGAGCGGGCATGTGAGGTGGCATGCTCATGTCGACCTGCACTAGGTGGTGTAGCTGGCCTACGTCTATGTGGCCTATGCCTCACTCCTACCAGATGTTCCATTACAGACAGCTCATGCTTGTGGATTGCCATGCCACGGTCAAGGATTCTGACCATGTCACCCAACTGCCTGTCCAGAACATCAGCAATCTGCTGTTGAGCATTTGCCAATGCCTGTATGTTGTAAGTTAGGGTACGGATAGCAGCCCTCTGCAGCCTCTGCCCTTCTCTGTACTGCCGTTCAGCACGTGCCTGTGCCGTCCTTACAGTCTGGAACATGTGTCTGGTGATACCAGCTGCTGTGCTCTGTCCTGCAGGTGCATGTCTGCCAGAGGTCCTCCTACGAGCAGCACCGGCCACATGCCTGTGTGGCACATCTGCAGACATTACACTGACACCATGGTGTGGAGACACACCTTCTGTAGCCACCACACGTTCCTGTTCCACGCTAACAGACGCTGACTGCCCTTCCTCTATGGCCACTGGCGATGCGGTATGTGTTGGCAGCAGAACTGTGTGCGGGGAAGAGGGGGACATAGCTGGGATGGCAACCATTGTCACAGATTCAGCCCCTGACAACCCTGCCTGTACCTCATGCATATGTTCATCACTGCTAGTATCTGTGGGGACACTAACATCAGATGGACCGCAGGAGGGTAACGCACCTACATCACCTGTGAATGCAAAGAAAGACTCTAAATTACAATAGGCACACACACACACACACACACACACACACACACACACACACAGACACACATACACACACACACACACACAGACACAGACACACATATACACACACACACACACACACACACACAGACACACACACACACACACACACACACACACACACACACACACACACACACACACACACATACACACACACCATGCATGTGATTTGACAGATGGCATGCAGCATGCCTGTGATACAGCAGACGGCATGCAGCTCAGACATTAATAGTATTAGTAAGCATACCCCCTGGGGTGCACAATACAGCAAGCATGCGTCATATCAGTAGCCATGCAGTTCACACAATCATGGTAGTATGCATGCATCCCTGTGATTCACCATGTGGACCAGAACAGGATAACAGTACACATAGCTGACGTGACCTTGATATGTAATCTGCTGACATGTGCATTAACATGCATTCATGTCTGACACAATGGTGTCCTGACATGTACAGTGTCGTAATGGCCATCACATTGCGGTGTTGTCTGTATGCCCTACAGATAGAATGCATGTTTAGCAAATGTGCATGTGCATGGAAGGGTAGTGTGAGCCATCTACATTGCTGTACAGTGTGGGGTACAGACACTGTGCCACTGCATGGCATCATGAGGAGTCTATATTGCTATACAGTGCATAATATGTAGACATTGCATAGCCATAATGGCATGCATACCCATGACATAACTGTGGATCGTGACCCACGATGCTGAGGTGTATACACAGCAAACTATGCTGAGTCATGTGACAGGTCCCTGGAGGACCTACAGATGACACCCCTGCACAACAACTACAGAGTCTTAGCTGCCTGGAAACCATGTTCACACATAGCGGACTTGTCAATTCACCATGTCCAACATGACATTGCTGTACCACACACACGAGGTGCACAGCTAACGGTGATGTCCTACAGCAGCAAGGGAAATGTACAGTATCTGTGGCCTGATGTGGTGTCAATGTCTGTGGAAGCTGTAGAGGTGACTACTGTCATGCTATGACACAGGCGTGATGTTCAACACATCTTATATGGTAGACGTCAGTGACACCTCCACTGGCTGTGCACAGACTTTTAGGATGTCCAGTGTACCACATCAACTGTATAATCGGTCAACTAAGGCTATAATTGGACCATGTGTGGACAATGTGAAACAGGGTCCATACACATCACATCTACTCTGTGGCTACATATCTCTGGCCATCCCCCATGGCCATGTGTGCACATGTGTTGGACAAATGTGTGTGATGGCCATCTATCACACGTCTGTGTTATCCCATATGTCATACACCCATAGATGTCAGATATGTCACCATCCACAGGGCTGTGCAGACAACAGGTTGTATGTGGGGTATGGGTTATGGGATAGTGTGACATTATTGCAGCCAATACACTACATGTCTGGGACATGTCAGATGGCACATCACAATGTGTGCACCCATTGCAGGGGCATATAACACAATGGTGACACCTGTGGGCTGCCCATATCACAGATCACTGTGTGGTACTGTTTGCGTATCACACGTGTTGTTCCAATGTATAGTACATATGCCTCCATTGTAGTACACCTCCACCGTTGTATGCACAGCTGACCACACATGTAGCGATGACAAATACTCTGGTTTCATGTCGGTGTATCATTTCGTTTGTATATATTGCACATGGGTGGCCTGTGTGAATGATGGGTGACGCGACCTGTATATCATAAATGGAACAAACATCAAGTGTACAAGTGTTAACTGGCCACATGGTGAATAGATCTATGCTTTTACATGGCTGATACTGATGACAGTCTCACCTGCAACGGACTCATGTCTGTGCGGCACGCCAGAGGTACCTGTATAGGGATGACACAGCAGTATGAACATTATCCATAACTGTATGACAGCCACAGGGTGCACTGTGCATGTTAACACATTTGCCTGTACACTAGCATATAGTATGCACATGTGTGCATACACAGGGTAGCATACTATAGTATGCAGCATGTGTGTCCACATACCGTGCATATGTTGTTACATTACATAATGTACAGTGACACATGCACATAAATGGGATATAGTAGCCATATGTGCAGTACTGACATACCAGGAAACTCCAGGCTCATTGGTTGGGAGACACCCACCTCCACGATGGCAGCTAGTGTTTGTGGATGCTGTTCTGAGGGTGTCCCCAGACTGGCCAGTAACTCCTCAGTGTGTGTGAGTGGGGGCTGGGTTGGTGGCCCACCACCTGTTCCACCTTGTTCCCTGACGATTGCAGTGGCACACTGTTTTGCATGTCGTATCAGGTCCATGCAGTGTCTACGCACTTGCTGGTAGGTGCAGTTATGGCCACCCACATCGTTTACCCTCCTGCGAAAATCCTGCCACAGGTCATCCCGCTGCTGGGCATGCTGTGGCACATGGCTGAACAACACCTTGTAGTTCTCATGGAGGTACGGGATGAGGACATCATCCTCCTGGCGGCTGTATGCTGGAAGGCATGTACGAGACATTATCTGTAAGTCATAATGATGGTGACAGGTCACAGTTTCAGAGATGTACAGAGATACTGCTGCACATACATTTCTATGACATCTAGTACATCTGCACAGTTATCTTTGCAAATCATCATTACACTGACACGACTGACATGTTTGTGTCACACACATGTAACACCCGTTATGCATTGGATATCATCACCATATATGTGTGTCACCTCATTACAGTGTTCATACTCCATGTGAATGCTGTCTTGATGTGAGCATGTCTGTTTGCCTGCACTGGTGTTCTTACCTATCTGCACATGCCTGGATGTGTCCACGGTAATACTGCTGACCTTGATGCTGTGTATATGTCACATATCAACACAGACACAGCCTTAATGGACTTGAGCAGTGACAATGCACACATACGCTTGGAAACCTGTACACTGCATGTGTTTTGCCATATACATCTACACAGCACTGTACAGCTGTTCAACATCCTGCCACAGATTGGCTGTGTTGCACATGTGATAGACATGGGACAAAGGCTATTGGACATCATTCGCAGGGATGGTTATCAACCATAGCATGTACGGGCAAGGTTTCCTAGCTGTAACTGACAACCATTATGCCACTGCAAGGTGCATCAGTGCCACATTACTGATCCAGACAGTTGATACTACATCTACCATGCGGCCATCACACCATGTATGACTGGGATGACATGTGCAGCTTTGATTGACAGGGTTGCATGGTATGATGGGTGTATGTCACATGTATGGCACAGGGATCTGTCCAGCATGTAGTGATCCTAGTATTAGGATGGTGGCTGTCCATTACATATGTCTTTCAGATCAGGATATGGACATGAAGCATGTCCATGATGATGGACATGCTTCATGTCCATGATGATGGACATGAAGCATGTCCATCATCATGGTGTAGCAAATGTCTTTATGCAAGGTAGACAGCATGCTGCATAGTGGAGGTGAGGATTGTGAAGGCTGTTATCGCCCATCCACGCATGGCCATTACCCCTTAAAGGTGATATGTGATCCAATATCAGTCACCCCAGTGCTGTGTATGCCTGCCCAATGATCTCCGTGCTCATGGATGGCACCCTGTCATAACATGGGTACCTCGTATGACTACCTAAGGGGCCTGGAGACATCACCAAGTCAGGGAGGCGTACTGCACAGCACCATCCCTTACACAGTGTCCATAATGTTGACCACAGCCTAGGTGGTAGTTAATGGGTACAGGGATGTTTACCTAGCAGTGACAATGCTGATATCATCCATCAGAATGTGCACATATGTCACACCTCACTCACACAGCCCAGTCTGTATGTTGTTCACAACACTGACACAGCTATTGCTCATAGGTCATTGCCATTCACATCCTTACATACACAGATGCCTAACATTTGTCTGTGTGGTATGGGCTACAATGAGGGTGGAGTACAACACATTAACCCTGTTTTACTGTAGCCGGCACTGGTGTGATATGCACATGTCACTCTGACACCTTTTGTAGTTGTGAGTCTGTCAACAGGCCACTGGTAGAACACTCCTGTGACATTCAAAGGTATTTTTAATCAAACATCCATACTGTCTTGTACATCTGTACTGCTAACATCTACATTGATAATGGTTCATGGACATGCAGACCATACTCAGCAGGGTTATAGTGTGGTGCCACCCATTATGACTGTTGTCACCACTTGTGGGTTGATATTATCCAACACCCTATCTGTATTGTATGTTCATGCTAAGCACTTGTTCAGAACTTGTGAGCGTGTCCTGAGCTACTGATTAATATAGCACCCATTCCACACCATTTCCCACAGGTACACTGGCTGTCCTCAAATTTCCAGCTTGCTTATGGTACGACAGCTGTTGCACACACATAACTCACATATCCTGTGAGACATGGTTGTATATACAGGCATGTCCAACTGTCACGTACCAGTGCTATTGCCTGTCTGTATGATGGATATGTCATACATGTGGCAATAGAGCAATTGTCTCATGTACACATTCAATGCTCACCTCCCAACATACAACAATACAGCCTGTGGGGGATGCACTTATGCAGCCCTGCTGGAGGTAATGCTGTCACCAACCCTGACTGCACCTGACAGTCATGTGGGGATGTGTAACATTCGCAACACACCCCACTCATCACATAGTCTCACATGATCTCCACCACAGGCTACACATATGAGGACAACTTGTGCAGTACCTCTCCATACTCTGTGTAGGCACCAGAGGCAGCCCATATCACGGAACACAACATCACCAACATATAGCCCACAGACTCATGTGTGCCCATCACATACAGCCAATAGGGTGTTATAACATACACTACACACCAGTCATAGGTGACTCTGTAGGCGGTCACACTGCAGTTCTACACAGCAGGCTACACAAGGCGATAGTCGCTTACATCTTGCTGTCGGGTAACTGGTTCTGCTACATAACCTATGCACCCATGCCACACCTCACCAGGTACAATGTGACTGTCATTCTCCATGTTAGTGGGACTGCCCTGAGATGCCACTTCACAGACTACGTGTGCAGGGATATGCAATAGCTCACCAATCTTGTAGCCCTGAAGGTGTGGGCCAAGCCCTGGGGAGCATTATGCATTCATCCGGACCCGATATCACTGTACAATGACTGACTGTGTCACTTCAACAGTTGCCTATGCTTCTGCTGTCATTCCAAAGGCATCTGGTATCTGTCCGCTTTGACTGACCTGGTCAAACACAATGCTTTGGCAAAGATGACCTGCACCTGTCAGCCCTGGGAGTACAGATCACATGTAAGGCTCTTGCTGCTTTTATACTGCCTGTCTTGCACAGTTTCCAATAACAGTCACCAGCAGAACGGGAACTGGCAAGTAAGACATGTGGTCATGTGACACAATGCTTGCATCTTCCTCTGTGATGCACGCAGGCAAGGCACAACTTATAATGCACCACTTCAATATCTCTGCAGTGACTGGGACCTGCCTCTAGGCTCTGCAGAGCACACCTGCAATGACAGGTTATAAACAGATCATACCTTTCAGGCACATACCTGGACTGGCACACCCATGGCTGAGGTGTTCCCATATCCCACTATGTTGTACACACATCCTGGCTAGTTTCTTAGCACAATGCATCAGAGGTGCTCCACGTGCAACTAACTGTGTCCAGAACCGCTATACACATTGTAACAAGCTACAGATTCAACAACATATCCCACGGTTACCAGACCTCATTTGTTGGTGTACTGGACAGTAGGGCTCAGACAGCTACTATTGATGTGTGACTGACACTACCCCACACTTAACTGGGATAGCCACTCATGTACCGACACATCCGTGAGTCATAACCTCTACTCGGCTGGATCAACCCATACACACCACCTCCAAGACCAACATTATCCTTGACATGAACACTACCAACATGTGACTGGTGTTCCACACCTGGGGTTATCCCCTCTTTGGTGGATTCTGAACATATGCTAATCACCCTTGTTAGCCACATCCCGGCACCACACCTTTCACGGCATACACAGTACATGAATACTACAACAACTACTACAGACGTCTTATGACAGTGGTAGTTAACGTCATGACACCCATGCAGATGGACAATGCACATACAAATGCTGACACATACCCCAATGCACTTCATTAGCATGTACACGACTGCATGGAAAATGCTATTCCACACAGAGCCATGATGGTACACACCAGATAACAGACGCCACTCTGGTGGTCAAGTTCCATGGACATAATTTACAACAACAGGCGGAGGCTGTTGCACAGTGGTGTGCAATCCCATGGGTGGGGTAGCTCACTGGTCAGCCTTGGTAGGGCCATGGGATCCCTCATCACATACTCCAAGACTAGCTACGTAAACATTACTGTGGCACATTCTGGGGTGTACCACAAGGCATTATGGTGGTATGTCAGTAGTCATTGGCAATAACCACATCTGCTCTCACATACAACAGTCACTCAGGAACATAACAGAACCAGGTGATGTTGGAAACATGTTGGCGGATGGGTTCAATGCTAACATTACACCCTCTCACTCACTACAGGGCCACAATCCATGCAGGAACATTGCAGTGTCCCTGCGGTCACACTTACACAGTACTAACCTGCACTCTATATGTCCTGGGACACTGGCCTCATGTCACATTCCAAAGTCCTAGACTGTGATGTCCACAAACCTCTGAACGACATGTCTCCCCACTAGGCCACCATATTCAGTAATAGCCTTGTATCAGACATTGTGGCCCCTGAATGGCACACAGCAACAATTATCACACTCCACACAGGCGGCGCCACAATGCATGATTGGGACTATAGTCCTCCACACCTGACTGGACTGTTCTGCATGGCTATGGGGCACATCATCATGGACGTCATTCACAGAGACATTGTTGGGCTCCAGTCCTTTGATGCCACCTGGTTTGGACTTGTTAGGGCCAGAGCATGGCCCCTACACCTGGTGGACTCCTTTCATACAGTTACCAGGGTAGTTGATGATGGTACGGGGGTCCACACATCCTACATTGTCCTCTCATTGCCTTTCAGCACCGTTCTCCATTCTGGTATTGACAACATACACATCCACCTGCACATTGTACCCTATGTCTCAGGATGTTATGCAACATGGCTCATGGACAGGACACACACAATGTGGGTAGCATACCATAGTACCTACTGCATTTCAGTTACACTTGGCATACCACAGTCCTCAGTCATAGGGACCCTCATGTTGAGTATATGCTTCCCTGAGGTACAGGCTAGCACAGAGAGACTTTCCCCACCTAGCTTTACAACCCCCTGCATACAAAGCACCATGATTGATCCACCAGCTGATACTGACTCCATCCATATGGGTGTCACTGTGACAGATACCTGATATGAATATCATGGCCTCATGCTGCATGACACAAGGTGCATGAACATCACCTTTGTATTACACCATTCACCCACTGACTATCACATAGGTGGTAGTCCCCTACATACATGTCACATTGTACATGTTCGTAATACACACTTATGTCGCACCCACTCCTGTGGTTACCATATTGCCACTGTGGCGTGGATATCCTTCTACGTGGCCACACTTATCTGTACTGGGTGTGTAGCTGGTACATAGGCACCCATTGTACCTCTGACCTCCAGACTTCTACACACATTCAAGGGTGCACTGCCCCGTTTAGGGTGCACCTTACACAACAGCTACAGCTTTACATACCACAACATTAACACGCCATGACGTTTATTGAGCTCCGACAGTTAAAGTATGTGGCTGAACTATGGACACCACATCTGTACACATTTGCTTACTACATACTCAGGGGTGACCTCTGCTGAACAGACAGGGCCCATGTCCACAACAATATTAATGGATATACTCCACATACGCGACATAAGCAAAAGCTACTGTGAGCAACATGCTCATGGATATGTACACACACGCAACGATGAGTGGGATGTGCTTGAGGGTTACATTCCCAAACCGGACACTCACCATGCTTTGGAACATGAGTCCTATATACATCACGCAGGGACACTCTGTAGCACTGTTCATGTGATACCTCACTTGGTGGTTGGGAGACACATGTACCCCAGGGATCACTGCAGTGGCTGTACTGTGCAGAGGTGCAGGTAACACATGGCTCTGCTGTTCACAGGACACTACCCTAGAGAGGTGCCACTGGTGTGAACACTGTAGTTGTGCTTACACATAGACTTGCCAGACTGCATAGTACCCCACCATGAACCTCTGAAGCTATGACATGTCCTTTGTGCATGGTTACTTGGTAGCCCTTCCATTTAGATTAGCTAACATGCTATTACAATGTCCCATGCCTACAAGCCATATGTATCCTGTTATTGTACATGCCAATAGACGATACCTTTGGTATGCATCATATGCCTGTTATGCTGTGTAGAATATCTGACATATCTACCTACAATACTATACATTACACATATTTTACATAGTATCCCATAATACAAATCATACTTGCACAGCGGGACCACCTTAGATATGGCATTGTCGTTATATGCCCATACACATGCCTACTGTGACAGTATATCAACATATACTATCCCCTGCTATGACACGTACTTGTTGGACATACCCTACCACTGACGGCGGGTTCTATGGAATTGTTCTGTTTAAAGCCCTCATGTAGCATCCCTTGTGGTGTCTGTGATGTGTACCTTGTGGCCCACTGCTGGACGGACAGTTTCTACAAGTGTTAGTATGCTCAGCAAGACATCACTACATAAATACCTTTTCCCACTTTATGCATTGCAGACACTTTTAATTAATGCAAAGCAGGCTATACATACACTAAATAATTAATACAAAACATGCTATACATAAACTTACATACCGAGTGTTCTACATACCTTGTTATCGTTCCGGACTTTCGTCTCTATCTCTCTTACACTGTTTAAACAAGTATATGGTATGAGCATACGGTTTGAATGTCTGGCAAGTCATCCTTATATACGTCGATACCTGTAACATGTGGTTTCCTGCTGCCAATTGGTGTTCCTGAGTGACTAATTACTTGCACATCAGCTGTGCAGCTACTCCATTCACCAATTACGCGGCAACAGTGGGGTATAATTGAATTCTCCACTTGGGCGTTGCCCATTTCCCTACCTTCAGGGAGACGGCCTGTATTGTGTTTTGTTGTGTGTAACTGCAACTGCTATGTGTAGAGACAAATATACTTTGGATTCATGTCCCCCATGGATTGTGTGTGACAGCTAGAGTATGTGGTTCAACATGTGGGTGTACCTGTCATCCCAACCGTCTGATAATGGACTACTGCAAACAAAACCTGTAACATCGCCATTTGTTCCATTATACAATGGCTACAGTTTTGCATGGTGCCTTTAATTGTGTCTCTCACAAGGTATGTTTACGGTTCTGCAGATGTAATTGACTGACTGGATATTTGTGCTGTAATTACAGTCTGTATTGCTATAGTTTCTAGTGTGGGGGATGTCGGTGGGTGCATGTAGCATATACAGATTTGTGGGGCTTGCATTTCTACATATTCCATATATATGTGTGTGGGCTTCTTCCCTAATTAAAGAGCTATCAGTTAGTAGACTTATGTTACGGGATTTTACATTGGGCCATTGTTAATTGGTTTCTATATAGTATGCAGGTGAGGTTGATACTTCCATACCTCCAGAATTGCAGTGATATGTAAAGGGATATGTCTAAATGACAGCTATCCCGTGTATTTCTGTCCCAGATATTTGCAGTCATTGCAGTTGTGTTGGTGACAGAACCTCTTTGCCATGGGTTGCCACCTTTTCATATGGCCATTGTTGGACACTTGCGGGACACACAGTGGTGTTTACAGGCTGACACATAGCCACGGTCAGTACACAGGACAGCACATACTTTTATCCTCAATACATACCTATTGTTGTGGGACTTTGGCTACTTATCGTATTGCATGTAACATTTACGTTTCTTACATACAAGCATAACTATTTAATGTAACTATTACATAATATATGGGACATAATAATGTCCTACAATCTCAGACGTTTGCCCTTTGTAATGTTTTATGTCAGGACACACCTGCCCAGGGAGGGGGCTGTCCCTCCTAATGTGGGACAGGTGGTAACCGTATGCCTATGGCTAGCTATATCCACACCTATCGTAATGATCTACCTCCAAGTTGGCACTAACAGACACACGCTGCGGACACACATACACACATTACAGTCACACGGAGACGCACACTGCACCCTCAACATACACATACACAGACTACGGCACTCACAAACACAGTTGAACACAGTACCTACATGGACCACAACACCGGCAGCGGTAACTAAATGTCCCTTCATATCGTCATACTATTACTCGCGGTTGCACTGTTTTGGTACTGGGTTCTTTAGGACTTTCAGCCTCATGGTTACACGTGTTGGTATGTTACACATTCCATAGTTGGCGGTATCCTTTTTAATTGTACCTCCAAGGTGTTATGAATGTCATTGACCTATCTATATATATTTTCAGATATCGTTGAATCCATATATATCAACATATATCACTCTATCGCCCTTTCTATCTGTATTATATATGTATATATGTGTATATATATATATATATATATATATATATATATATATATATATATATATATATATATATATATACATATATATATATATATATATATATATATATATATATCTATATATATATATATATATATATATATATATATATATATATACATCTGACAGGGAAAGTGACAGGCAAGCTACACCTTTCATTGTGTACTTGTCGGTGTATACTGTTTCCTGGACTCCGCACATTTGTGTCTGTACCTGTCACATTACGCACCTGCCGTAGGTTAGGGTTACCAGCTGTCCCACTTTGCGAGGCACAGTCCCTCTTTGAGCAGTTGTGTCCTGCAAAAATATTTGTAAACATGGCAAATGTCCTGATATTTTAGGACATACTTATTTTCTATAGTTTATGTAATAGTTGCATAAAACAGTTATTTTGCATCTGAACCACCTATATGTTATAGAAACAGAATAAGTAAGTAAACATTACAAGAATAAGCTTTTATCTAGGCAAAACAGTGAAGTTCTGATTTTCGTACTGGCCGGGTGTATGTGTCGGCCTGCAGACATCTGACGTATGTCCCACATTGGTTACTTGAAGAGGTGGCAACCCTACCATAGGTACATCTTGGCTAGAAATAGTGTTAGGTGTTTGTATACATGATTGCGTGTTCTACTCCTGGCAGTGGTCGTTTTACCCTTCAGAGCAGGTGCTAGTAGTACAGGGGTGAATAATGCTGGTTTCACCTGTTCTGGACATCATTGACCGTGATTTGCACGATATTCGGAGAAGCTTAGCCCTGTTTTGCGCATATCCATATAGTCATATTTAAACGTCGCTTACCAGCAGTGGGCAACGCATATTCCCGCTAATGTGTGCTAAACATGATCTGATGACCTGCATCCGACATGCATTACTCGTGCCTTCGGGATTACGTTACATCCCTTGCAGGACGTGGGACCGGGAACATGCACGACGGTCACTGCATTTAACACTTGGACATCTGGGATTTGTACACATGTTATGTCGTTTTGTATGTGGAGTATACTATGGCTGTTACTCCATACTGCACTCACATGGGTAACTCAGTTAGTTTACATATTGATGAGTCCAGCTAATGGTATGTCCATGTGATGTTTACTGGATGTGCTCTGGCATTGGGTATGTATATCACAGTGAGCCACACATGATACTGTGCTACACCTTCAAACGACCATAGATGGAGCATGCTGGGATGACGAATACCTGTCATGGGTACACCCCCATGCCTTGACACAATATCCATGATTACATTATGTGGAGCCCCTCATTAACGCAGCAGGGACTCCATGTTGAGTGTGTGCAGAACAGTGCTTACACACATGTGCTCCTGTGATTGCCTCTGCTCCACTAAGCGACAGTTGGTTATTCGATGTTGTGGCAACAGCGGACACTGTTTGCCCCATTTGGTGTATGGCCTCTGACAATCGGCCGTGTATCTACCGATGTACCTGGGAACCTATACACACAGCACCACCATATGCTGATAGGTGCATGTACTGTTCAGGTGTTGACATTCCGTGTTCCAATAGCTGTTGTGTGTACAATATTTGAGGGCTGCCTATGTAGGATTCACACAGTGGGCCACCTATACATTACAATTTACAGGTGGTCGTGTTTGTGTGCCATCCATTTTACTGTGTGTGCAGGTGGAGAGGTGTGTCAGTCCGTAGGGGCCTACACTGTCAGAGTATGTGCTATACGTTCCCTCTTTGCCAAGGCGTAGGCATATTGGGCACGCCTCCATCTGCCTACTGGGGCTGGCACAGTGTGTTCGTGGTCTGAATCCCTCTGTGTCTGTGATGGCCTTGGCAATTGCAGTGGGCTATGAGGGTCTTCACCATTTTGTTCCTGCTGCAGCTGTTTCCACAGGATCATATTATGTAGCATGGCACATACTATGAAGATGTGGGCACACATGCCTGGAGACTACTGCAAGGCTCCACCAGATGTGTCCAAGCACCGGAACCATGATTTCAGCATCCCGAACACATGCTCTACAATGATTCTGGTTTGTGCGTGTGCCTCATTATGGCATTCTTGCATGGGTGTGTGTGCATTTCTGATGGGAGTCATTATCCACGGCTCCAGTGCATAGCCAGCATCCCCCACAAGGTGGCCATGTGGGATGTCCCCCCTGACAAATATCTGATACAGCTGTGAGGCATGCCAGATATGGGAGTCATGGTAGCTTCCAGGGCTGCCAGCACACACATCCATGATAATGCCCTGGGCATTGCACATGATGTGGCAGTTGGAGTGGAATCCCTTGTGGTTTATGAAGCGCCTACCATGCTCACCGGGTGGTGACTTGATTTGTATGTGCGTGCAGTTTATCGCACCCAGTACCTCCGGGTAGTGTGCCACATGGTGAAGTGATGCATATTGCTGGCCAACTCCTCCTGAGTTCGGGGGAAGTATATATGCTCATTGGCATGTGGTAACATGGCATCCAGGGACTGGTGTAGTACCCTGGATGCTGATGCCTGTGAGATCCCCATTATATCTCCAGTTGGCCTTTGAAAGGTACCTGTGGCTAGTATTCGCAAGCTTACACATACCTTCGTGTCCACTGGGATGGGTTCCCATCTGTTGTTTCTGGTTCTCAGGCATGGCCGGCACAGCTCCACTATTTGCTGTAAGATGTCTCTGTCCACCCTGTAACGCTCTACTATCTCCAGATCATGTAGCTCCTGGTAGGTTACCCTTGGTCTGAACACTCTTCTCCTCCTCGGGGCTTGCACTGGTTGTCGGCATCATCATCCACAACACCATCAGTCTCTAACACATGCTGATGAATCACAGCTATGGCAGCTCCCAACATGTACATTTTAAAAGTTCCCCATGTGTTTACACCTATGGTGCAGTGTTTGGGAATACACAGGTGTGTGTAGGGTGCTTTCACACTTTATACTATTGTGCTGTGAACACCGATGATGTCATAGGGTGTGTATGTACGATCGTAGCTACAGGGTATCTTATGTGTTTTACTACCGGAACTACTATTGTGGTGCCTTTGGTGTTGAATTACAATTGGCTGGCGTGGATTACCTCTTGACCTTCCCTTTACATTTCTGCACGTTCCACCTACCATTTTCTGGCATGCATCCAGCAGCCTGCTTTCATTTGTACTTTCCTAGACCTGGCTTATCTTGTGTAATGTGTGCTATTGCTGGTCTACTGTCGGCTTGTTTTGCTCTGCTATGACAGATCTCCTGTCTTTACAATCCAATGCCTCCCCTCCTTTCTTTGCAATCCAATGCCTCCCCTATCCTGTTTTGCAGGTTTCTGTTAGCAGACTTGTCAGCTGCCGTTGATTGGCCGCCACAAGTTGATTGTTGTTAATTGCTCAGTAGTACTCCAATTACCCTACTTCTGCATTTCCTTCTTTTCTTCCCCTGAACTTCCTGTTTGTGCTATTGTTCACAACGCGTGCATCCACTTACCGGGTTTTGGGCAGGTTTTCATCCCCGTACACATGCACTTTCGGGAACCATGTGTGCTCTCAGCTAAACAATTCTATACCTTCCTCCCCACCCCTGTCCTGCAGCTTTGCTTAGCAACGGCCAGGCCACATTTGCATTGCTGCAATGTGCTTACTGCTACAGTGGCACACCCCTCTGCTGATGTCATGTATCTCCTCTGAGCCACTCCTCAGTGTTATAGCACTGCACCGTATGGTACATCCTTCATCCAGCAGGACGTTTGCGATTCAGTATTACCTGCCTCATTTGCATGGCAATGACTACTAATTCATAGTTACCACGCCGAACACTGTCACAGGCCCTTAGCAACCCTTGCACCTTGGTTGTGGTGTTCCATGCCTAACATTGCATATTATGGTGAAAACCTGATTTGTATTACATTGCGATTTTATGACATTTTTATATATTTTCTTTATGTTCCTGTTTGCGCACACATGCCCTGCGGTTGTACTGTGCGTTACTGTGGACATAACATTAAATGTTGTTTTTTAGGTGTTGTGCATCTTTTCTTATGCCATTGGCTGTGTATTTAGCCATTGGCATATGTTAACTTTGTAATACATGAGTCTGGTCTGCTTTCATAGCTCCGATGTTCTGTTTGGGAAAATGTAAACCGTGTTTTTTGGTTTACATTTCTGTGGGCTTACGCTACACCTGCACCACTTCATGAATCACTATCTGCCTTAATTTGCATGGTGCGACACTGTGCATGGGGTGCTTAGCATACCTATGCCGAGGGCTGCGCAGTTCTGGTGTACGCCGGTAGTGCATCTGGAATTGGATCGTACCTGAATCACTCGACGGCCATATTTGGCATTATTCCACCTATGCTACGCCTGCGCCTGGCGCAAGCTTCATGAATCCCAGGGGCAGTCTTTAGCACATAATCTAAATGTTCTGGTTATATTGTGAGCTCTTTCACCATAACATCTTTGCTGTTTTTTCATTAATAAACATGCAGTCTGTATATAGCACAGAACCTAAACGTTCTGGTTATATTGTGAGCTGTTTCACCATAACATCTGGGCTGTTTTTCATTAATAAATGTATCCATTCATCTGACTTTCCCTCTCCTTATCCAAGGCACATGAAAATATGAAGTGCCCACTTATAGTACCTGTTCTGCCAGAGATGTATTCTCTCATCGCAAGTAATAATTGCACATGCTCTCTCCAACATAATCATAAATATAACACCAGCAAAAATAATCTCTACTCTTTCATAGTTTCTTTTGTATTAACTGTGCTATTTCTATGAATATTTTGTCTTCTCTGGAAGATCTTCCTCGTATTTCAATAACTTGCACTTAGTACATCCCAGTAAATACTGGTGCCAATGGAATGTAGAGGCCTGTAATCTCATTATGTCAGTTTCTTTGTTCTTTTGCCTTATCACTATCCTGTTAAATGTTCCCTTTTGCCTTCTGCATTGCCATACGTTCTCTCACATTTATGGATGGTATGGTATATATTTTAAAGTCTCTTCTTTGCATACTGCCCTCACAAGCATAGCAAACTAGTCCTGAAACCTGTTTTGGTCATCATGTCTGTACACCCACTTTTCAGACTGAGGATGGACAGTTTCTTTATAATTTGATGTAGTTAAAACCTTGGTGTACCAACACTAAATAAGAATTAACCAAATAAAGAATTAAATGTTCAACTATCGGTATTCTAATCTCAGTATTGTAACTCTAGTTTAAACACTCTGCATATCAGGAATACAATACCCTTTATTTACATATCCTGGGCAAATTGAGTTTTAACCCTCAGAAAGTCAGATTTGTATTTCTTGACTCACACATACATGACTGTTTTTGAAAGGGTTATCAACAAAAGGAAAAAAGTATTTGCTAAAATCAGGACAAGCAACTCTAATAATGATACTTTTTGATTAAACTAAACAGGAAACTAAGTGGGCTAATTAAGTCCAATAAGACCAAATATGAGGACAAGATATCATAGGACCCAGAAAAAAGATAGCTGCAAGGCCTTTTGCAGCTATGTTTGTAATTTCAAATGCAGCACAAGGCAGTGTGCAGAACTGGTTGTCAATGGTGTCACTTTCTGTTTGCAGAGTGACATAGCAAACCTGCTGGCTGACAAATTCAGCTCAGACTTCACCCCCCACTTTCCCCCTGCTACCCCTCCCCATGAAATACATGCTAGCATAACCCCTCCCAACTTTTAACAGAAAACATGTCCTGGTGGCACTTGCTAAGGCCAAAAACACAGCCTCAGTGGGCACAGACAACATCCTAGGATGCCTTCTAAATACCCTGAAACATGACATCATGACCACTTGAATCACTTTTTAACTATAGTTTGAAAACAGGCTTTGTACCAAGGGAATGAAGGATTATAATGGCTATCCCTGTCCACAAGGGTGGACCATCAACCAACCCCAAAAACTACAGACCTATTACTCTGACTATTCTTATATACAAAGTATTGGAATGGATTATGATGGAAATGATCAGCAAAGATATCGACAATCTTCAGAGACTGAATCCAACAAAATATGTTTTTTTTCAAGGGTAGGTCATGGATAATAAACTTGGTGGACTTCTTTGAGAAAGTCACCAAGGCAACGGATGAGGAGAAATGGTATATACTGCCTACCTGTACCTAGCTAAGGCATTCAATACAATATCCTACTCAGGTATCATTGACAAACTCACCAAATTGGGTATAAACCTTTACATAACTCACTGGATTGCCAGTTGAAATACATTCAGGACCCAGGAAGTCAGGGTTGGTGAGGCTACCTCCACAAAGAGACTGGTCATGAGTGGGGTATCTCAAGCATCCATGCTGGGCCTGCTCCTCTTTGGCATCTACTTCTTGGAGATCAAGATCAATCTCAAGTGCCTTTTGCTGACCAAGTTCACAGATGACTGCAAATTAAGAGCGATCATAGACTCACGCCACAACACAAGCCTCTTGCAAGAGTGTCTAACGTGGACAGATGACTGGTGCCAAAGTCATGGCTTAAAACTCGGATCTATATCATGAAATCGAACTTCCAAAATGTCAAACACCATACGTTCGAACTTGGAAGATCAAATTCGGATAACACTGAAACTTCAAAACAGCAAATTTCCTAGGGAAAGAATTTGCTGTTCCAAAAAACACACATATAACACAATCACACCAAACACCTTGAAAACCTACACTAAACCTAACATGCACCACTATCTATGCACTATCCTTAACCCAGCCCTAACCCTAAAGTCCATCACTATCGCACACTTACCTGACCCGTGCCTTAACCATAAAGTCTGTTACTGCCTGTTCGTACACTTACCTTGACCCGGTCCAAAAATGCTGAAGCCGCAGAAACAGCCAACCGAATTCTTTCCTTGGGAAAGAATTCGGGTTTCCGTGGTTTCGACATTCTCAACTTTAGAACTACCAAGTTCGTCCTTCTGGTATTCGGCATTCTTAACGTTCGATTTTGCGATAGGAACCCTAAAACTTAATGCCAAGAAATGCATTATAGTACTTTTAGGAAAACAGCCATCCAGGTAAATTGCTCCATCAAAAAGGCACCCCTAAGAGATGACCTGGTAGTCAGGGATCTGGGAACATATGTAAATAGCAATCTGGCATTTGACAAACATGTGAGCAAAGTAGTAAGAAAATCATTCTATGTTGCTCGATTTATAAATAAAGGCATGGCATCAAGGTCCAAGAAAGTCATATTGCCTCTTTTTTGTCCCTTATCAAACCCATCATTGAGTATAATGCCTACTTCAGCATGTACCTGATCACACATATGCAGCAGTTTGCACACCCACAAAGGTTCCTTACCAAGAGAATCCAGGGCATAAACACATTGTCCTATACAGATCACCATAAGACCCTATCTGTATCCTTGGTCTCATATAGATTACTAAGATGTGATCTATGACTGGCATATGGGGTTTCCTTGGATCCTGCTCTAATGGACCTTTTGCACAACTGCAAATTGAACAGCACTACTATATATAAGGATTTCAATTTTGCTTGAGACATAAATAGGACATGTTGGTGAGACAGATATATATGTGTTTCAATGGATCCCCATTCTCTGAAATTGGCTCTCCATCCAGGTTTAGCAGAGTTCATCCCTAACTCTATTTAAGCATAATCTTGACCAGTAGATGGAAAATCAGAAATTCACCCTGGGTCTGATCCCCCACACATCTCTGATGGCCAGAGGCAGACAGTAAACTATGTCCAAGCCAACAGACCCCCTCCATATAATCTCTAGTAACTTTCTAACTAACATACCCCTTCTTAAATGCCCAAGGTACAAAGGAACACAATTTGGTCGCATGGCTAGGCTTTTAAATGCCATTGCAGTCATTAGCCTAGTATACATATATGGAACCTAAAGAACCTGTGAACTCATGTAAATTATGTTTATTTTTGGAGATTATGGCTGTGGTAATTACAGTGTAACCCATAAGCTCAACTGAAGTATTTCTTTGCATAAACATGTGCATACAAAATATTTTTGTTTTCTTTTTCTACATCTCTAATGAACATGTTATTTATTCATGAAAGTATGTTTACATGTTTTATTGACCTGGTTAGTCTAGGGTTGCTACCTTTTCAAATGCCCAAAGTGGGACATTTTTAGTACAAACGTTAGATTTTGCAGGGCAAAACATACCCACGGCCAGTACAAAGGACAGAACTTCACTTTTTTGCCTAAATAAAAGCTTATTCTTGTAGCATTTTAGTTGTTTATTCTGATTCTTTTAACATTTAGGTGTTTCAGATACAGAATAACTGTTTAATGCAACTATTACATAAAATATGGAAAATAATTTTGCCTTAAAATCTCAGGACATTTGCTATTTTTTCAATTTGTTTGCAGGACACAGCTGCCCAAACAGAGACTGTCCCTCGCAAAGTGGGGCAGGTGGTAACCCTATGTTAGTCCCATTAGACCTATAACCCAGCAGGGGAAGTCTGAGATTGTCTTTATATTAACTAGGGGAAACTTGACCAAACCATGGGGGATGTTGTCCTTCTCTTTTTGATAAGTGTTATGGGATCATTTACATCCACCTGAGCTACAACCAGCTGGATAGATGAGATCTCTGTTTAATGTCTCATCCAAAGGACAGGTATTTCTACACAATAATCACACTTGCATCTGTCTTTTCAATGTGAATGCATTTAAAGACCTGCATAAATTTAGCTATGAATACATCAATCCTTCCATGTGCTTCCCAACAAATAACATCCGTAAGACAGCTTCATACCTGAAATAGAGTATAACCAGATTCCATACATGGGGCAGAACAATCGTCTTTCTAATAATCACTTCTCATCCTTCTCCTTTCTTTGCGTTTCCCTAGCTGTCCACTCTGCTCATGCGCTATATGGATACATTTAATAACTCAAGGGTCCACGTCTGGCTTTGTCATGGTTGATTGACTGATCAATTGATTCATTCATTCGTTTAATCATGTGAGCAATCATTTATGCAATCTATAATTACCAACATTCTTTCTACGTAACATACATCTTTGTATCTAAATTAAGTTTAATCTCATATAAACTGTTGCTATTACTTGTTTTCTTAAGCAATATTTTCTCATTTTTACTACCCTACATTAAACTAATACATCCTGAACAATGTTAGACTTTCTTAAGTTTGTAAGATATCTCAAGTTCCATGGCCTTTCAATAACTTTTAGTGTCAAACAATTTAGTGAGAACTTATCAAAGATATTCATACATAATAAGATGCTTTCTTAATCTTTTATCATGTACAGGATATACATTTCAAAATCTTAAAATTGTCCAGTTTTACTTTTACGGTCTTCCTTCCATGCTCATTATTTTAATTGTATATATATATTCTCTGTATATGGACTAGTTGTTTTATATAGTTATTATGAAATTATTGAACAGAACTCTTGTATTGTATTTTTGAAATAACAGTAATGCAATCTCTGGGTTCTTTTTCCTCATCTCTAGCTTCCTTTTATCTGTCTCCATGCAAGCATCAGGTGGGTTGTGATGTATCCTGATCTGAATCGGTACAGCTCATCTCCCATCTTACGTTCTGCCGCTCATTGTTTGCATTTATCGTCACCGTCTCCGGAACATTCATACGGTGTGACAGGTCTTTGATACCTCTGTACTGCCAATGGTTATGAATGTCCCCTTTGTACTGCCATTGGTTATGAATGTCCCCTTTGTACTGCCAGTGGTTATGAATGTCCCCTTTGTTCTTGCACATTGGCACTAGAATGCTTTTATCCATTCATCAGGGATGTACCGTTCTCTCCATGCTGCTACAAGGGCCCTCAGGAGCCATTTCTCCCCTAACTCAGTCTGATGCTTCCCCGACATTTTCTTGGTCTTGTTCTTATTTCTTCTAACATGGGCTCCTCTTTTTTCACAGTGTAGGCTGTATCTGGGACAGCACCTCTTCTGTGGTGGTTTTCTTCATTCAGAAGCTGTGGGAAATACTCCTTCTATCTGCCTTTGATGTTCTGGTGAGCATGTTATTATTGAGAAAACATATGAAGGTTGTCTGAAGACTACGTTCTTTATCTTTCTTTCTTTGCCTTGCAACCTGATAGTGTTTCTTTGTGCTGTGTGCTAAGTCACTTTCTAGATGCTGGTAGAGTGTCTCCGATGTCTTATTGTTTGCTGTTGCAATGCTCTCTTAGCCACTTTGTTAGTTAGCCAGTATTCCTTGTTAAGGTGGTCCATCTTTTCTGTCTCCTGCTTTTTTCTGGCACTCTTTCTTTCTTTTTTTTTTTTTTTTGATGACTTCCTGGACTAATGCATTCCACCACCAGCTTTCCTTATGTACCCATAACAGGCTTGGCCACATTATATGTTCAATAGTCCTCCTACATGCTATTGTGAGACACTTTCATTCTTTTACAGCTCCACCTATTTCCTCCTCTTCCTAAGATGTTAGAGCTCTGAACTATTTTGTTTTCTTGCCAGTCAACTTCCAGGTCTTCAGCCTAGTCTCTGTTAACCTTAGAGGATTCTCTGTCCACTGCTTGCAGCTAATTACAGCAACCAATGATTTGTGCTGTGGGCCAACCATTTCCCAGGGGATGACTTTGCAATCGTTGATTCTACTTGAATGTCTTTTTCTTATTAAGAGGAAGTCAACCTGAGCTGCATGTTGGCCACTTTTGTATGTGATCTTTTGACTATCTCTTTTGCTGAACCATGTGTTGGCCACCATCAAGCCATTTTCCAGACAGAAGTCTACAATGACCTCTCCTTCTTTATTCCTTTATTATTTATTCCTGTTGACCCATCCATGTGGACCCAAGCAGTCATATCCTGTTCTATTTATCACAAACATTCATTTAAGTCCTCCATTATCAACACTACCTCATGCAGTCCTGCTTTAGCAAATAGGTGCTGTACACTGCAGCTTGAATGCACTTTTTTTTTTTGCTGTCACAATCCTAGCATATGTCATGCTTGTCCAGAGTCTGAATGCCATGAGTCTGTAACTAATTCTGATGACACCCCTTTCTGTCTTATGAAAACCTTTCTTTCACCACAATTCCCCACACCATTTATAGAACTTCCTGCACCTGAGTAGTAGATTCTGGAAGTTTGACGCAATGCCTTTCCATCTTGTTTCCTGGGTACAGAGGATGTCCTGCCTCCATGGCATCCACTTCCAAGCAGCATCCTATCAACCTATATCTAGTGTAGCAATCCTTCATTCTATACTTGCCACTGTATTGGTGGATTTTCCAATTTTCTTTCCATCTTAGCTAACCGTTTTCTTTATATTCTAGATTTATTTTGCTTTTGAGCACTTTCAGTTGCTGTCTGATTTTTGTCTACTTTTGGCTTGGTTTCCATTCTTACTTTGTTCCAAAATGCTTCTGTTACACTAAGGAAAAATGTCATTGTAGATATCTTCTCTTCATTCTTTAGAACTTTCACTATGTTTAGATATGATGACGTATTTATAACATTTGTTAAATGGGTACTTTTTCAGGCACAATCCAGGCCAGAAGGCCAATAATAAAGATGTAATTGCAAGCACAATAACAGCCAAAATTAAACAATGGAGCAGTGTGTGTGTGTGTGTGTGTGTGTGTGTGTGTGTGCTTCACTGGATTTTTCTATGAACAGCAAGCTGAAATAAATTCTTGAGTCATTATGTATGTTTTTATTCATTCATATGCTTGCAAGCAGAAATCTGAGGTGCTCATAGTGATGCAATTGACCGTAACTGTATATATGTGTGTGTGTGTGTGTGTGTGTGTGTGTGTGTGTGTGTGTGTGTGATTTTCTGACAGCAGCAAGGTAAAATACATTTGTGGGCCATTATTATGTACTTATTTGATCTCAAGCAGAGGTCTAAGGTGAATGCAGTCATGCAAGTCACTGTAATTGTGGTCACATCACTGTGCATGGGGTTTACAGTGGGATGCGCTGTACGGTTCTGAGAGCAGCAAGCTGAACTACATTCATGAGTTATTATGTATGTTATTTATTCGTATGATCATAAGCAGAGATCTGAGGAGTACACAGTTATGCAAATGGTTGCAAATGTGGTCTAATCTGTTTGTGTGTGTGTTTGTGTGTGGAGAGGTGGCAATGGATTGCATTGTATGATCTCTTGATCAGCAAACTGTAACACAATCCTGGGGTATTATTTATGCATTGATCTATTCATGTGCTTGCAAGAAAAGATTTTTGTTGTATAAAGTCATACAAATGGCTGTCATTGTGGTCATATCTCTGTGTGTGGAGGGGTTTGCAATGGGTTTGCACTGTATGATTCTGAGAGTAGCAAAACTATTCCTGGGTCATTATTTATATTTTTAATTCAGTCATTTGATCAGAAGCAGAAATCTGAGGTGTACACGGTCATACATGTTGCTGTAATTATGTTATGGTCACATTTTGTGGGAGGATATTGCAGTGGGCTGTGATGCATGGCTCTGAGAGCAGCAAGCTGAAATACATTCCTAGTCCATTTACTTATACATTTATTCATTCATCTGATTTGAAGCATAAAACAAAATTGTGTTTCTGGGTCATTATTTATGTTTTTAATTCAGTCATTTGATCACAAGCAGAAATCTAAGTGTGCACTGCCATACAGGTTGCTGTAATTGTGTTTTGGTCATATTTGTCTGGGAGGATGTTGCAGTGGTCTGTGATACATGGTTCTGACAGCAGTAAGCTGAAATACATTCCTAGTCCATTACTTATACATTTATTCATTCATCTGATTTGAAGCATAAAATAAAATTTGCACAGTCATACTGATGGTGCTGTGCAGAATAAGTGTATGTCATTAGCAGTCTGGACAGGATTTGTATTATAGCAACTGATCATTGCATAATAGTGCAGTTAGTAGGTTTGTTACCTCACAACATTTTTTGTCTGGTTGTGTTTTTGGCTGTGATTCCTTCTGTGTAGTATCTTATGTATACTCCTGGTCTCTGTGTGGGTTTCATCCAGGTGGTCTGGTTTCCTCCCTCATACCCTCTGCTATGTAATGAATGTCTGGGACAGTTATACTTTTACTTGTTTAAAACCACAGGGGTATACACTATCTTTTGTGGGGGGAATAGAAAGACAGATATTAATTACAGAGATAACTTATATGTTCTTTAAGCATTCATCTTCTCAATCAGCTTTGAACATTAAGCTTTAGCCAGAATGTACCTTTCTAGTGAAAGAAAAAATAAGATTGAATTTCTTTTCTTTACTCAGAAAGTTTGTTCAGCTCATCACTATATCAAAAGTTTGAAAAATATCTTAAGATTTATCTCATATCATGTAAAACCTTATGCCTTCTTGAGGGTTTAATAGTCCCTAGACCCTGGCTTAATTCATTTACTTCCTCCACACTGTTGTAGTCTTGGCAAGTTAGGGTGTTTTAAAAGGAGAGAGAAAAAGGTTACAAGTGAGAAAATACAAAATAAGTAAATTATCTGGATGCCTAGATGGTGTGGGGCCAGGATGGAGGAAACAGAGGAGGGATATGGGGGGGGAGCACAGTGGACAATCATGCAACAGAGACCCCCATGCTGTCATTTCCTTAGACATCCATTTCTCCTAAGGCTGACTGTGTCAATTAGAGTCAGACATCCAATGTACGTATAGTCAATAAAGCAACTAGAATGAGTGGAGACTGAAGCAGTCTGGTGATGAAAGTGACTGATCCCATCTGTTGTGATTACAGGTAAATGGGCATTGATCTGTCATAATATTGCCTCATCCTGTCCCAGGTAAGCCCCACCCATCCAATTGCTTCTTGTAGCCCCTCTCCCCCTTGCTTTGAAGTCACCAGCTGCTACTGCCTGCTAGCACATCCTCAGGTATGAAAAGCTGGAAAGGAAGTAGCATAAATGATACAGTTTGCCTTAAATATAATTAAATTACATAAATGGAGCTTAAAAAGTGATGCTCTGAGCTCATATTCACTTCACACAGACACCGTGGTCTTAAAACAGTGCATTGCAGAGCATCTGCTTTATGTCTGTTCTGTCCATGGGGGTTAAAATATAATTACTGGAAATCACATAGATTCATAGGTGTGCAACAGACTATTGACCACAAGGACCTTTTTAAGTCTAGTCATGAATCCCAAATCTCTGACAATTTGTAGTACCCTTGATAAATGTAAATAGGGGCTAGGGAGATGAACCATTTACAGGCTGCCTGTGCCCATTAGAGACATAGGTGCTAAATACGGGATCAATTTTCTGTTTCCCATCCAAATGTCAAAGTTACACTTCAGTTGAGTTAGGGAGTAACTCTGCTTCACATGGATGGGGATCCAGTTCCAATCAAGGGGTAGTCCTATTTATATCACAGGCAAGAGTTAAATCTTTAGAATGGGTAATTCTGGTGTTGTTTATTTTACAGATATGTAGGAGATCCTAACAATGCCTTGTATGCCAGGCATAGCTCTCTTCTCAACAGCCTGTAGGAGACAGATACAGTGACAGGATCTTAAGGCAGTCTGCACAGTACATGTGACTTACTCCCTGTATTCTTTTAGTGAGGAACCTCTGTGGATGTTCCAATTAAGTACATAAAACAAAATAAGATGATGATAGTTCCAACAAACACAATTTATTGTTAACGTTTTTGTCTACTACAATCAGTAAACTTCTTCAGACATCTACTATTCATTCACACAAGTTTAAATAACACCTGTAACCATGACATCACTTCCTGACATTCTTAAAGCTGCATTCCACATAAAATTCACTTGTCAATGCAAATGTTATAAATGCATTTAAAATATGAGATAAAAAATTCAGTAAAAGTAATGTCTTTCAGCCTTTCCTGGTTAGGGGTCACCACAGCAGAACTCTGTTCCACTAATGATTGGCAGTGGATTTCCACAGTGCCATGTTGCCAGCCTGACACCCAACCTTCAAAGAAGGCACACCCATTCATGCACGCACCTACATGCATGTCTTTTAAACATCACTCAACTGCGGTGATGACATTCAGATACCACAAAGAAGACGCTTGAGATGAGAATCAAATGGGAGAACCTCTAGATAAAAAATTCAGTGCTCAGTGTAAATCTAACAATATACATATAGTCACATACAAGACGTTTATCATCTGTCTATTGATTTTAGCTTTTGTGCACATTTCAAGGAACTGTATTCATTTAGACCCGGGAAAGATTGGGCATTCTTTTTAAGTCACCACAATAATTCTCTCTCCTTTAACCTTAATGGCCATGCTCTCCCCTAACATCTTGCTGTAATTGATCAATTACTATATCTCAGAATTTGTGATCAGGGTACTCCATAACATGTCTAGTCAGGGCATTAGTATAATTGGATTTATATATATACTATACTGGTGTTCATCAATACGTTGTTTTACACAGCATTCCGTTGTGATCAGGGTACTCCAAAACATGCCTAGCCAGGGCATTAGTAGGATTGACTTTAGAGATACTATGATCAGGGTCCACCATAACATGTCTAGCCAGGGCATTAGTATGATTGGCTTAAGATATACTATGACCAGGGTACTCCGTAACATGTCTAGCCAGAACATTAGTATGATTGGCTTTAAATATACTATGATCGGGGTACTCCATAAAATGTCTAGCCAGGGCATTAGTATGATTGGCTTTAGATATACTATGATCAGAGTGCTCCGTAACATATCTAGCCATGGCATTAGTACGATTGGCTTTAGATATGCTATGATCAGGGTACTCCATAACATGTCTAGACAGGACATTAGTATGACTGGCTTTAAATATACTATGATCAGAGTACTCCATAACATGTCCAGCCAGGGAATTAGTATGGTTGGCTTTAGATATACTATGATCAGGGTACTCTGTAACATGTCTAGCCAGGGCATTAGTATGATTGGCTTTAGATATACTATGATCCGGGTACTCCACAACATGTCTTGCCAAGGCATTAATATGGTTGGCTTTAGATATACTATACTGGTGTTCATAAATACGTTGTTTTACACAATGTTCCATTGTGATCAATGTACTCCATAAGATGTCAAGACAGGGCATTAGTATGATTGGCTTTAAATATACTATGATCAGGGTACTCCATAACAAGTCTAGCCAGGGAATTAGTATGATTGGCATTAGATATACTATACTGGTGTTCATAAATACATTGTTTTACACAACGTTCCATTGTGATCAGGATATTCCATAACATGTCTAGCCAGTGCATTAGAATGACTGGCTTTAGATATATTATGATCAGGGTACTCCGTAACATGTCTAGCCAGGGCATTAGTATGATTGGCTTTAGATATACTATGATCAGGGTACTACATAACATGTCTAGCCAGGGCATTAGTATGACTGGCTTTAAATATACTATGATCAGGGTACTCCATAACATGTCCAGCCAGGGAATTAGTATGATTGGCTTAAGATGTACTATGATCAGGGTACTCCATAACATGTCTAGCCAGGCCATTAGTATGATTGGCTTTAGATATACTATGATCAGGGTACTCCGTAACATGTCTAGCCAGGGCATTAGTATGATTGGCTTTAGATATACTATGATCAGGGTACTCCATAACATGTCTAGCCAGGGCATTAGTATGATTGCTTTAGATATACTATGATCAGGGTACTCCATAACATGTCTTACCAAGGCATTAGTATGATCGGCTTTAGATATACAATACTGGTGTTCATAAATACGTTGTTTTACTCATTGTTCCATTGTGATCAGGGTACTCCATAACATGTCTAGCCAGGGCATTAGTATGACTGGCTTTAGATATACTATACTGGTGTTCATAAATACATTGTTTTACCCAATGTTCTGTTGTGATCAGGATACTTCATAACATGTCTAGCCAGGACATTAGTATGATTGGCTTTAGATATACTATGATAAGGGTGCTCCATAACATGCCTAGCCAGGGCATTATTATGATTGGCTTTACATAAACTATGATCACGGCACTCCGTAACATGTTTACCCAGGGCATTAGTATGATTGGCTATACATATACTATGATCAGGGTACTCCATAACATGTCTGTACAGGGCATTAGTATGATTGGCGTTAGATATAGTTTGATCAGGGCATTCCATAACATGCCTTGCCAGGGCATTAATATGATTGCCTTTAGATATACTATGATCAGGGTACTCCTCAACATGTCTATCCAGGGTATTAGTATGATTGGCTTTAGATATACAATGATCAGGGTATTCCGTAACATGTCAAGGAAGGGCATTTGTATGATTGGCTTTAGATATACTATGATCAGGGTACTCCATAACATGTCTAGCCAGGGCATTAGTATGACTGGCTTTAGATATACTATAATCAGTGTACTCCATAACATGTCTAGCCAGGGCATTAGCGTGATTTGCTTTAGATATACTATGATCAGGATACTTCATAACATGTCTAGACAGGCCATTATTATGATTGTCTTTAGATATACTATGATCAGGGTTCTCTGTAACATGTCTGGCCAGTGCATTAGTATGATAGGCTTTAGATATACTATTATCAGGGTACTCCATAACATGTCTAGCCAGGGCATTAGTATGATTGGCTTTAGAAAAAATATGATCCGGATACTCCGTAACATGTCTAGCCAAGTCATTAGTATGATTGGCTTTAGATATATTATGATCAGGGTACTCTGTAACATGTCTAGCCAGGGCATTAGTACAATTGACTTTAGATATATTATGATCAGGGTACGCCAAAACATGTCTAGCCATGGCATTAATATGATTGGCTTTAGATATACTGTGATCAGGGTACTCCGTAACATGTCCAGCCAGGGCATTAGTATGATTGGCTTTAGATATTCTATGATGAGGGTACTCCATAACATGTTTAGCCATGGCATTAATATGATTGGCTATAGATATATTATGATCAGGGTACTCCATAACATGTCTAGCCAGAGCATTATTATGATTGGCTTTAGATATACTGTACTGGTGTTCATAAATACATTTTTTTACACAACGTTCCACTGTGATCAGGATACTCCGTAACATGTCTAGCCAGGGCATTGGTATGATTGGCTTTAGATATACTATGATCACGGTACTCCATAACATGTCTAGCCATGGCATTAGTATGATTGGTTTTAGATATACTATGATCAGGGTATTCCATAACATGTCTAGCCAGGGAATTAGTATGATTGGCTTTAATATACTATGATCAGGCTACTCCATAACATGTCTATCCAGGGCATTAGTATGATTGGCTTTAGATATACTATACTGGTGTTCATAAATACGTTGTTTTACACAACATTCAGTTTTTTTCTATATAGAAACTTGGGCATACTTGGCATTGAGCCAAATGCACCACACCTTTTGTTTCACATGTGTATTTCCCACTGATGTTAAAAATCTTGCCACCTATTGTGAATTTTGTTGTAACTTCTATATATTTACAATAGTGGCAGTGCACACACTTTTTCTTCCCCTATTTGGTATGTAATATTTTCTTCTGGACTCTAGTAGATTTTTCAAATTTAAGCCCAGTTTGAAAATAATTCTAGGTGCATTTCCCAGTTTCTGATTAATTCCGGTTTTTAACATAAAAGTCACTAGACATATATTAAATTTCTTGTGTGTGACTGTATGTGTATAGTTTTAAATTTACACTGAACACTGAATTTTTTATCTCATATTTTAAATGCATTTATAACATTTTCATTGACAAGTGAGTTTTATGTGGAATGCAGCTTTAAGAATGTCAGGAAGCGATATCATGGTTGCATATGTTATTTAAACGTGTGTGAATGAATGGTAGATGTCTGAAGAAGTTTATAGTAGATGAAAGCGCTAAAAATAAATTGTGTTTGTTGGAACTATCATCATCTTTTTTTTGTTTTCTGAAGTTTATTTTAATATTTGTTTGGTTTGGTACATAGCAAAGGGTGCATTGTACTCACTGATAGGTCTGATGAATACTGAATACAGTGGAACAATGACCTCCTTGGAACTCAATGCCATACTTTTGTTTATAAGCTGCACAACATAGAATTATTTCCTTACTACTGTAGACACGTAATGGTCAAAGACTAGATTACTGTCTATGTGTGCCCCCAAGTTCCTGACTACTGGGTCAACTCTTGTCAATATGATAGTTACCAGAGATGGATGACTTCCTGAAGAATACTATTATGTATTTCTTGACATTTAGTTTTAGTGCAGGCTCTGGCGGCACAAGTTATTTGTCTGTGTCAGTCCTTCCTGGAGAGCATTTGTGTCATTGTGGGATTCTATGACTGCACCTAATTTGCAATCATCTGCAAATTGAGTCAGCCAGGAGACATTGACATTGTTCTTGACTTCAGAGAAGTAAATGTCAAAAAGGAGCAGCTCCAGGACCATTTCCTGAAGGAATCTACTTGTGATTGGCATCTTTGTAGAGTTGGACTCCCCAATTCTAACTTCCTGGGTCCTGTCTGTGTGCCAGCTGGCTATCCACTTGATGATATAAGTGTTTATACTTAATATCTTGAGTTTGTCAATGTCCAAATGGGGTATTGTGTCAAATGCTTTGGCCAAGTCAAGGTAGATAGTGCGAACCATTTTGCCCTCATCCATTGGTTTGGTGACTTTCTCAAAGCAATCCACTCAGTTAAGTAGGTATGATCTGCCTTTGATGAAACTAAATTGAGCTGGGTCCAGTGTCTGGAGGTTTCCTTTGTCGTTACTGATCATTGTCACGATAATTCTTTCTATACCCCTCAACCTCTTAGCTTAAGAAAGCTGGACAAAACCTAAAATAATGGAGAAAGGCATAAAAATAGGGACAGATTTTAAACATTGCTCTTATAAACATAGACAGTTGATATAATAGTATATGTGTTAGCATGCATTTTCTAAGGATATGAAGTCAGAACCTCAAATGTATGTCATTATTTGCTAACTTCAAGCCTCATTGATTTGCCAGGAAACCATAATTGTATGTGGTGCAAACCAAAAATATAAGGCGAAAATCTGGTTACTCTGTGAAAATCTGGACAGTTGAGAAGTATTGCATATGAGACTAGTGAGACTTATGGGTCTGTAGTGTTCAGGGTGTGTAGATGGACTAACCTTGAGCACAGGGATGACTGTTGCTTTTCTCCATTCATGAGGCATGAAGCATATTTGTTAGTTGCAGTTTAATGGCAATTCCAGAGGGCCGGATAGGTCATGTTTCATTCTATTTAGAAAACGTCTTATGCTATTGTCTGGACCCATTGATGCAGTGTTCTTGGTCTTAGACAGAGCATTAAGGATCTGTTTCCTAGTGATAGTAAGGAGATTTATATTTGAAAGTATTTCCTGAGGGGAGCATGAGGGGGGAAAGTTTGATTGGAAGTTGTCAGCCAGTAGCTTTGCGATATCTTCTGGCTCAGTATATGTGTGTCCATTAACAAGAGCTCTCTACTCAACTGACTATTGCCTTTGAGGTTGCAGACATAGCTAAGGAATGCTTTATGGTTTTCCTTGGCCTAGGAGGCAAAATTAACTCAAATTTGGCTTTGGTAGACTTTATTTGCCCTCTGAGTTGTTTGCTTAGTGTAATGAGAATGCTTTTATCCTGCTGGATGCTATGCCTCTTAATTTTTGCTGTGATTGTTTTCCTTCTGCTATTCAGCCTATTGATTTTGTGATTCCACCAGGGTGGTTTGTTTTTTGAACTAGCTCTGTACTTCTTCCTGGTGGGTACACCTGCCTCTATACAGCTATTAACATGCTTGTATAGTGTTTCTGTGAAAAGTTTGGCATAGGCAGCAGTGTGTTCCGTGTTTATGGAGGCTTGAAAGTTTGCCAGGTTATCATTTAATGGTAGAAAGTTAGCTTTAAACTAACTCCTGAACATTTCAGTGTTAACTGGAGTTCCAGGTTTTATTTTTACTTCAAGTGAGACCATTTTGTGGTCTGGTCTTACCAGGGAAGGCATTTTAGTAGGGGGTATGCAGCACTCCCCCATATTAGTGAGGACCAGATCCCATATGCTTGCGCCCCTGCTTGGTGTATTAATAATCTGGTCCAGGAAGTTTGTATTTAAAAAATCCAGGAATCACTGTGCCTGCACTGTTGGTCTCATATTTGATTCCAAGTTAATAGTGGAGTAATTAAAGGTGCCTATGAATATGGTATTGGGATGGATAGTGAGTGTCTCCAATAAGTTTAAATACATGTTATGGGTTTCCTGGCTCAGACAGGGAGACCCTATAGCTTGCAAGGAAGTAGTTGGGATTTTGTCTATGGTGATTTGAACATGGAGAAGCTCAAGTGAATTGCCCTGATTGACCAACCTTGAGGTATATTTATTTCTGATGTTAATCAAGACACCTCCACCTTTAGTCTATGTCTAAGTTGTAGCTGATCTAAATGTCTGGAAGGCATTAAGTGAAAGCTTCATGACATCATTGCTGCAAGGGTTATCGAAAGATTTTATCCTGCTCCAAAATATGCACATGACTTGCATATGATAAATAGCATTTGTGGTGCACTTGTCTAGTACTTTCTCCATGAAATATAAAAAACAAGTTGAACTCCACATTACAGAATGACCCACCAATTTGAGACATTAGACTGAGAGAGTTTAAAATAGGCCTAGAACCTACAGGAGCCCAGTGAATATGTTTTTGTGTGCATTGTCTGACAGAGTCTGCTTTGCAGTGAAGGTCATTTTCTTTTGTGGCAACACTTTGTTAGAATCATTAAAACATCAATGGAAGGTGTGAGTACAAGCAAACTGAAACTTTGTCTGGCCTGCCTGGGTACTATAACTACCCAGACTGTCTTTCCTATTCCTTTTCTTTGAGTGGGTCTTTGTGACCCACTCTTTTTGTTCCAACTGACTTAGCATCAAAGTAGTCCTTCAGCCAAAAGGTCCACCTGTCTGGTACCCTCTCTTTGTAAAAAACATTTCCTAATCTGTGGGACGAATGAAAGTCCTTCCAACTGTCAGTTATGCCTCCTGCTATCTGCCTGGTGGCTCCTGCCAATCCATATCTCATAATACAGCACTTTTTGTAACAATGCTATGCCCCCGACTCCTTTTTTCTAGCAAGAGGAGGTCAAGCATCCAAGCTTCGTTTCACACACCATTTCCTTCTTGCATCACAGCACTAAGGCTGACTCATCTTCTCCACCACTGTCACCTCTGTTGCTTTGTAAAGCCACTAGAACTCTACAAAGTACTCTATCTGGTTTTACTAGGCCTAATACCAGGGCAACATAATTTTACTGTCCGTAAATGTTACACCTCCACACTTCTTACCTCCTGTCAAGATGTCTGTATCTGACTCAAGCCTTTTAGAAGATGATGATAGCATGAGAAGGAAAATTTCATACATTACATATGACTACCCTTTGAATCTTGACAGATAAACCATATTTGGAGAAGTGTGTTACATTCTAAAGGGCTCCTTTAAGGAAGCAGATTGTGCTCCTCAATCACACAACAAAATAGCAAAGAAATAGACCAGAGTTTGCGTATTAAACCACAGAGCCTTCAAATGACTGATCTCTGTGCAATAAAAGTCCTGCAGAAAAAAATAAGACATGACTCAGGGAGAGCTGTCATAATACTGTTTATCACAGCAGTATATCATATAGGCAAAGTTATTTCCCAGTTCAATTTGTCCAAGAGTTTTAGGTTTCTAATACCATGATATGAAGGGACCCCATTTATAAAACAGAGCATAATTAAAGGTCATAAAGTCAGTATAGTTTCAGTCTTTGATATTAGTCAAGAGTGATCTTCTCAGCACTCACAATTTACCCATAATTACCTCCTTCATTGGTAGCTTATTTAAGCATGATTGTAAATGATTTTTACATCTTGCCACATTATTCTGTCTTTTAGTATACAGATGTTCAGCCATGAGTAGATCACACCCAGCAAAATGACAAAACCTACATTTATCTGTTTCATCCACTTGTTTTATAGATGCCACAATATTAGTGGATTATCTGATTTTCTTTCCATCTTATCTGACCCTTTTCTTTATATTCTTTTGTTTTGGGTGCTTTCAGTTGCTGTCTGATTTCGGTCTCCTTCTGGCTTGGTTTTCCATTTCCGGTTTGTTCCAAAAGGCTTTTGCTATGCTAAGCAAATATGTCATTGTAGACTCCTTCTCATTATTTAGAACTCTCACTATGTTGGGATATGATGGGGTCAGCAAATATGTATGCAGTCTCATGACTGGGAGTCTATACATGCAATCAATTTTAAGGAAGCCCATACCTTTTTCTGAGCCAGGGATCTATAATTTTAGTATGCACAGCTTTTTATAGATCATTTGGTAAGGAAGAAACATTTTTCTAGCTTTTGTGTCTAACTGGTTCAGTACTTTTTGTGGCCAGTCAATTACATGAAAGCCGTGAGTAAGAACGGAAAGAATAAACTGAATTATTGCTTGGATTTTATTCCTAGATATCAAGCAGTTTTCAATGTTAGGTTTAGTCTTCTGAAGTAAATGATATTGAGCTGTATTCTCATTCATTCATGCTTTACTGCTGGCCCTTCATCTCTTAAAAAGTATTTATGCACTCCCCTGATGAAGTTCCTTGCTATTGCACTCTTGCCCCAGGGTGATATTTTCTTGGTGCTGCTGTTTTCCTTTTATAAACGTTGTTATTTGCAAATTTATCAGCACCAAATGTCATTCTGATATCATCTCAGAAAACTTTGACCATTGTAGTTGTGCCTATGTGATGAACTATTTAATTTTGAATAATCTGCAAAATATAAATGGGATGGCTTTAGACAAGGCTGGTTTCTAGGAGTTAAACTATAACCATAGTGTGACCTATTAAGTAAACAGCTTATTAGGTTAACTGTACAAAAGCAGCAGTGGAACAAACAATCACCCTGGAATATCCTTTAAATTTTTATACCTGGGATAATCATTTGTCCTTTAATGAGTTCAAACTGTTCATTGACTTTAACACATTTATCTTTGTACTGATTCTTGATGATGTGTTCCCTTATATGCATCCTACAACAATGATACATTGTACTTGTTATGCACCCTACATCAATGATACATTGTACTTGTTATGCATCCTACAACAATGATACATTGTACTTGTTATGCATCCTACAACAATGATACATTGTACTTGTTATGCATCCTACAACAATGATACATTGTACTTGTTTTGCATCCTACAACAATGATACATTGTACTTGTTTTGCATCCTACAACAATGATACATTGTACTTGTTATGCATCCTACAACAATGATACATTGTAGTTGTTATGCATCCTACAACAATGATACATTGTACTTGTTTTGCATCCTACAACAATGATACATTGTACTTGTTTTGCATCCTACAACAATGATACATTGTACTTGTTGCTTGATATTTTTTTCTGTTCGGTGCTAGACTGGTGGCATTCTGCTTGTACCCTTTCTTTCCCTTGTTGCTCTATATTTTTGTGGTAATAATTTATTTATTATTAGCCTAGTCCCTTTTCATAACTAGCCAAAGATGATGTATTTAAGCAATAACCCGCGTCTGGATGTGGGTAATGCTAGATTTACCCATGGTTGGTGTGGTTTGGTCACGAGGGCGAAGCCCAAGTGGCCAAACAAAGACAACCGTGGGTAAATTACCCACACCCAGACATGGGTTGTTGCTATTACACAATGACATTATTTAAGGAAAAAAAAGCAGAGCACCTCACTGGGCCTCTTCAAAAGAAATCTTGATGAGTGGATGGGAAATAGAAAGTTCACCCCAGGGATCACTCCAGTGGCTTTACTTGATAGAGGCACTGGGAACTAACATTGAGCGTCACAATGCCAGGGTACTTGTATGGGCTAGGCTTGTAAAGGCTCCAGGGCCATTAGCCTAGTACACACCTATAAACCTATGAACCTATAACCTGTGCATACAGCCTGTGTGGCAGGTAGGCTGTGTTACTTAAGCTGTGCACACAGCCTGTGTGACAGGTATGCTGCGCTACATAACCTAGGCACAACACAGCCTGTGTGACAGGTAGGCTGTGCTACTAAATCTTTGCATACAGCCTGTGTGGCAGGTAGGCTGTGAGACTTAACTTATGCACACAGGCCAGGTGGCAAGTAGGCTGTGCTACCTAGCCTGTGCACACAGCCTTTGTAGCAGATAGGCTGCGATACTAAACCTATGCACACAGCATGGATGGCAGGTAGGCTATGATACTAAATCTATTCTCACAGCCTGTGCGGCAGATAGACTGTGATACTTACCAATGTACACAGCTTACATGGTAGGTAGGGTGCCCTATATAACCTATGAACATAGCCTGGGTGGTAGGTTGGCTGTGCTACTTAACATATGTACACAGCATAGGTGGCAGGTATGCTTTTCTACATAACCTATGCATACAACCTGTGTGGCAGGTAGGCAGTGTTACTTACCCTAAGCACATGGCCTAGGTGTCAGGTAGGCTGTGCTAATTAACCTACACACACTACCTAGGTGGCAAGTAGGCTGTGCTACTTAACCTGTGCACACAGCCTGTGTGGCAAGTAGGCTGTGCTACTTAACATGAGTAGGCAGCCTAGGTGGCAGGTAGGCTATGGTGCTTAACCTACAAACGCAGCCTAGGTGGCAGGTAGGGTGTACAACTTAACCTGACAACACAGTCTAGGTGGCAGGTAGACTGTGCTACATAACCTATACACACATCCTGTGTGGCAGGTAGACTGCGATACTTAACTTATGGACACAGCTTAGGTGGCATGCAGGTTGTGGTCTTTCTCAAATCTGCTCATTTTACGTCCTAGTCTAGGTGGTAGGTTGCAGTCATCATGTAGGTTGTGGTCTTTCTCAAATCTGCTCATTTTACGTCCTAGCCTAGGTGGTAGGTTGCAGTCATAATGTAGCTTGTGGTCTTTCTCAAATCTGCTCATTTTCTGTCCTAGCCTAGGTGGTAGGTTGCAGTCATTATGAAGGTTGTGGTCTTTCTCAAGTCTGCTCATTTTATGTCTTAGCCTAGATGGTAGGTTGCAGTTATCATTTTGTAATTCGTAGCCTAGGCAGCGGGTATTGGTTGCATTTTCATTTCATTTCCTGACACATCCATTCCGGCTGATATAGGATAATATCGTCTGTCTGGAGCTTCAAGTTTCTAATTGAGTACAGCACTGGCAAATTTACGCTGGGGTGTTTCTTTCCCAATTCTTCCACCTGCTCTTATTAGGATAGAAACACATTGTTACATTACTTACTGTCATAGACTCCTACAAGCCCTTTCTATTTATTTTATCAGTACCTGATATATTATCTATTACAGCTCTGACCTTTCCCTATCCACTCACTATCTCTGTCTTTGCAATTTATAACCCAACTAGCTTGCAGTCTCATGATGCCAATTGTTGGTCTCACAATCCTTTCCTTAGCATGCTGTAATACTATTTTGTCTGTCCATTTAGCCTTCAGTCCATTCATAATAGATACTTTGTCTTTTTATCAGCCAAATCAGGAACCCTCCTTCCCTACCCACGCCAACTACTGGCATAAGCAAATGCATAATCTGTTGATTGACAGCAATAAACTCACTTTTGCTGCTAGAAAGCAATTCCTATTACAATCCATACTTCTAAACAGGTCACATATCCCCATCTCCAAAACTAAGGAACTTGTCTCAAAACTGCAACATCTCCAAATTAAACTTACTGTATATGTTCAGGAGATATTCACTCCAATCTAGGATCCCCTCAACTCAGCCCCCAGTTACAGAACTCAATACCCTATCATAACCTATCATAACAGAAATTAAGACCTTGAAATTGCTTGCCTAATGCATGCACAGCCTTAATAATAAGTGGACCAGTCTTGAAGCATTGCTGGTAACAGAAAATCCCTAAATTCTTGCTAGATTTTAAACCTGTCTGAAGAATGATTGCTGTTCCTCTACTTTTATACAGGACAACTTCTGTAATATATCTATATATATATATATATATATATATATATATATATATATATATATATATATATATATATGGATTCACTTTATATACTCGAAATACTGAAATGTTGAAATTCAGTATTTCAAAGCTATAAAGTCGAATCTTTAAAACCTAGAAAACTCAGAAGCGCAAAATTCAAAATCCCGCACACCAGAGATTTTGAATTTCACGCTACTACTACACACACACACACACACACACACACACACACACACACACCATCCTCCACACACACAAACACAAGATCTACTACATAAAAGAAGGGGGGCAAGCCCCCCCTGCACCCCCCACACCCCCTACTTAAATATTCTAACTCCGAGGTCGCACTACACACAAACACACACACAAAACACCATCACACAAGCTACATTCTGCTAGCACACACACATCACAGCAACAAAACACACTAACACACACCACAGCCCCTACCCAAAACCCATTACACAAACACACACTTACCTGAATCTGTAACCACAGCGGAACCTCAGAAGCGCGAAATTCAAAACCTCCGGTATTCGAGGTTTTGAATTCGCGCTTCTGAGCTTTTGCTCTTTGCAGGATTCCACTTTATGGGCTCAAATGAATCCATATATATATATATATATATATATATATATATATATATATATATATAGATAGATATATAGATAGATAGATATATTGGCATTTTGAATTTATTTGCTGTTTTGTACTTGCTTTCTGCAATCTTGAACACAACTGTATAAAAAAGTGGTTCTTATTTTTCAATGTATAACATCTTTACACTATATCCTAGTAAATATAACTATTTTTCTGATATTGTTTCTTGTATCTGTAGCTTATCTTCTTAGGTTTCCACTGAAAATGGGCCCCTGGCTCAGTTGGACTAACCCAGTTAAAAGACAATCAATCAATAAATAAATAAATGATAACAGACAGCACCCCAGATCTGGTGGTGGTGCCTCAATCCTAATAAAAAAGGAATACCTCAGTTACATTTATTAATTGCACTAATTCTCATACTACAGATGGCAGGGGTCTCAAATGGGTACTCTCTCACATCACATTAGGTGGATATACTCACATGTTGATTGCCACAGTCTATATCCTACTAAACTGACCACAACTCAGGATGCACTGTACCACCTTATAAGAAAAAGGTTTAGATGACAGTGTTGCCTATGGCTTTCAGTGGCATGAAAGACCTGGGTGAGGAACCCCAATAATACAGAACTGCACCAAACTTTTCTGAGTTTAAGGATAGAAAAAAACAATTGCAACTAATACTGCAAAAGCTGTGTACTGTAGACAAAAACAGGAAGCAAATGAGTCTAGACCCAATCAGTTATGAAAGAAGTAAAAAGCATATCAGGAAAATTAAATAACTCTGCAGCTACAAAAAATATTCCAATGACATTGAATCACTCCACCTTTTTGCAGTCCACTATAACCAACCTAGCTAAAGCCTTTCCACAAATCCCCCCCTCCAACGAAGAACAGCCTTCACCCCCTAAGCTATACCCTCTAGCTTCTTATGCAGCAACTTTTTACTTCTCTGAAATTTCTATAAAACAAACCAAGTCCCTGCATCTCAAACTCATCAATTCACAATCTAAATCCATCAGTCTTCATCTCACCTTAATAAGGCTTGCAGCCTAAAAAATCGCTAAACCCCTTACTCATATGTTTAACCTCTATCTCACTTCATGCACTGTCCCACAAGCATTCAGGCAGGCAGTTATAATCCCTCTGCCTAGAGTTACTTCTCCTAATGGGCTGAAGGATTACAGACCTAATTCTACCTGTGTCCTATTATACCAAAATATTTGAAAACCTTTTATACAATTAACTACTTAAGCACATTACCAGCCATTGCCGGTTATATGATGCACAGCATGGCTTACACAATGCTTTCAGTACCTTTAATGCCTGGTAATGGCCACCAATACCATTTATTGCAACCTGAATGAGGGACTTAATACCTCAGGTCTCTTTATTGACATGACAAGGGCTTTTAAAGCAATCATCCATACTCTTTTTCTCAACAAACTCAAAAGACTCAGCATTGAAGATAACACTGTTGATTTCGCAGCTATTTAAAAGGCAGAACCCGACAAGTCTATAGCAATGTATCATCCTCTACTGTTGGCAAACTTAATATAGATATACCACACGAGTCTGCGCTAGGTCCTCATATCTTTGATGTCTTTGTTAATCATCTCCCCCTAGAATTACAAAATCAATGTATGCAGATGATATGCTGCTCCTACAGCCACTTCAACCTGCAAACTAAGATACAGGACAATTTCACTGAGTTATGCACCTGGTCCACTACTAACAAACTACTAATTAACCCGAAGAAAACCAATATCATGGTCTTTGCTTCGTCCAAGAATTTACACAGAATTCCTCTTATTCTTTTAACAGATCTTAATGGGAACATATTTGTGCATTATGTTTATTTTATTACAGGTTCTGAAAACCTAGTAAAAAGAGATATTCAGAAAAATGAAAGCATACAGTATACATTCGGGTTTTGGAGGGTGGGGCCAGTGTAATGTGTCTTTCAAGCGCCAAAGTTCTCCTGCTAACTCCAACCACTGCATATGCTGGAGAATGAATACTTTCCAAAAATAGCATGACGTTACGTATGCAGTCAGTACCTGACCTCCTTCTTACCTGTGCAAGGTATCTAGCTGGAATTTAACACAGCATCAGCAGAATATAGAAAAGACAGTCATAAAATGAAACACAAAAACTGCATATTTCATCTTTGTCTTACTGATAATACATCTGTAGTATAGTACTGACAGAAAATACACTGAAACATATACTTACACAGGCTGCCATGATGTCATCAAACCAATTTGGAGAAGACCAATGAGGCCGTTGGCCTATTTTACACGCAATGTTTGCAATGAGCTGGCAACCCAACTGGGATTAGTTTCTCAGCCTTGTGTCCACTGATGACAAAAATAGGTTTGACCTTCCCCCGACCTTGAATTGAATTAACAGGGTAAGTGAAATATGAACAAAATAACGTTAGTATATGTGTATGCATGTTTCAAATCATAGGACTTGAGTGTTAAAAAATAATATTATTGCCAAAATGTTAAATGTATTCAGTTGTTAATAATTTCCTTATGCATGTTGATTAAAAAATATTCAGTATTTATCAAACACTTCAAAAGTTCACTAAATTAAATTAATCTATTTGCCTAACTGGAAAGAAAACAAACATGCTTGTCTCCTATACCAGCTAAATATATTCTGTTAACTTCTGCTCGTTTTGTATTTTCAGTTTATCTCTGATGTCAGTTTGTGCTGAGTTGTGTGGGTGCCAACGTGGGCCCCATGTGGCAGAAGGAAAGCAATACGGGGTCCGGTCATACCTCCACCTATTTTATGAAGACTGCACAGGCTCTGCCCCAGATGATGACTTTGAAGGTCCTGCCTCAGCACGGTCCTTCAGTGGTAGCCGTTCTCTTCTCTGGAAGGTAAAAGGGCTGTTTCATATTATGTGATAAACATAACATTTTACAAAGTGAGAATCTTTGCAATCTAGAAAGCCCAGTAACAATCAATGCCTTATTTAGAAGGTTTCAAGAATGTATATATTTCAGTCAGAAACAACCTCAACAGCAGTGCATTTATTTTAGTCATCTCCTGTAGCTGTACTTCTGGAGACTATGTTTTCTGTGTTTATGTTGCAAAATTGCATTATTGTTTACAGACAATATGGGTAATTCCTTCCTGAATCGTAGTAGCAGCTGGTTTAGGATCTAGCATACACAGCTGAGGGACTCCAGCTAAACAATGAAGCTAAATCAGAAAATATGAGCATTTATGAAATCAAAATTGCACAGCTGAGGAGATGTAAATGAGTGATGTAGCAGCAGGATGCATTATCATATGGAGCACACAAAATGCTCCTCACTAATTATTTTTTTTTGTGACATGTCAAGGAACGTCAGAATGTAAAGTGCAGCTGTGGCTTGCTCACATATAATGAGCTGAACATGCATAAAACAATGTTTCATCAATAAAACTCTGAAGGAAAAAAACAAAACAAAACAACCTCACTACTATTTCTGAAGAAGCAGTATGCTTAGTGTGCAAAGGTAAATGCCGGAGGCATAAAGTACAAAACTGAAGTAACAGACAGCACATAAACCCACTTGGGAAGTTGTAAATGAGAGCTACAGCCATTCATCAAATTATATTGCTAAAAATTCAATACAAAACATATATAATTAGCAGAGGGTGGGAGTACAGACCCCTGCATGTCGGAGGTGAAGGTGGGCAAGCCCCCTGCAAAAAAAAAAAAAAAAAAAAAAACTGAAAAACAAAAGTTTTGTTTTGCGTGTTCCATGGTTATGCCTAAGAACATAATATAAGAGTTTTGGTTTTTGTTTTGTTTTGTTTTTTTTTTGTTTACTTTTCGACCTATTGCCATCAATGCTCCAAGTGTTCATCTTCTGAAGCTTAGCCTAACTTCATTAGAGCCATATGTATGTATCTGTTTATCTATGTGTCTATCTATCTACCTATTTGTCTATCTAGCTATCTATGGGTGTCTGTCAGTGTTAAACAGCAGTTTGGTTAATGCATGTTTGGGTAGAGAAATACTGTAAATGCAGTAAGTTTAGAGTGTTTTATTCTTTAAAAGAAGGATTTATAAATAGTTTTATTCATTGTAAGAAGAACTGGGGGGGGTCTGTATTTGACAATTGGGGTTATTGTAAGGGATAGGTAAGGGGATAGATTCTGTGATATTTGTGAATGTCTTGGCGTAAGTGAGTGTGGTAAATGGCAATTTGTTTGATAGTGTGGTCCTGAATGCTTTGGAGAGTGTGTGTATGTGTGTTTCACTCTCCTGTTTATGCAGCAAGTAGTACGTTGGGCAATGAGCACCCTTCAGAGCTTATTGTTTCTGTAGCAGGTATGGGTTTTACAGGATCAGATTGCTAGCCCAAGGCTCAACTCTCCTCAGAGGGTGCACCACACATATTTGCTTGCTCACACTCAGACCTAAAACCAATTTAGAGTGTCCAATACACCTACTGCATGTCTTTGGAATGTGGGAAGAAACCGGAGACCTGGAGGAAACCCAAGTGAATGCAAGGAGGGCATGCAAACTCTGCACAGAATGCACCCCAGCCAAGAACTGAAGCAGAGAACCTCTTGATGTAAGGTGACAATGCTAACTTGTGCAGCACTGCCCCACCCCTGTGTATGTTTGCTAGGGTTAAATTAAGGGCTAGAGTTTGAGTATGGCAAGTAGAGTTAGATGAAGGGGTTGGAATATCATTAAGGTTAGCATACATGAATAAGGTGGCATGGGGGGTATTCCCCATTGGTGGCGAATTTGAACATTTTGTTGTACATGTTTTTATGTTGATGTCATAAAAATTGTACCTTACATTGTATAGAAGAAGGCTGCCTCTTTTGAACAAAATTTTCCCAGACATTTGAGAGAAATCATGGTTTTGTGGGCTAGCAGTTTTTATTTAATGTTTATCAAGTGCACATTTGTGTTGGTCTATTTTCCAGGATGAATTCCAAAGAAAAGTTATTGTGAAACATCACTGGTACAGCTGAGTGGATGGAGACAATAGTCAAATCAATGGCCATGAGCAGGAGACTCTCACCGCTACAAGACCAAATGATCATGGAAGACCTAAGCGCATATAGTGTCTTCTCTGAGCAGTTTGCCCACTATGGGTGATGGGACTAAACAAGCTGGGTCAGGATCATTTTAGCTCATCTGCTCAGAAGATTGTTGAAAGCCTTCATGGACATGGAAAGGACATGGGACTAGAGAAACATTAAAAGGCATAAAGCATTGCTTGTTAAACTGGTGTTACCTCAGAGACAGAAGCTTGAAGGTGTCATAGCTGTAACTGTTCTCATAATAAAATAGTACGATCAAAATGATGTGATGTAAAATACATAACTAATTCAGATCCTGTGCGTCAACACAATAAAAATAAAATGATATAAATCCCAGCCACTGGCAAATTTAAGAGATCCTACCTACTGCTTAAAGAAAGTGAGCGTGTCAAACTGATCCTAAGGATACTGAAATTTTTGTTGCACTAGTAGAAACTATGTATAGAACTGAACAGTCAAGACCTGAAATAAAACTTGTCTCTAACATTGCTAACAATCAAGCACTATCAGCAATGGACCGTCTTTATTTTAAATGTGGAAAAGGGATCAGATTGGTAGACTTTACTAGTAATAGTAAGTGCTATACCTGTGAAAACTATAACCTCTTAAAAGCATGTTACAAATGATGTTATGCCTGCAGAATGTAATAAATTCTCTGACAGAATGCAGGAATCTGCATTCTGTTACTGTTCTAATGCAAAGTTAATTAAGTGCAATGTCTTATGTGATGGCAGACAGCTGCAAGGACTGCTTGATTCAGGCAGTGAGGTTATGCTGACAAATGGTATCACAAATACAGAATGAAATATCTTACTAGCAAAGCAGTTTAAATAGTATGCATTAATGGAGATAAGCAACATTATTAAGTTACTCAACCAGAACACAAACTGTGATTGAGAAGGTGAGCCATCCCTTTCCTGTAGCACCTGATTTTCCAAAATTAACACATTATATGATAATAGGGAAAATGTTGGGAAAGAACTAGTCCATTTGATAAACTCCTTACCTGGGTGAGGCAGAGGATCTGAAATTTAATAAGCCTACATCTATGTCTCTGCCTAACTTGGAAGAAAGGAGTGGAAGCCAGTGCAAGAAATATTCATGACTGTGCATGAAGCAAATAAAGTTTAAGAAAGCTTAGGGTTAGAAAGTCCAAAATATACATTTAAGCTAAGAAGATAGACAGATAGATAGATAGATAGATAGATAGATAGATAGATAGATAGATAGATAGATAGATAGATAGATAGGTGCAGAAAGTTGTGGGTTTCATTCCTGCACCAGGTAAATTGTCGTGTAGCATAAAGGGAGCTTTGTACATCCTTTGAATGAGACATTGAATGGTGACCCTATTTGTTTGAGTTGGGGATAGCCCAGATGGATGCAAAAGATCCCACAGCGCATATCAAAAAGAGTAGAGGAAGTTTCCAGATGTCCTGGCTAAATTTCTCCTAGCAATACAAATATCACTTCAGGTTTCCCCTGAAAAGAGGCCACTAGCCTAATGATACCAAACCGGTCAACAAAAATATGAATAAATAAATAAATAAGTATAGATTGATAGATATTATTTCAATTTAATGATCTGCAAACGAATGTAATTTTTATTACTTTGAAGCATTGTTTGTTGCTTCTTTCTGTTAATTTCACAATTTTTGGAAATGTTTGTCTTTTGTAACTTCAGGCTGTGGAGCTTTTCTCCACAAACATTTGCTGAAAATGGGCATCTGCTCAGTTGGCCTATAGGAGCCATCTGAAAGATTAAAAACAGTACAAGGAAGGGACTCAAACAATAAAATACTGCAGCCTAAAAGTGCTGAAAAATAGAGTAAAGGTTTCATTGCAGACTGAAAATGTTGCAGAGCACAGATTAGAAATGACTAGCAGAATGAAGTGAAGGAATCACTCAATGAAATGGTTGGAGTGAAGTTCGCAAGTATGAAAACTTTACAACCTGATGAAAATTTTAAACACCCTCTGCCAAGCTGAAACAGAAAGTCCCAGAAACAAAGAATTCTAATCAGCATACTTGTGTGGTCAGTTTAACTAAAATCAGAAAAATAACATAAATAAAACCAAAACAAACAAAGAAAGAATCTCCCCAAGAAGAGCATCAGACATCATTTGTCTCAATAGCAGTAGTGTTATACGAAATGTGCAAGGTTGGGGTTAGGGGTGGGATTAGGGTTAGCATACAATAGTAGGAGCAAAGTTCCCTCACTCTTCTTTACAAATGCATGCCGTACCTCTCACTACAACAAATCTGGACAAAGCCTAAAATACTGAGAGGACAAGCACTCAAAGATAGGGACAGATTATAAATATTGCTGTTATGACCCTAACAAGGTGCTGTAATAACAGAATTTGTGTTAGCATACATTTTCTGACAGATATTAAGTCTGAAACTCAAATGTATGTTATTATTTAGTGACGTCAGTCTTCAGTGATCTGCCAGAAAACCATAAATTTTATGAAGAAAAGACCAAAAATATGAAGCAAAAATTTGGACATTCTGTGAAACTCTGGTCAGCTGAGAGGTATGATGCAAGCTATCAATCTTATAGTCTCGACCGTTTATTGTTTGAAGTTCTGAAACTTCGAGCTTATGAAATAGAGTCATATATATATATATATATATGGTTCTATATATATATATATATATATATATATATATATACACACACACATATATATATATATATATATATATATATATATATATATATATATATATATATATATATATATATATATATATGCATGCACACCCGCATATAGATAGATAGATAGATAGAGATTATATGGATGTATATCAATGTATTAAAAATTCAGTTTATCAAAAGGCAACAGACTAAACACAACATATTGATCAGCAGCCCATCCAAAGCAAAATAAAAATAAGAAAAACATTGTTTTTGCAGGGGAACAAGCCCACTGTACCCCCCCCCCCACACACATACTGCTGATTATATATACCACCTCTGAGATCAAACTGCAGTGGGAAACGTCAAACTCCCTATCACCACTGTACCACGATCTTGCGCAGAAATAAAGTGGGCACGTTCAATCAGTTGTTACAGCTTTTGTCTATTCAATAATAAGAATGTTCGACTACTTGTTAGTAAGAAATATCTATCTATCTATCTATCTATCTATCTATCTATCTATCTATCTATCTATATATTGGCATAATGGTTAAGGTGTTTACCTTACAGACACAAGGTGCAGGGTTTGATTCTCACATGAGGTAACTATCTTGGCTTAAAATGGCCTACAAGAGCAGTTAGCCTTGTACTAATCTATGAAATATATATATATATATATATCTACAGGGATATATATAATAAGTACCTATAAAAATATATGCATTTATGGGTCACTCGTAGGTTGTCAAAGTGCAGTCTTTTTTAATGCATTTTCTTTAAGTCACTGTCATTGAAAAATTGCAGTTCAAAATATATGAGGTGAAGGGGAGAGAGGTAGTGCGAGACTGCAGAACACCAGGGATGGGGGGATTTTCCTATTTCTCCAGTACTGTGTGATCTCCCATTTGGTATGTTTAAGTTAACAGAGTGTGCAGGGTGGGAGTACAGAGGGCTTTCCTGCCCTGCATAAACACTTGTTTTTCTCTTTTTTCACTTATTTTTTGGTAAGTCTATTTCAAGATTTTGACTCCAACTCCAAAATACTTGCTGTCACTGTAAATGACCACTTACACTGAGAGCAGGCTGAGAGCAGGTGTTTTGGAAACTGGTGAGTGTAGTAAGCCTGTATATAAATAGATCTTACAGTGAAGTAAATCACTTACACCGAAAGCAAGTCTTTTGGAATCCAGACAGACTTACACTATGCATTTGTATTTATAGATAGATAGATAGATAGATAGATAGATAGATAGACAGGTAGATATAGATATTGCTGGATAGATATTGATGCATACAAAGACAGAGAGGCATATATATATATATATATATATATATATATATATATATATATATCTATATAAAAATATATATATATAGAGAGAGAGAGGCAGAGACAGAGGCAGAGAGAAAGAGCTAAATCTATCATCAAGCCTAGAAGCACAACTCTCAGATTCCTAACAATGTCCAAATGGAAAACAAAACAAAAAGAAAAAAAATATATTGTTTTTGCATGCTGGGGGTACAAGCCCTCTGCACCTTCACACTGACTGCTAATTATATAATCGAACTCTGAGACTGCACTACAGTGGGGAAAGTGCAAATTCTGCACTGTATCACACTCACACATAGAAGAAAACAGCAGGTAGTTCTCGAAGAGTATGAGACCAGCTGTCCAGATATGCTAGTTGTTCATTCGATGGTCTTCATTTGTGGAAAGGTCTATTGCTGAAGCTTCATTCAGAGTAACTTTTTGTTTCAACTGGAGTTTCTCATCTGTGAAGAAATTCCTAAGAACGTTTCTACGATGGAATCTAGGAAGTCAAAAAATATGCTTATGTAGAGCTTTAAGATCCTTTATTGGTTTGCAACAAGGATACACTGCAACTCTTTTCCCAAGACCTCCACCATACAACTGCCCTGAGGTAGTCCTCATCCTCTTTTAGGCTTAACCATCAACAGGTAAGTGAGAATTTCTGAATTAGCTAGTTTGTCTCCCCCCATCACCGGAGGTGCCATGCTCATGACCTGGACTACCACTTATGATCTGACTCCTGTATCAGTTAGAAGGCTGTAAATACCTTACAGTATTCATAGGTTCATAGGTTGATACTAGGCTATATGCCCTAGGGCATTTATCAGCCTAGCCAGAGTGTATTTGGCTTATGCCACCCCTTAAAAAATGGGTTTTACTGTGCCCTTTTTTGGTTACTTTACTGAGCCTCTGTCTAGTAGTGACACAGAAGTGATCCCAGGGGTGAACTTACGATCTCCTATCCACTCGTCAGGATTTCTCTTGAAGAGAGTCAGTGAGCGGCTCTGCCTGATATGGACTGGGATTCTATTCCAGAGTACTGGGAGCCTCTAGGTCAAGAATCTGTCTCTCCAGCATGTCCTATTAATTTATGTGTTGAGATTCAAATCCCTTGAGCGCATAGCTCTAGTGGATTTGGATTTTTTGAGGTGGAGCATGTCCATTAATTCTGGGTTGGACATGGCTTTATAAGTCAGGCACAGATTGCCTCTAAGTAGGTGGAATGCAACTGAGTAGAGCTGGAGTTTCTTTAACCTGGCAGCATAGGTCATCTGTTTGAGACCCTTGATCCTCTTGGTGAGGTACGTCTGTGGTCTCTCCAGTTGCTGCAGGTGACGGGTAAGGTACATCTCAAACGGGGCATTGTATTCAATTATGGGCCTGATGAGGGATGAGTAAAGGGGCACAATGACCTCCTTGGATCTAGATGTGAACCCTTTCATGATGAGGTGGGCTATATAGAAGGTCTTTCTAACCACTTTGGCAATGTGGTTGTCAAAGGAGAGACTACTATCAACTTGGGTTTCCAGGTACCTAATTACTTCCTCCGTACTTAATGGATTACCACCTATATGGTAGTTTGTGGGCAGTTTGTTTTTTCCAAAGGGTATGACTATACACTTCTTGGCATTTAGTTTCAGGCCATGGCTTTGGCACCAGTTGTCCATCTCTGTGAGACCCTTTTGAAGGATGCCTGTGTCAGCTGGAGAGTCGATTATGGCACCCAGTTTGCAGTTGTCTGCAAACTTGGTCAGCCATAGTCCTCCCGTGTTGGTCTGTACCTCTGAAAAATATATACTGAACAGGAGCGGTCCCAGGACTGAGCCTTGTGGGACAGGTTTAGAGTCTGACATAGCTCCCCCAATTCTGACCATGTGGGTTCTGTCCTTGAGCCAGTTTGCAACCCATCTTATGACATAGGGGTTGATATTTAGGCTGGAGAGCTTATCTATGATGCCAGAGTGGGGTATGGTGTCAAAGGCTTTTGTGAGGTCCAGGTAGGCAGTGTGGACTACCTTCCCTTCATCTATGGCCTTGGTGACTGTTTCGAAGAAGTCTACCAGGTTCAGGAGGCAGGATCTGCCTTTAACAAAGCCAAATTGTGTAGGATCTACCGTCTGTAGTTCCCCAATGTCTTTGTTTGTGAGTCCCATGATGATCCTCTCCATGGCATTGCAGACTAGGCTAGTCAGGCTTATGGGGTGATAGTTCCCAGGGTCCGTTGAGCCTCCTCCTTTGTGGAGTGGGACCACTGTTGCTGTACGCCATTCCTTGGGTACATAACCTGCAGAAAGGCTGAGATTGAACAGTAGCCTAATATGAGGTTTTAGCTCCTCTTGGAGCTCCTGTAGGATGCAGCCCTGGAAACCGTCTGGTCCTATTGATGCTGTGTTTTTTGCTTTAGAGAGGGCAGCTCCTACCTGAGCATCTGTGATGACAGGGAGACAACTCTCTGCTGGGATAGATAATTGCTCCTTAGGGGGGAAGGGGGGGAGAAGTTTGCACTGAACCTGTCCGCCAGGATGTTGGCAATGGCTGTGGGTTCAGTGTATTTTTTGTCATTTTGGACTAACTCCGAGCATATCTGGGAGTTGCTACCCAGGTTTCTAACATAACTAAAGAAAGCCTTGTGGTTATCTTTAGTGTCTTGTGCAATTTTTCTCTCGAAGCTGGCCTTTATGAGGGACCGTAGTTTTTCAGGTGAAGATGCAGAAATCTGTGCAAGTATAAACAAGTCAAGCTGAGTGTCCAAAATTATTATAATTGTTTGGTGGAGTTTGTGTTGTCTGGTGTTAACATATAGAGAGTGCTAAAACACAACTGTCAAGAGGGATTTCTTTATTTTAGACATTGCTTCTAAGCAAGCTTGACCAGAGTATATTATTTGCATTCTCAACAAATTATTTCAGACATTATTTCTTATAGGTTCATAGGAGGTTACTAGGCTAATGGCTCAAGGGCCTTTAAATGCCTAGCTGTGTAAAAACCCAAGTACCCTTATTGACCATATTTAGATGGTCATTGTTAACAGAGAGATTCTGTGATCAGCACTAACTGCCCCTGTCCATGAGGGAGATAGGTGCACCCCCAGGATGAATTTACAGTCACTAATCCAGTTGTCAAGTTCCTGCTTGAATAGAGTCATTGAAGAACTCTGCTTCACATGGTGTGGGAGCTTATTCCAGAGGAGTGGTAATTGCTGGGAGATATATATGTCTCTCCGGCATGTTCTGTTAATGTCACAGGCTAGGTAGAGATCCTTGGAACCACTTATTCTTGTCCCATTTGATTTGCAGATATGCAGCAATTCCATTAGGGTAGGGTCCAAGACTGCTGCATAGGTCAGGCACAGGTCACCTCTCACTAGCCTTTATGATACAGATTACAGTGACAGGGCTTTTAGTCTTTCCATATATGTTATGTTTTGGGGGCCCTGGATTCTCTTGGTAAGAAATATCTGTGGTCTCTCCAGTTGCTGCAGGTGTCTGGTGAGGTACATACAGAAGGGAGCATTGTACTCAATTAGTTGCCCGATAAGGGTCGAGTACCTCCCTGGTCTTGAACACAATGCCCTTATTTATGAGATGCACAATGTAGATAGCTTTTCTTAGCACTACTGACACATGATGATAAAAGTTTAAATTGCTATCAACCTGTGTTCCCAAGTCTCATACCACTGAGATTGAGCTTAGAGGGGTGATATCTATATCATAGTTGGCAAGGGCTACTTCTTTGACAAAGGAGATAAGGTATTTTTTTGCATTGAGTTTTAGTCCATGATTTTACCCCAATCATTTGTCTGTGTCAGCCCTTTCTGTAATATGTTAACATTGCTGGGGCACTCTATGATTGCTCCCAGTTTACAGTCATCTTCAAACTAGGTAAGCCACTGGCCATCTACTTTTACCTGAACTTCAGAGAAACAGATTCCAAGCAGTAGGGGGCCCGGCACAGATCCTTGTGGTACCCCACTGGTAACTGGTCTGCTGGTGGAGGTGAACTCTCCAACTTTGACAGTGTGCATTATGTTGGCGAGCCATTGGCTACTCATGTAGTAATGTATGGGTTAATCCCTAGCTGGGAGAGTTTCTCTATGATACTTGAATGGGAGATTGTGTCAAATGCCTTGGCTAAATCAAGATAGGTGGTATGTACTGTTTTGCCCTCATCCAGGGCCTTAGTGACATTCTCAAAGAAGTCCACCAAGGTTAATAAATAAGATCTACCCTTGACAAGGCCAAACTGGGTCGGGTCAAGAGTATGAAGGTCACCTATGTCCTTGTGAATAAGGTCCACGATGATTCTTTCCATGGCCTTGCAGATAAGGCTGGTTAGGTTTATGGGTCAATAGTGCCCAGGGTCAGTTGATGGACCCCTATTTTTCAAGGGGATTACTGTTGCTGTTCACCACTCAGCCAGTTCTCATGTTATGATTAAAGAGAGTGCTGAGTGGTTCTGCTAGGTCTTGTTTTAGATCATTTAGTAAGCAGCCTGGGATGTTATATGGTCCCACAAAGGCTGTGTTTTTGGCCTTGGCGAGTGCTTGTATGAAACCAAGCCACTGGGGATGCACAAGCCAGTGCATTTCTTTGTGCCAGTCCCAAGCCAAGATAAATGGGGAGGGTTGCATCAGGAAGGGCTTCCGGCGTAAAATTTTGCCAAATCATACATGCGGACAACTGTACAGATATACATATCGGATCAGTCAAGGCCTGGGTTAACAATGACCGCCACCAGTGCTGTTGGCCAACAGGGTGCTGGCGGAAATTGGGCTACTGTTGGCCAAAAGAGGAGAAGAGGGGGAATGCATGCCCGAATGCAGGTAAAGGCTAGGAGGTAGTGAGGTTCGGAACTTTGAATGTTGGCAGTATGACTGGTATAGGGAGAGAGCTAGCTGATATGATGGACAGAAGGCAGGTTGGCATATTGTGTGTGCAAGAGACCAGATGGAAGGGGAGCATGGCTAGGTGTATCGGATGTGGGTTCAAATTGTTTTATCATGGTGTGGATGGGAGGAGAAATGGTGCAGGGGTTATCCTGAAGGAACAGTATACTAAGTGTGTTTTGGAGGTGAAAAGAGTGCCAGATAGAGTGATGTTTATGAAGCTGGAAATTGATGGTGTAATGATGAATGTTGTTAGTGCATATGCTCCACAAGTTGGGTGTGCGATGGATGAGAAAGAAAAATTTTGGAGTGAGTTGGATGAAGTGGTGATGACTGTACCCAAGGATGAGAGAGTGGTGATTGGAGCAGATTTCAATGGGCATGTTGGTGAAGGGAACAGAGGGGATGAGGAATTGATGGGTAGGTATGGTGTTAAGCAAAGAAATGCAGAAGGTCACATGGTAGTGGATTTTGCAAAAAGGATTGACATGGCTGTGGTGAATACGTATTTTAACAAGAGGGGGGAGGAAATGGTGACATACAAGAGTGGAGGAAGATGCACACAGGTGGATTATATCTTATGTAGAAGGGCCAGTCTGAAGGAGATTGGAAACTATAAAATGGTGGCAGGGGAAAGTGTAGTTAGGCAGCATAGGATGGTGGTTTATGGGATGATATTGGTGATCAAGAAGAGGAGGAGGAGTGTGAGGGCAACACCAAGGATCAAATGGTGGAAATTGAAAAAGGGTAATTGTGAAGTGGCATTCAGGGAAGAGTTAAGACATGCACTGGGTGGCAGTGCAGTGTTACTGAATAGATGGGTAACTACAGCAGAGCTAGTAAGGGAGATGGCTAGAAAGGTGCTTGGTGTGACATCTGGAAAGAGGAAGGAGGACAAGGAGACCTGGTGGTGGAATGAAGAAATACAGGAGAGTATACTGAGAAAGAGGTTGGCGAAAAAGATGTGGGATTGTCAGAGAGATGAAGAAAGTAGACATGAGTATAAGGAGATGAGGTGCATGGCAAAGAGAGAGGTGGCAAAGGCTAAGGATAAGGCATATGAAGAGTTGCATGAAAGGTTGGACATTAAGGAGGGAGAAAAGGACGTGTACCAATTGGCTAGACAGAGGGACCGAGCTAGTAAAGATGTGCAGCAGGTAAGGGTGATAAAGTATAATGAGGGAAACGTACTCACAAGTGAGGAGAGTGTGTTGAGCAGATGGAAAGAGTACTTTGAGGGGTTGATGAATGAAGAGAATGAGAGGGAGAGAAGGTTGGATGATGTGCGGATAGTGAATCATGAAGTGCAGTGGATTAGCAAGGAGGAAGTAAGGATAGCTATGAAGAGGATAAAGAATGGAAAGGCTGTTGGTCCAGATGACATACCTGTGGAAGCATGGAGGTGTTTAGGTGAAATGGCAGTGGAGTTTTTAATTAGATTGTTTAATGAAATCTTGAAAAGGGAAAGGATGCTTGAGGAATGCAGAAAAAGTGTTTTGGTACCGATTTTTAAGAATAAGGGTGATGTGCAGAGTTGTAGTAACTACAGAGGGATTTAATTGATCAGTCGCAGCATGAAGTTATGGGAAAGAGTAGTGGAAGCTAGGTTAAGAAGGAAGGTGATGATAAGTGATCAGCAGTATGGTTTCATGCCAGGAAAGAGCACTACAGATGTGATGTTTGCTCTGAGAGTGATGATGGAGAAGTACAGAGAAGGTCAGAAGGAGATGCACTGTGTCTTTGTGGACTTAGAGAAAGCATATGACAGGGTGCCTAGAGAGGAGTTGTGGTATTGTATGAGGAAGTCGGGAGTGTCAGAGAAGTATGGAAGAGTGGTACAGGATATGTACGAGAGTAATGTGACAGCGGTAAGGTCTGCGGTGGGAGTGACAAATGCGTTTAAGGTGGAGGTGGGATTACATCAAGGATCAGCTCTGAGCCCTTTTTTATTTGCAATGTTGATGGACAAGTTGACAGATGAGATCAGACAGGAGTCCCCGTGGACTATGATGTTTGCAGATAACATTGTGATCTGTAGTGAGAGTAGGGAACAGGTGGAGGAGACCCTGAAGAGGAAGGATAGAAGAATGGTGAAGATGCAGGGAGTAGAGGTGGCGAAGGAGGATGAGTTTAAATACTTGGGATCAACAGTTCAGAGTAATGGTAAGTGTGGAAGAGAGGTGAAGAAGAGAGTACAGGCAGGATGGAGTGGGTGGAGAAGAATGTCAGGAGTGATTTTTAACAGACGAGTACCAGTGAGAGTGAAAGGGAAGGTCTACAAGAGGGTAATGAGACAAGCTATGTTATATGGGTTAGAGACAGTGGCATTGACAAAAAGGCAAGAGTTAGAGCTGGACGTGGCAGAGTTAAAGATGTTAAGATTTGCACTGAGTGTGACAAGGATGGTCAGGATTAGAATAAGTATATTAGAGGGTCAGCCCAGGTTGGAAGGTTTGGAGACAAAGTCAGAGAGGCAAGATTGTGTTGGTTTGGACATGTGTTGAGGAGGGATGCTGGGTATATTGGGAAAAGGATGCTAAGGATGAGGCTGCCAGGTAAGAGGAAGGCCTACGATAAGGTTTATGGATGTAGTGAGAGAAGACATGCAGGTGGTTGGTGTGACAGAGCAAGATGGTGACCCCTAATGGAGAAGGAAGGAGGAGAAGGAGAAGAAGAAGAAGAAGGAGAAGAAGGAGAAGAAGGAGAAGAAGAAGAAGAAGAAGAAGAAGAAGAAGAAGAAGAAGAAGAAGAAGAAGAAGAAGAAGAAGACTTGTATGACCGGGTGTCAGGAATGTTTTGGAGTAAGTCAGGTGGGGACAGGGGGGTGAAGTTATTGCCAAATTTGTCAGCTAGCAAACTGACAGTTTCCTCGTGTTCAGTGTGAGTGGTACCATTTACTATAAGTTCAGTACACAGCTGAACATTATTGCTTATGTTATGATTGCAGCTAAAGAATGCTTGTGATTGCCTTTAGCTAGGTATTTTAATTTAGACTGGTAGCGAGCCTTATAAAACTTAACAAGATATCTGATTGGCTATCCTTAGAGGACTTAACAAGATATCTGATTGGCTTGTTCAAGCTGTGGGGGTATTCTTCTTGTGCTGGGTTAGTCCCATCCTGTTCTTAAATAACAATTTCTTTCTTTTGTTTTATACATTATTTATACTTACAGTCCACCAGGGTGGCTTGTTTTTTTTTCAGGACAACACATTTTGTTCCTGTTAGGTACAGCTGAGTCAATGTATTTGTTTAAGTGGCTATATAGGGCAAGTGTGTATTTTTCTGCATAGGAGTCATTGCCTATGTTGGTAGGGGTTTTAAAACTTTTTATATCTTCGCTTAGTAGGCAATAGTTTGATTTGGAGACATTTTTCAGTTTTTTTTTCTCCTGTAGGGGTGTCAGGTTTGATCCTTACTTCAAATGAGACAGATTTATGGTCTGACCTTACCAGGGAGGGTAACACACAGGGGGTAGAGCAGTGACCTCCCCATGTTGGTGAGCACTAGGTCCAGGGTATTTGAGCCCCTTGTGGAGGTGTGAATCAACTGTTCCAGGGCATTTGAATTAATAAAGTCCTGGAAACTCACAGTAATCATGTTTGTGCTCACAGAAGTTGCCCAGCTGATGGAAGGATAGCTGAATCTGCCATGACAAAGGTGTTTGACTGTATGCTGAGTGACTCTTGTAAGTCCAGGTAGGCAGTGTGCTTCCCCTGGTTCATGGTGGGAGACCTGTAGCTAACAATGATGTGCAGGGATATTTTTCCTACAGTTAATTGGACCTGGAGTAGCTCAACAAAGTCATACTGTTTCACCAGTCTCAAAAGCATTGTAGCCTTGTATGTCTGGGTTGCTCTCAGCAGCCTTGAGCAAAGTTTCTGTCACTGCACAATTGTCAGCATCTTCCAAGGTGAGGAGTGCTTCTAGGGAGTGCTGTTTACTGTTTAAACTCCTAGCATTAAGCAGCATGACCTTCTTTAAGTCAGACATTTTGTTATTTGCTCATTGCCTAAAAAATGGCATTATGGGGAGGCACGTGTCTTTACTGGCGTCCAAAAGCCTTGAGGAAATAGATGAATGTCATCTCTGGGAAGGCAGAGCAGCATGGACTGCCAACCATGTCCTCCCAGGCAGACAGATACTGGATCCCCCTGGAGTGACACCAGAAGCTAAGCTAATTATTGAAATCAATCATTTTTTAGTCTGTATTGTGGCATCATCCTCGGTGAAGGTAGAATGCTGTTTAGGGCTAGGGATATACCTGCCTGGACACATAATCCGAAAATTCAGTTATGTCTCTCTTCATATAATCCAGACAGGTATGTCAAGTCATTCACACCAACATGTACTATGACAGAGTCATAGCGGTAATTGTTGCTGAGTGACTTCAGTGTGTGCGTGAGTTGATGGATCCTGGCACCTGACAAGCAGCTGACAGTGACCTTCTCCTAGTTCAACCTGGTGAGGGGGACATCTGTGTGTCACATTACCGAGTCACCAATAAAGAGAACATTTGTTTTTGATATGTTTATCCTTGGGTGCTTAATTGTTGAGACACTGAAATAAATGTTGTTATGTGTGGGGGAGGATTATCTTTGTGTACCAGTATGTGCATGTTGTTTGTTCTTGGGAGGTCTCTAGTCTTTTGGTAGGCTCTTAGTGAGTACCTCTGTGTATGTGGGTTTATATGCCTTGATTGTCTCTTGTGTGAGAGGGAAGGTATGTGTGCTGACAACCTCTTGTATATAGTTTTGTGAGAGCACTGATTCCAATTTCATGGTATAGTTACATCTCTCACATACAGTATTTGTTTGCTTTAGGAGCAAGTGGTTGTCAGTATACATGAGACAATTGTTATATAGCCTTAGGATGCCCATATCAATCAGATTGGCTGGTGAAATGGTGGGAAACTGTCCATCCATTATGGCAAGTACATATTTTAGTGACTAGTGGGGATAGGCTAGATGGACCAAGATTTGCTTTTAAGACTGACAACGGTGGCTATTCTGAGGAAGGCTAAGGGTGGAAGACTGTGTCAGCACCTCGGAAAGTGCAGCTGAATTGCTCGCAGGACAGCAATGCATGACTGAGTTGCACACAGAGAGGCAGTGGAACTAAGGAGGGTTCTCTAGCAGATATCAAGGGAAAGTTGTTTCTAAGCTTTTGTGTCTATACACAGCAGCGCTAAACCCTGTTGCATGGTGTGTAGCTATGCACATATGCAGTGCTTAAATACAAGCAAAGTTAAACAGTTTTAACACAAACTAGTCAATGGGGGAGCCCAAAACTGAGCCTTATTCCAACAATCCCCAACTCAGATGGGTCCTGAGCTACACACGTCTGCCACAAGGGTGCAGGAGGGCCTTCTTAATGTAGGATGGCTGGTAACAGCCTAAACTCAGTAGATCTGAATTCAGCCTATGCTATGAAATACAGAAGTACTAGGATTTCAAAGTGCATCATAGTTTCATAGTTTAGTACTAGGCTATCTGCCCTGAGGCATTTGCAAGCCTAGCCCTAGAGATGTGGCTTTCGCCACCCCATGTAGTGGTACTAAGGTGTATAGAATAAATTTAGAATACTGTGCCTTTGTCTAGTAGTGACACATTGCAGACCCCCTTACTTATTAAAATTAGTTTACTGTGCCTCTGTTAAGTAGCGATACAGGGGTGACCCCCGGGGTAAACCTACGATCTCCCATCCACTCGTCAAGATTTCTCTTGAAGAGAGTCAGTGAGGGGCTCTGCCTAACATGGACTGGGATTTTGTTCCAGAGTATGGGAAGCCTCTGAGTTATGAATCTGTCCCTCCAGCATGTTCTATTCATGTTTGTACTGAGGTTTAAATCTTTGGCTCTCGTGGTTCTTATGGATTTTGATTTTTTGAGGTGGAGCATGTCCATCAATTCCTGGTTGGACAAGGCCTTGTATGTCAGGCACAGATCACCTCTGAGCAGGCGGTATGCTACTGAATAGAGCTGGAGTTTCTTTAGCCTGGCAGCATATGACATATGTTGGAAACCCTTGATCCTCTTGGTGAGGTACTTCTGGGGTTTCCCCAGCTGTTGTAAGTGCCGGGTGAGGTACATACCAAATGGGGCATTGTACTCAATCATGGGCCTGATAAGGGAGGAGTACAGGGGCACGATGACCTCCTTTGATCTGGATGTGAACCCCTTCAAGATAAGGTGGGCAAGGTAGAAAGTCTTTCTAACCACTTTGGCAACGTGGGTGTCAAATGAGAGGTCACTATCAACTTGGGTCCCCAGGTCTCTGATTACTTTTTTGGTACTCAGTGGGTTACTGTCTATGTGATAATTTGTGGGTATTTTGTTTTTCCCAAAGGGGATGACTATACATTTCTTGGCATTCAGTTTAAGGCCGTGATTCCGGCACCAGTTGTCCGTTTCGGTGAGGCCTTTCTGTAGGATGTATGTGTCAGTTGGTGTATCAACTATGGCGCCTAGTTTGCAGTCATCTGCGAACTTTGTCAGCCACAACCCTCCCATGTTTGCTTTCACATCTGAGAAGTAAATGCCGAACAAGAGGGGTCCCAGGACAGAGCCCTGTGGGACACCACTTGCGACTGGCTTTGAGTCTGACATGGCTCCCGCAATCTTGACTTTATGGGTTCTGTTCTTTAGCCAGTTTGCAACCCATCTTGTGACATATGGATTTACTTTTAAGCTGTTTAGCTTTTCTGTGATCCCCGAGTGGGGTATTGTGTCGAAGGCTTTAGCCAAGTCCAGGTAGGCTGTATGGACTGCCTTGCCCTCATCAATGGCTCTAGTGACTATTTCGAAAAAGTCAACCAGGTTCAAAAGGCAGGATCTGCCTTTTACAAAGCCGAACTGGGTGGGATCAAGTGTCTGTAGGTCCCCAATGTCGTTGTTTATGAGTTCCATAATAATTCTTTCCATAGCTTTGCAAACCAGGCTGGTCAAGCTTATGGGGCGGTAGTTCCCAGGGTCTGTAGTGGAGCCTCCCTTGTGGAGTGGTACCACTGTTGCTGTATGCCAGTGTTCAGGTACATATCCTGTAGTAAGGCTAAGGTTAAATAACATTTTATATGCGGGTTTAGCTCCTCTTGGAGTTAACGTATCACGCAGCCGGGGATACCATCAGGTCCTATAGATGCTGTGTTTTTTGCTTTGTTGAGGGCGGTTCTCACCTGGACATTAGAGATGACAGGGAGGTTACATTCAGCTGGGATGAGTATTTCTTCTTTTGGAGGTGAGGGATGGGAGAAATTTGCACTGAACCTGTCTGCCAGAATGTTGGCAATATCTGTGGGTTCAGTAAATTCTTTGTCGTTGTGTACTAACTCTGAGCATATCTGAGTGTTTCCGCCCAGGTTTCTAACATAACTGAAGAATGCCTTGTGGTTATCTTTAGTGTCCTTGGCGATTTTTCTCTCAAAGTTGACCTTGGATATTTTTATGAGAGAATGTAGCTTTCTACTAGTACTGATCAGAGATGCCTTCCCTTTATGGGATTTTGCTCTGTCTTGCAGTAGCTTCCTTCTTTTGTTATACAATTTGTTTATGGCTGAGGTCCACCAGACAGGATGCTTTCCTTTGGTGGAGAGGGTCTTGATTTTATTTGGGATTGCACGATCCATGCATTCTTGGAGATGTCCATAGAAAGCATTTGTGTAGGATTCAGCATTGTGGGATGTGGTATCCATTGGCCCTGAGGGCTTAAATGATACCATCTCAGTCTTGAGAAGTGTAAAGTCGGCTTTTGAGAAGTTTCTCACTGTAGTCTTTTGTGCTGGGGGTGGAGGTGGTAAATGTATATCCAGGGTGATTAGTTTGTGGTCAGATCTCACCAGTGAGGGCAATACTTCCGGTGTGGAGCATTTTGTCCCCATGTTTGTGATGATTAGGTCTAGTATATTATCCCCCCTTGTGGGAGAGGTGACTAGCTGTTCCATTGCATTTGAGTTTATGAATTCCAGGAACCTTTGGGCTAGGGTGTTAGTGCTAGTAGCAACAGCAAAAAATTGAATCAGCAGTTAAGCAAAATACAGTTCAGAAAAGTGCAATGCAAGCTTAAAATATACTTATTTTTTGTTCATCACAGAGGATGCCTTGGATTTAGTTCAGATTCACTCTAGGTCTCTGGCTAAGTCATCAATCTCAGAGCATCTCCATCAAACTGACCGAGCTAGGCCAGAAACTGTCTGTGTCCTACAAGACATAATGCTGCAGCTGTGCATTGCAAGTTTAGATTAAAAAACGATGTCTCTGTGTTGTAAATTAATGAATAAAAGGGTATTATAAAATATTGCTTAATTAGGATAAACATGACATTGTCTGTCACTGCAATGTGAGACTGCTTGTATTACAAATTCTGAGCATTGTCTGTTACAGCAGTAAATCATGGGAACTTGCTAAGTGTTTGACAACTTTCCAAAATGTAACTGTCAGAGTTGTCACTAGATGATGATTACATAATGTTGCTGTCATCTTAAGAATCTGAATTATGACTGGAATAATATTCCAGAACATTCCACCTAACCTGAGAGTATTTTGTTTCGTGCATATGAGATAGTCTTCATGGTCTGCTATTTTTTACATGCTTAGATTTGCTTAAAATTGTTTTACAATTATTTGTCTAAACTTTTAATTTACTCTAGAGGGTAAAACAGAATGATTTTATGCCTCAGTGAATTTACTTTCAGAAGAACAGCTTTATGGATATTTACATATGAGACCTGAGCCATCTAAGAAATGCATTTTTGAAATAAAAAAATCCTTGCTTACAACAGTCTTTTTAAAATGTAGGGTCATCCATTAGGAGACATAGCATGCCCTGCATGGAAATTTTATGTTGATGCAGGAAATTACTTAACAGTTCAGGCATAAAACTGCTCATATATCCACGTATTCTGTATATGTAGTAATAATGTGTTTTTCAGGGGCCTCCCAATAACAAAGGCAAGCACGTCAAGTAGTCATACTAAAAACAAGAATAGATACTAGCAAACTAAATGTTGCTAAGTAATGAGAAAAATATCTAATTAATAATGTTTTCCTCCCTGGAAAAAAAGATCTATGTGTGGGAAGTATAACAACCTTAGCAGGTCCATAAAGGCTGACAGTATTATATGTAAATAGTTTATGGCTCAGTCAGTAATCAGCAAAGAGGTCATCTCTGATAATAAACTCAGGCCTGAATAGATCAGCAAACCAGTACAGGGTGCTGTTAACTAAACTGTTAGAGAAATCTAAGGAATGTAGACACCTCAAGATTTAGTGCTTTATAGATATTAACATTCACATTCACAACTAGAGATTACTGCCTCTCTGAATAAGGTCAAAGGGCATCAAGGCTGTTGCAGATGAACTCTAGACCATAAAACAATGTTTTCCAGTCATCCCTTTGTGTATCCTATATAACCTGAAAATGTAGTAGCCCACCACAGGAAACTTAAAATCCAAAATGTGTTTTATGAACCACGCCATAAAGAGACACAAAGTAATAGGTTGTTGGCTTGTATAAGGAAATAAAGTTGCTTGTCATTATTATAAATGTTGATGGCATTATCATGCAGCAGTTCTAGGCTTTGCACCATCACCGGGACCACATACGGTAATTAACAATGCAAGGGCCCAAGGTCAAGGATGAAACTGCTGTTAAAAGTTAGAGCATAAATGAAAGGATTAATACATCAGCAGTGGTCGAAGAGAAATTAGGTTACACCAGTTAGTTCTAAGGTTCATAGGTTGGTACTAGGCTATCGGCCCTAAGGCCTATGCAAGCCTAGCCATAACAATTCCCTGGAAATTGTTTCCCACAATATTTACTTCTCTGGGCCCCTGTCTAGCAGGGCGACTGACATGATCCCCGGGGTGAATTTCCTATCTCCCATCCAATCATCAAGGTTCCTTTTGAAGAGGGCCAATGAGGCGCTCTGCTTGACATGTATGGGCAGTCTATTCCAAAGTATGGGGAGTCTCTGGGTCAGGAACCTATCCCTCCAGCATGTTTTGTTCATTGTGATGATAAGGTTTAAATCCCTGGAGCGTGTGGCTCTGAGAGATTGGGATTTCTTTAAGTGGAGCATGTCCAACAGCTCAGAGTTTGACATGGCCTTGTATGTTAAGCAGAGATCTCCTCTGAGTAGACGATATGCCACAGAGTATAGCTGGAGTTTTTTTTAGATGGTCAGCATATGGCATCTACTTTAGGCCTGTGATTCTTTTAGTGAGGTATTTCTGTGGCCTTTCCAGCTGTTGCAGATGTCTTGTGAGGTACATACCAAATGGGGCATTATACTCAATAATGGGTCTAATGAGGGATGAGTACAGTTGGACAATGACCTCCTTTTTTCTGGATGAAAAGCCCTTAGTGATGAGGTGTGCCACATAGAAGGATTTCTTGACTGTTGTGGCGATGTATATATATATATATATATATATATATATATATATATATATATATTCACATATATATATATATATATATATATATACACATATATAATATATATATATATATATATATATATATATATATATATACATATATATATATATACATATATATATATATATATACATATATATATACATACACACATATATATATATATATATATATATATATATATATATATATATATATCTATATATACACACACACATATATATATATATATATATATATATATATATATATATATATATATATATATATATATATATATATTTATACATACATTTTACATATATATATATATATATATATATTTATATATACATATACACACATATATACATACATTGTATATGTATATGTATATATATATATATATATATATATATATATATATATATATATATATATATATATATATATATATATATATATATACATAAGTTCACTTCAAAAGTTTGAAAGCTCAAAATCCTGAACTCAAAATCTCGAAAGCTCAAAATACTGAAAACTAATAATACTGAATCTCATATTACTGAAAAACATGCAGGACACCAACACTGACTACATTTCAGCAGAAATACATACAGAAACAAAGAAAAGACAAACCATATCAATCTAAACCAACTGTAAGCAGGAGGACAAGCCCCCCTGCACCACCTATGTGGGGGGCTGCTCCCCCCACACCCCCTGCAACTTAAATATATCAACTCAGAGATCACACTTCACTGCACTAACATGAGTTATGTTGTACTATAGTACATTAAAAGGGAACATGACTAAGGTTACAACAGGAAGTCATGAAGCACGTAATGGTATGTTTGCCATTTTCTTCTGTGAAGTGTTTTCTCAGAGTTGATATATTTAAGTAGCAGGGGGTGTGGGGGGAGCAGCCCCCCACATGGTGGGTGCAGGGGGGGCTTGCCTCCCTGCTTATAACTGTAGATGAGTAATATGTTTCTGTATGTACTTCTGCTCCAATACAGTCCGTGTTTGCGTCCTGTATGTTTTTTCAGTATTTTAAGCTATTGAGATTTTGAGTTCAGGATTCTGAGATTCAAGATTTTGTGCTTTCAAGATTGAAGTGAACCCATAATATATATATATATATAAAATTTCATTTATTTATTTATTTTACATTTGATTACCAGGATAGTCTGACTGGATACAGGTCCATTTTCAGCGCAGGCCCGGGGAGAAAATCTCCATATAAGTACCAAAATTTAACAATATGATTAACAATTTTGAAGAAGCAATTATGAGAAAAAAAGAACATAAAAAAAAATATGAAGAAATACATGAAAAACAATATGAAAAAATAGTGTATAAGCAAATATATATACAGAGAATAAAACATAGTTAACCATAGATATTCATGCGATACGTCTACAATATATACATAGGTTCATAGGTGTGGAGCTAATTAACCTAATGGCCCTGGAGCCTTTACAAGTCTAGCTCATAGAAGTGCCCTGGCGTTGTGCTGCCTGATGTTAGTTTTCAGTTCCTCTATCAAGTAGAGCCACTGGAGTGATCCCCGGGGTGAACTTTCTATTTCCCATTCACTCATCAAGATTTCTGTTGAACAGGACCAGTGAGGTGCTCTGCTTGCCATGTATGGGAAGTCTATTCCAGAGCACGGGCAGTCTCTGGGTTATGAACCTGTCCCTCCAGCATGTTCTGTTGATTGTGGTAATGAGGTTGAGTTCTCTGGAGCGTGTGCTGCGGAGGGATTGGGATTTCTTTAGATGGAGCATTTCTAACAGAACTGGGTCAGACATGGCTTTGTAAGTCAAGCAGAGATCGCCTCTTAGTAGATGATATGGGACAGAGAATAGCTGGAGTTTTTTGAGTCTGTCCATGTAGGATATGTGTTTAAGGCCTAGGATCCTCTTCATGAAGTACTTTTTTGGCCTTTCCAGCTGTTGCATGTGTCTGTTGAAGTACATGCCAAATGGGGCATTATACTCGATGACTGGCCTAATGATGGAAGAGTAGAGAGAGAGAGAGATGATGACCTCTTTCCTCCTGAATGCAAAACCCTTGGTAATGAGATATGCCACATAGAAGGACTTTCTGACCACAGTGACAATGTGGTGATCGAAGGAGAGGTTGCTTTCAAACTGTGTCCCCAGATCTCTTATAATGCCTTTAGTGTTCAGTGGGCTCCCATCGATGTGGTAATTAGTGGGAACTGAGGATTTTCCCAAGGGATATAACAACACATTTTTTTGCATTAAGCTTAAGCCCATAGTTTTGATACCAGTCATTGGTCTCAGTGAGGCCTTCCTGTAAGATGTCTACATCGCTTGTGGAGTAATAATGGCTCCCAGATTGCAGTTGTCTATGAACTTAGTCAGTCAGAGTCCCTTCATGTTGGCCTGGACTTCTGAGAAGTAGATGCCAAACAGGAGAGGACCCAGGACTGATCCCTGTGGGACTCTACTCGTGACTGGTCATCAGTCTAACTTGGACTACGCTACTTTCACACTGTGGGTTCTATCTGTGAGACAATTTGCAACCACCTAGTGATATAGGGGTTTATCCCTAGTTTGGTGAGTTTATCAATAATTCCTGAGTGGGGAATGGTATCAAAAGCCTTGGCCAGATAGAGGTAGGCTGTATCTTGCCCTCATTCACAGCTCTGGTGACTGACTCAAAGAAGTCAACCAGGTTAAGTAGGTATGATCTACCTTTCACAAAACCAAATTGCATGGGACCTAGTGTTTGGATTTCCTATATCCTTGTTAATTAGGTCCATGATGATGTGCTCCATAGCCTTACATATCAGACTTGTAAGCCTAATGGGTCAATAATTCTCACGATCTGTAGTCACTCACCCTTTATGGAGAGGGGTAACTGTAGCAGTGCACCATTCAATAGGGACAAAGCCTGAGGTGAGGCTGTGATTGAACAGGGCACATGGATGTGGTGCCAGTTCACTTTGTAGTTCATGTAGAACATATTCAGGGATATTGTTGGGTCCCATGGAAGCTGTATTCTTGGCCTTGGACAATGCAGCTTTAACCTGTGTTGCAGTAATGCTGGGTGCCTGGCATTCTTCTGGTATTGTGATTGGTCCTTTAGGTGGGAAGAGAGGAGTAAAGTTGGCACTTAATCTGTCAGCCAGTATGTTGGCAATATCTGTTGGTTCAATATAGGAGGTACCATTGTGCAGTAACTCAGAGCAAACCTGGGTATTACCGTGGAGATTCTTGATACAACTCTAGAAGGCTTTGTGGTTGTTTTTAGTGTCTGATGCAATTCTGCCTTCATAGCTGGCTTTAGAGGTTTTGAGGAGGGCTCTCAACTTTCTGTTGAGGCTAATATGGCAGTTTTTTCAGTCTAGGGACTTCATCTTTTTCTGAAACAGTTTCTTCCTTCTGTTGTAGAGTTTATTAATGGCAGGGGACCACCAGATTGGCTTCCTTTTTTTGATGGAGAGTGTCTTGGCTCTGTTGGGTATGGCTAGTTCCATGCATTTATGTATGTGTTCGTACAGTGCATTGGTGTATGATTCGGCAGTCATGCATCTATTTTCCATTGACATGGGTGCCATGAAGTTAGCCACCTCTGTTTTTAGGAGCCCAAAGTCAGCTTTGGAGACATTTTTCATGGTGGTTACCTTTTGCAGGGGGTGTAGGTGAGATGTGGGTTTCCATGGTGATTAGTTTGTGGTCGGATCTAACCAGGGAGGAATTGACTATTAGTGTAGAGCAACGGTTGCCCATGTTAGTAATAACCAGGTCAAGGATGTTGCTTCCTCTAGTGGGGGTAAGAATGAGCTGGTCCAGGGTATTGGAATTGATGAATTCCAGGAAGCATTGGGCCAGTGTACTGGTGCATGAGTAGTTTTCCCAGTTGATGGAGGAGTAGTTTTGGACACCTAGTATGAGAGTGTTGGGTTGGACCCAAATACCTTCCAGGGTGCTTAAGAATGTGGATTGAGAGTCTTGGGACATGATTGGGGACCTATAGCAGGCTATGACCTGAATCGCCGTCTTACCCAATGCTAGTTGACCTGAAGTATCTCAGATGTGTTATGCTAGACTACTAGTCTACAGGTGTGCATATCCTTTATGAATATGGAGACACCACCACCTTTGGAGCTTCGGTCCATGTTCTGGTGCCGAAAGGTGTGGATTGATTTATAGGCTGGTAGCACAGGGGTGCTTTGTGCTGCTTTAAACGAGGTCTTCATTTCAGCACAAATGTCAATGTTCTCCATTTTGAGGAGTGCTTCGAGAAAGTGCATCTTGAGATTTACACTTCTAGCATTGAGCAGCATGACCCTCAGATGGTATTTATTTATAGTTGTTATGGTAATAATTTGGTCTTTGGAACATTGCCTAAAAAAGGCTTGGCAAGAGCCTTAGCCAGTATCCGGAAACCCAGGGGTGACAGATGCAGGCCATCTCTGACAAACCATCGAGGTCTGTCAATCATGTCATCCCAAGCAAACAGATACTTGATCCCCTTAGAATGACACCAGAAACTTATTCAATTGTTGAAGTCAATAATTTTCTGCTTGTACTGTGGTATCATTCTGGGTGATGATAGGATGCTATTCAGGGCTAGGGTCATACCTGCTTGGGCCACATAATCCAAGAGCTCCTCCATGTCTATTTTCATGTAGTCTAGGAAGGTGCATCTCAGGTCATTCACACCCACATGGACAGTGACAGAGTCATACTTGTACTTGTTGTGGAGTGACCTGGGTGCATGTGTTATGTGTGGGATTCTGGCACCTGATAGACAGCTGACCGTTACCTTCTCCTTATTCATCCTAGTGAGTGGAGCATCAGTATGCCTCACTATTGAGTATGCTATCATTAGTGTACTGGGCAAGCTGTTTTGCCTTAGGGGCTTAGGTTGAGGGGCACTGTGTAGGTGAGCTATGTGTCCTGTGTTTTGTGCTGTGTTGTGGCAGTCGAGTGCGCTTCTGCCTTAGGTTTCTGCTGTTTGGGTAAATTTCTATTGAGAGCCTCTTCAAAGTGGTTGTGTGGTTGTGTTTTTATGTGAGAACTGTGATGGTGGGTATTCTGGAGGGCTATGTGTTGCATGTGGTGTGGTGTAGGTATTGACCTTCTCTTGACCAGCTATTCCAGTCTTGGCTTGAGAGTGCATGGCTTCCAATTTGGATATACAAGTGCATCTCTCATAAGGGTGAGTGTTGGGATGTAAGAGGAGAAGGTTGAATATGTACATAAGGCAGTTGCTACACTGCTTAAGAATACCCAAGTTCACCGGGTTAATAGAAGAAAGTACAGGGGACTGACCTTTAGACATGCCAGGAGCGATGGTCATTATTGCTAAGTACTGGAGTTGTTTCCTTATATATCCCTTTTACAGGAAAAATGTCACTCAAGGTGTCTGAGTCTGTACAGAGCACTGCCAAACACTTGAGGGCAAACTAATACGTAGACTCTGAAAACTTAAGGATGAAGTAATTAGGCAGATATTCTGAAGTTAGAAAGAAATCAAGCAGTACTTACTGAAAATAAAGAATTAGCTTGTAAATAATGATGAAAAGAGGGGAGTCGCATGACTGGCTACTGCCTGGATACTACTAATGCTGGTCTCAGCACAGCTTCACTCTGTTGAGATACAATACTCCTTTGCTTCTTCTCTCACCAGAAGCAAAATATTAGCACCAATCTCAAGAAGAGAAGCAGGTCACAACCTGTTTAGTGATCCACAGTCTTGTCCCAGATGATGCAAGGGTTTACAGGTTTGTAGCCTTTTTCTGGTAGATGCCTCAAATAACTGTCAGACCAGTCAGGTACGTTTAGCACAGATGCTCATTCTCCACCCAGAAAGAGTCAGCAATCAATACACTCTGCTCCTACTCTCACCAGGATCAGAATATAAGGATAAATTCCAAGCTGTCACCTATAAAGCAATTATTAAGCTTTCTGGTGATCAGCAGTCTCCAAGAAATAATGTAACTGCACTCATTCTCTCACCAGGTAAAAACAGAAGCACTAATCCCAAGATGATTACTGAGAGGCAGAATGTGGGCTCTCCAATAACTGGTGGTCTTGCAATAGATGCTTAAGAGTAAGATGAAAAAATGGTTTATCCAAAACACTGCAGTGTGCACTAGAGGAGTTAGATGTGAAAGTAGGTAACTTAAGTTTTACCTGTTTAGTTTTAGTGGAGAGTCACTATTTTTAAAACAGCAAGATAGACTGAAAGGAAGTGGTCACTTTTGTATTCTGGTACTATGGAATACAGTAGGATGGCCAATAAATGTAAATAGTTGAAGGGGGTGATTTCACAAAATGATAATTTTGTGCTTACTCACACAAGCCAGTAAAAGTAGAGAGAAAATGAGATATATGGTCAAATTAACATAACGGACAGGCAACTAGAAAAACAGTGTGTTTAAGAACACAACAGTAACCGGGTGGGATAGTGGGAAAAATATCTGTCTGACTCACAAGACACAGAGCTGTGGTCTCTTTTCAAGTTTTAATATGCAGTTAAAAGCAGAATACAAGAAAAAACACAATGTAAAGAAAACAAATCACAGAATACAAACTAGAAAAAGGCAATAAAGTAATACAAAATATAACAAATAAAACGCAAACTAACCTTTCCCACACAGCAGACTGTAGCAGAGTCTGGGTGAGCCTTTCCAGCAAAACCAAGCATGTGCATGTGTCCAGAATAGATTCGTATTACAAAAATTAGTATAATAATGGACAACAAAAGGATAGTTCTACATGTTGCATTTCAGGATGGGGGTCATTCAGTCAGGATGGCATTCAGATAGAAATATTCTGCAAAGTTAGTATATAAAGCATGACACTGTGGCACTGTGAAACACTTTAAATAAGATTTACCTCTGCTAGTTTAATTTGTATATTACAAGTGCAGACTGCCATTTATTGTACAGTTTACATCGGTAAATACATTTGAACCAGCACCAATAACTGAGCAAGCTTTAGTTTTTGCTGTGTCATTCCTTAAACATCTTGTAATGGAAGCCTTTGCAATATATGCAAATGACCCTTTAAGGACATCGTGGTTCAGCTACATGCCTTTTGAATACCCATGATTTTTTGACTTTTTAAGTCTTTATGCATACATTCATGGGGTTTACACAGCCAAATAATTATGATTAAGAAGTTATAAGTGTAGAATATTTTCACATTTTCAAAATAAATCCATGTGTTTATTAAAACACTAAAACAGCAACTTATCATTTGCAAGGGTGTTGTTATTTAATGTGTGTGTGTGTGTGTGTGTGTGTGTGTGTGTGTGTGTGTGTGTGTGTGTGTGTGTGTGTGTGTGTGTGTGTGTGTGTGTGTGCGTGCGCATGCATGCATGTGTGTGTGTGTGTGTGTGTGTGTGTGTGTGTGTGTGTGTGTGTGTGTGTGTGTGTGTGTGTCTACTCATGTGCATATATGAGTAGGTTACCACAGACAACACTATACAAGTTAGGAAAGGCCACTGCTATTTAATTCTCTCTTCCTAGTATTAAGAAATCATTACAGGTGATAAAACAAGGTGATGTGATTTTTAATGACTTTTGCTATTGGTCTCAGCTTTGCCTCTCATTAAGAAAACTGAGCTGGTTCCATATTACCAGAAGTGGCTGTGACTCACCACTTGCTGTATGTACTCAAGCTTGTGAAAAATGTCAGGAAAATCAACAGCAGCTAATAAAATAGGACTTTTGAGTGAAGAGGACAGTGTTTATAATGGCTGGCCACATTTGCTTCCAAGAAAGGACATATTTTTTTCATGGTTCCTTTAGGAAATGAACAACAAAGCTGTAGTGAGCTGGCTTGGTTTATTAGCTGTTATATCATGCCGATTCAGTAATTTACCAGCAGGTAGGAGTGGGAAGGCTAGCTGAAGTACCTGCTTAGAGATTGTTCAGAGCTTTTAACACAAAGAGCACTGCTATAAGAAAGAAATGTCTCCTTTGTAGCTTTTACAAAAGCCTGTTCTATACTTTCAGTACTCAGTAAATTTGTAAACTTTTATATGGGGATAAATTTTGGAAGTGTCATAACCATTTTTCATGTAATTATGAAATTTAAGGATACATGTCATTACTTTAAGTGCTGTGAGACTCTGTCTAGTTTACTCTTTACAAGATGGAAATAAGCTGTTAAATAGATTAGCTAGGTATACGGTATGGCACAACGACACATGTTAAGTTGTATAATCTTGCACAAGTATCATGTATTTATAGATTTGTAAATGCCGTATTTCAGAACTCCAGGTAAGCTTTTCACATTTAGAAGGCTTTTTTCAGTATTCTGGAGCAAGGGTAGACCTAGGTTTAAATGGAACAGGGAAGCGCCTGTGATAGGCATAAAAGTGTTAATCTTTTCTGTGTTTTCTGTTGTTTTATTGTTTTTAACATTTGTTTTAATAAACAGAATTTTAGTGGTAATCTCTGCTGTGCCGGCTGGATATACTTATTTTGGGCAATCTGATTTTTCTGGTTCATCCAACCTTGTCCGCATATCCTGCTTGTTCTTACATTCAAGACGTTTGTCACATTTTCAAAAAATCCCAGCTAATCCCTTGGTAAATCTAGGAGTATTCTGTCAGTATGATACCAAACAACATAAAAATAAATGAACATGCTCAAACAATTATTAAAATACAGTATATGTAATCCGTTCCTGCTGACACACTCATCACAGTAAGTCATAAGTTTAGTGTCTTTGTTAGTCTGGAGAAGAGGAGGTAGAATTCAAGCTTTAGTGGCTGATGCATCTTTAACCAACAGTAGTGATGTTATAGTGAAAAAACTTTTAAAAATACCTGCAGTTGAAAGTACTAAGAGGTAATTTAAAGTCAAGCCTTCACAGAGGTAGTGCCTAAGAATACCGTTCGATTCTCACTGATAATATTTTCATTTCCTCAACAGGATCTATACCAGATATTTATTTATATATTCTATTTATTTTACATTTGTTTACAGGAAAAGCCCGACTGGACCAAAAATCCTTTTCCAGGGGAAGTCCAGGGAGAAAAGCTCCACATTTATAAATATATGGAAACATACTTATATACATTCAACATATAGAGATGTTCTTATATACAGTGAAAAACATGAGTGTTTACAGATTCATAGATCAAGAACAGTGGATAGATTATATATAGAGAAATGTCTGACATGTATATATTCATATATATACAATAAAACGTTAACTAATTATATAATTTCAGTCGCAATAGAGATTAAAATCATAGACTTGCTATACATGTTGTTAATTCCTTTTCCAGTAGGGTCAGAGAGTGGAACATTAATAGCTGCATAGTGTATTTACATAGATACAATGACATTGATTTTCTTTTCTGGGTGTTGTGGCACAATTCTTAGAGTATCCAAGCACTAACAAGTGTTTTCTAGTCATTGTCTTGCAAAATATTCACCATTAAAAATACTGAAGATCAGTTAGTCAAAAAGTAAGTTGATCATATCAGCTGAATTTTCAACATTTGTTTTCTTTGTGGGGCACTCACTCAAAGTTAGCCTTCCAGAGGTTCTATCATTTGCACAATCAGATTTAATATAATAAGCTCTAAAGGTCACTGTACCTCAGGTTCATAGGAAATGACTAGGCTAGTGGTCCTAGAGCCCTTACAAGCCAAGCCATGTTAATCCTGAGTTGCCTTAGTTGCTGTGGTTAGAGGGACATCATTCACAGAGCAGGTCTATGATAAACCCTGACTATCCCTGTCCATGTGGGACATGGGTTCCACCCCCAGGATGATTTTGTGGCCTCCCATCCATTTGTCCAGATTGTGCTTGAAATAAGGTCAGTGAGGAGCTCTGTTTCACGTGAATTAGAAGTTTATTCCAGAGTAGCAGCAATCTCTGGGAGATATCTCTGTCTCTCCAGATTGTTCTGTTAACGTCACAGGCTAGGTTAAGATCCCTAGAGTGAGTGACTCTTGTGCCATTTGACTTGTGGATGTGTAGCATATCCATTAGGGCTGGGTCAGAGACTGCCCTGTAGGCCAGGCACAAGCTGTCTCTCAGCAGCCTATACAATACAGAGCACAGTGACAGAGCTTTCCATTTATCCACGTAAGTCATAGTTTGGAGGCCCTGTATTTTCTTGGTGAGAAACCTCCATGGTCTCTCCAGCTGCTGCAGATGTCTGGTGAGGTACATGCAGAAAGGAGCATTGTACTCTATTAATGGACTGGTGAGGGCTAAGTACAGTGAAGTTATAACATCCTTAGAAGTGGGTGCAATGCCGTTACTTACGAGATGCACAGCACAAAAGGCTTTCCTTACCACTGTGGAAACTTGGTGGTTGAAGTTCAGATTGCTATCTACCTGTGTTCCAAGATCTTGCACCACTGGGTTTGAACTTGGGGAGGGGGTGCTATCAACATTGTAATTAGCAGGGAATTCTGCTTTGCCAATGAGGATAATAATGCACTTTTTGCATTTTGTTTTAGACAGTGGCTTTAGCATCAGCCATTTGTCCATGTTAGCCCCTCCTGTAATATGTTAACATCTTTGGGGGACTCAGTGATTGCACACAATTTGCAATCATCAGCAAACTTGGTAAGCCAAAGGCCATCTAATTTAGCCTGGACTTCCAAGAAATAGATTCCAAACAGTAAAGGGCCCAGCACAGATCCTTGTGGCATGCCACTGGTTACAGGTCTAATGGTAGAGGTGGAGTCACCAACTTTGACAGTATGTATTCTGTTGGTGAGCCAACTGGCTGCCCATCTAGTGATGTAAGGGTTAATTCCCATTTTTTTTTAATTTCTCCAAATCTTTTGGATTTCTAATGCCATGACAGGAATGAACCCATTCTTAAGTCAAAGCATGATTAAAGTTCATTAAATTAGTATTTGTTCAGTCTTTGATGTAACCTGAAGTGGTCTTTGCAAAACCCACAATGTGCCCAGTAATGACTCCTGCTGCAGTTCGTATGGAGTTACATGTATTGGTAACATATCTAAATACGATTACAGATTCTTTTTTATAAGACCCAATGCTCCTACTACTACTGTAACTGCCTGCATATCTTTCTCCCATATTGCTCTCATTTCTGCCTTCAAATCCTAATATTTTATAACTTTATGTCTCTCTGTACACAAGACACTGTAGTCACTGGGAATGGCGATTTCAGTGATCAATATTACTTTTGTCTTCTTTCCATGGACCACTATATCTAATTTTCTTGCATCTATCTTTTGATCTGCTGGTAATGGGTGATCCCATGTGATATGAACTTCATCATTTTCTATGATACTTTGTGGTTCATTTTTCCAGTATTTTTCATCTACTTCAATACTGTAATGTTTGCACAATCCCCAGCCCCAGCGCAACAGTCTTGCCACATTATTATGCCTTTCACTGTATAGTCTTTCTGCCATTAGTATGTCACAACCAGCAACAAAGTAAGCAACTCTTTCCAATTCTGTTTCACAAAACCTACATTTGTCTGTTTCTCCCACATGTTCAATGGACTTTGTAAACCGACATGTACGTAGTCCACTATCGTGGGCCTCCAATATTAACTTTTTATCTTTTGGTTTGAATTCGCCTTTCCTTAACCATTCCTGCATTTGATCCTGATCAACATGAGGTTGTTCAAGGAATTTTCTATACTTGCAACTGTATTTATGCATTTTCCATATTTCTTGCCTTCTCATCTGACCCTTGACCTTATATTCTTTCATTTGTTTTTGGCACAGTCAGTTGCTGCCTGATTTTTATCTCCTTCTGGTTTGATTTCCATTCCCACTTGACACCGATATGCTTCTGCTAGACTAAGAAGGGACATCATCTTAGACCTTAGACTTGTTCTCCTCATGTTTCAAAACTTTTACTACATTTGGGCCTAGTGAGGTCAGCAGATATGTTTGCAGTCCCACGGTTGCAGATCTATACATGCAATCAATTTCGAGAAGGCCCATCCCTCCTTTGGAATGAGGAATACATAATCTTTGTATGCATTTTTTTTTTTATAAATCGTTTGATGAGCATGAAGCATCCTTTTTATTTTCCTGTCTAATCTATCCAACTCCTTTTGGGGACAGTCAGTCACTGTCAAAAAAAAAAAAAACTCTCTGCAAGTAGGACCAAGTATGAACTGATGCAAGTAGACAAAAAAACGCCAGCACCAAATACAGTGAAAAGCATCAAATGAGACTAATAAATTAAATACATAAGTATTTTATTAAAAGTATAATAAACATCCCATTTCAGCCAACAGCCTTTCCTCAGTGGGAATGAAAGTAGTTTCAACTGTTAAGTGACACACTTATATATATATGTATATATATATATATATATATATATATATATATATATATATATATATATATATATATATGAACCATCCAATAGGATTCTTCCCAAAGTGATCTTCCCAACATTCAAATTGTTTCCTGTGTAGAGAACGAAAAGTTATGTAGTAAAACCACATTATTAATATATAATGTAACAAATGAAGAATAAAATGAAAAATAAAAATAAAACACATAATATTATAAATGGTCATTCAAACCGGGTGAAAACAAAGCACCCAGTTTAATGATCCAATACTTCTCTTTTTTAGTAAGGACCGAGTGCCATCCTTGCTTGTTGGATCTGTGTAGTCTAAACATGCCATACTTAGATTCTTCCCCTTTTTACAATTCTCCACTATAACTTTATTTAACAACAAATAATCCTTTGTTCCATATGACTTTATTTGTTCTATTGCCATAATTGAGTTTTCTTCTAAAAGACTATAAACTCTGTCGGCATCAATTCCATTGTATACTTTATACATTGTTGGAAGGCAAGTTATTTGTCTATAGTTTTTAGAATAGCTTGCAGGCTTACTCTTAAATAGTAGCATTGTTTTCCTGTTATAAAACTCCAAAAGCACACCACCAAACTCACAAATAATGAACAACAGCTTTGTTTTAATATTAATGAGTTAGAAATTATTTTGATTTGACTAAAATTGATGCACTTCACTGGATTGGTTCAATTTGAAAATTAATAGTATTTAAAGTGTTAATTGATTATATTAATTGTTATCTGATGAAGTCCTGGCTTGGGAAAGGACGAAAACGCAATTTTGCTAAGAGTGTTAATGTGATTTTCATCTTTTGTGCAATATTACATTCGTGGAAAAACCTTTTGGAGTTATTTGCTTTCACCCTGGATGCTGTTGTTCACTGTTTTCCTGTTATAAGTCAGGCTGGTGTCTGTTTGACATGCGCATATAAATAGTTCTTAATCTTGACTAAATCGTCGTGCAAATATGTTAATACTTTTAACCAAAAGTTAGGCACTGCATCTGGGCCTGGGGTTTTCCAATTAGAGGCTTTTCTTAACTTTGTTTCAATCTCTGTGGCTGTTACTTCATTCTATTTCATATCCTGTACCTTTGAACTTCTGATTCTTTCTTTTACTTCTTCTATCCATTTAGCATCTTTGTTAATCTGCGGTGGTGCAGCTGTAGCATTGTTGCCTCACAGCAAGAGGTTCTCCCATCCGATTCTCGGCTGGAGTGCAGGGAGTGCCTTCTGTGTGGAGTCTGCATCTCCTCCCCGCGGTTGGATGGGCATTCAAAAGACATGCATAAATGGGTGTGCCTTCGTTGAAGGCTGGACGTTGAGCTGGCACCTCAGCGTTCATGAAAATCTACTGCCAATCATTAGCGGACCGGAGTTCCGCTGTGGCGACCCCTAACTGGGAAAAGCCGAAAGACAAAAAACAACAAGTTCTGTTCCACAGGATCATCATAAATACTTATCCAAAATGTATCTATTTCTTCTTTTTGGGTGGTCTTTCAATTTCTTTTACCTTGTTTCCTAATTCTCTATAAAACTTTTTGGGTTATCAATAAATTGCTTATTTTGTACTTTTCCTTTATATTTATCTGTGTATCTTCTACGTTTTTCTGCCTGTGCTGATATTTTTAGTTTATTATTTGCAACAGTGCATGATAAATCCTGATCTGTTATAATACTGAACATTGCTTTTATCATATCTGTCTTTCTGAGTATTTTTGTTAATCAGTTCTCTCTTCTATTCTCTTCTGACAAGAACACTTGCTGTATAACCAAAATGGTGTGTTTTTTGTGCTGGTATTTCTTGGCATGTTGTTTCAGCCTAATTAATCTATTATGCTGGTATCCTGCCTGCACAGAAAACACATCACTTTTGGTTCTTTGGCTTTTCTTGGTATGTTGTTTCAGCTTAGTTTGGTATGCCAATATGGTTACCTGTCTTAATTGCTTTATAGTTTTCTCTGTTTGATATTTCCATGACGGTATTCGATTTCTCCCCTTCCTTTCCCTCGGTAGCCTGTGTTTTTGTGGTAGGACTTTATATGTTATTAATCTGGCTACACAGTAATATATTCTGTGTACTTCTGTTATATCACATGAATCTCTATGGATAGTCCTAATTACTGTGTTCATTTTATAAAACTAACTTTTGTGGTTTTATCGACCTTCTGCAATCTATCTCTTTCATTAATCTTAATATGTCTATCCATCTGTATTAAATTAAGCAACTCTTTTCTTAGATGATTTTCTTCTAAACTGAGGGCACATTCTTTGTTCTCCATTTCCTGCGGGCAATCTACAGAAAGTTTCTGAGCATCTTCCTGTCCCACATTCTTTTTAATCTCACCCTGTGTCATCTGTTGCTCTTTCATATGCGAACTCACTGGCCTATCACTCCACGACATTGACTGTTTGAGAGTTGCCACAGTTTTCTGTTCTTTCCCTTGCTGTATAGCTCCAGCTAAACCTCTGTACTGGTTTCCTATGGAAGGCCCAAATGATCTGCATATGTCAACTGATTATATACGTCTTGTTCTTCTGGTTTCTTCTTAATGTGGGTGACCATTGCTCTATCCTGCAGCCTTGAGCCATATCTCAGTGATTGCATAGGTATCAGCATATTCCATTGTGAGGAGTGCTTCCAGGGAGTGCAGTTTCATGCTTAGACTCCTAGCATTAAGCAGTAGAAACTTGAGTATGTCTCAAGTGGATTTTGTTACATCAGAAATGTTGTTGTTTTGACATTGCCTAAAAAAAGGGCACTATGGAATAGGCAAGCACCTTTGCCAGTATCCGAAAGTGTAGAGGAGACAGGTGTAGGTCATCTCTGGCAAAGCAGCGTGGGGTGTCAACCATGTCTTCCCAGGTTGGCAATGGAATAAAGAAAGAGCCGTATGTTATGTTAAGCACTTTTCATTTACTGCAATAGTAAACTTCATCAGACAAAATCAGTAAAATTCAATTCAAATTCTTTTCTAGTTTAAAAATCGGCGTCCTTTCTCCACTACAGGAAATGACATCATAAACCTAAATAATATGCTGTTCCACCAATTGTATGTACCATCATTTTCTAAATGAATAAATATATATATATATATATATATATATATATATATATATATATATATATATATATATATATATTACTAAATATACTAAATACATACAAAATGTGCAACTGTATATTGATTAAAAAATTAGCTGCCTATAAAGCTATATATATATATATATATATATATATATATATATATATATATATATATATATATATTTATACACATATTTATATACATAAATAAAAAACAAACTTAAACATTTATTAAACTAGAAAACATTTTTTTCTTTCTTTTTACAAGCAACCTCTATCTACTAAATGCTCTTAATTTTAGAATACTATTAATACTACAGAGATCATTAAGTCCAGGCCATGCATAAGAATAAAGCATAAGCTGCCATATTAACTCTGCCTTTTGCAATTGTAATTCGCAGGGACCACCTCTATCATTATGTCAGGCAGAGATCACCTCTGAGTAGGTGGTATGCAGCCGAGTACAGCTAGAGTTTCTTCAGTCGAGCTGCATAGGGCATCTGTTTGAGGCCAGTGATCCTCTTCGTGAGGTACTTCTGTGGCCTTTCCAGCTGTTGCAGGTGTCTTGTAAGGTACATTCCAAATGGGGTGTTGTACTCTATGATGGGTCTGATGAGTGATGAGTTGAGGGGCACAATGACCTCTTTTGATCTGGATGCAAACCCTTTTGTGATTAGGTTGGCCACATAGAAGGATTTTCTAACCACTTTGGCAATGTGATTATCAAAGGAGAGATTACTATCTACTTGGGTCCCCAGATCCCTTATTACATTTTCCAGATTTAGGGACTACCACCTATGTGGTAGTTTGTGGGTACTTTGTTTTTTCCAAAGGGGATGACTATGCACTTTTTGGCATTTAGCTTGAGGCCATGATTTTGACACCAGGTATCCGTCTCAGTGAGACCCTTTTGGAGGATGTCTGTGTCAGCTGGAGAGTCAATTATAGCCCCTAGTTTGCAGTCTTCTGTGAACTTGGTCATCCATAGTCCTCCTGTGCTTGCCTGTACCTCTGAGAAGTATATACCGAACAGGAGGGGTCCTAGGACTGAGCCCTGGGGAATGCCACTTGTAACTGGTTTAGAGTCGGACCTAGCTCCCGCAACTTTCACCATGTGGGTTCTGCCCGTGAACCAGTTGGCAACCCATCTTGCGATGTAGGGGTTTATGTTCAGGCTGGTGAGCTTGTCTATAATACCAGAATGGGGAATAGTGTCGAAGGCCTTTGTGAGGTCTAGGTAGGCTGTGTGTACCACCTTTCCCTTGTCTATAGCCTTGGTAACTGTCTCAAAGTTAAGTCCACCAGGTTTAGGAGGCATGATCTCCCTTAACAAAGCCGAACTGGGTAGGGTCCAGTGTTTGGAAGTTACCAACGTCTCTGTTAATGAGTTTGATGATGATGCGCTCCATAGTCTTGCAGACCAAGCTAGTCAGGCTTATAGGGCGATAGTTCCCAGGGTCTGTTGAGGCTCCACCTTTGTGGAGTGGAATAACCGTTGCTGTGCACCACTCTATGGGTACGTAGCCTGTGGAGAGGCTGAGTTTGAACAGTGTGTTTAGGTGAGGGGTTAGTTCATCTTTGAGCTCATGTAGGACGCAGCCTGGGACACCATCTGGTCTCATTGATGCTGTGTTTTTGGCTTTGGAGAAGGCTGTTTTATGGAAGAGATTCATTACGGAAGGAGTAGTGCTCCACTGCTGGAAATATTTTTTCATAAAATGGTCCCTTCACTCCTGGCCATATTTATTGATTGATTAATTAATTTATTACATTTGATCACAAGGTAGGTGGCCTTTTTAGTCATGACACTGGCCCACAGGGCAACAATTGTAGCAATGGTGCAAAACAGAACAGTGAAACAAATAGCAAGATATTCAAGAACTTCTAAAATGATAAACAAAGGACGATTAAAACAAATTACAGACATATACTAATTAAAACAAATTACAAAACAATTACAAATATGTAGAAATTCACATTCTCAAAATTTGGTATACAAGATGGCATTAGTAGCACAGGCTGTACAAATAGAACATGAACCCATTCTGGGCATGATATTTGAGATATATACATATGGGAAGCTATTTTGCTGATAACAGATGTAAAGAAAATGGTAGCATTTTTATTTATACATTATACCCTGATGAAAGCAGAGCTTTGGGAGAGACTTTAATTTCTATGGCAGCTGCTACCACTTGGCTTAGTCTTCTTTCTGCTTGATGTGCAATATGTTGACACAACTCTTTTTTTCTTTTTGTAACAGGCGCATGATACTTATTTGGACAAACTCTCTTTCAGTATATTTTTGAAACTGCCCAGTGTTCCTTCTTGCTTAGTTTAAGAAGGTAGGTGATTCCATGCCTATGGTGTGAATTTAGAGAAGGACATGTTACCAGTAGTGGTTTTGAATTAGAATCTAACTAGGAAATCTGGACTACCATCATCTTATCTTATAGAGTAATTTTGCTTTCTGATTTGTAGTTTGGACCTCAGTGTTAGGCAGTCTTCTTGACTGAGAACTTTAACAATTAGACAGAAAACGATTACTCTTTCACAAACTGGTAGTCATTTGCTGTGTTACAACGTGTTGCATTGGTGGGTTCTTTGGTTTGCAAGGAGAACACATCTGCCTACTTTAATTGCTGTTTGTATGTTTGTGAGTATTTGTACTAGAGTTGAATGTCATTAAATGTAGTCCATATTCCATTTTGGGTATTGCATTTTTGACTAACACTTGTGGGTTATTGGAGGTAGCATGTGTTGGAGATTTTACAGCAGAATTTGCAGTTGGGTACGGGTTTTGGTAATGGTGCTGCCAATTTGTTTGCTGAAGGAAAGTGGTGTCTAGGGTACATCCTACTTAGTTTTGTTCCACAACTAGGGGAAGGACATTGCCATTTAGGTCAGCTATGCACCAGTGGGGATTTTTTGGAGGTATTTTGATAATCCAAAGATCATACTGTTTGATTTTAGCATGTTAGTCAGTAACCTGTTTATGTGGATCCACATGTATAATTTTGTGAAAGTGGTTTGAAGTTTGTGTTCAAGGGTGTCCAGGTCATGACAGGATTCTAGAACAAGGATGTCCTCAGCATAGATGATAAGGTGATGGTGTCCATGATGATGTTGTTAATAAACAGAAGGAATCACAGTTGACCAAGAACTTCTATTACAATTAATAATAATAATGAAATAATGTGTCCACAGACAACTTATGAACTAACTAGGAAACTGCAGTCTACTATCAGGTATACTTAATGGATATAGGCCCATGGAACCAGCACAGCCCTTCTGACCTGGTAGAACATATTCAAGGTGAATTTAACATCACAAAATTTATAGCAATGCCTGCATCACTGGCACAGAGAGACAAAGCCCAAACTATGGCTCACATGACCTAAATCTGAATAGTAACTCAGTTGTTTGGTGGCGCAGACTAGTTGGATAGATCAGGGAGGAGGATGAAGGAGGCATGGATGTTTGGAGCACACTTGTGCAATTTGGCTTCCCTGATGGAGACCAAGGAAACAACTGCACAGTGCTTTCTGATGTGCTTTCTGATGTTAGCTAGGGAGTCTTTCTGACATCCCCCCTATAGAAGTGAGGAGTGGTTCAACACTGCACCCATTGCATATCCTAGCTACAAGGTGTTACTGGGCACGTAAAGAGGAGGAAGGAAGGGGAAAATACTCCCTTCCCTTGGCAACAGTGCAATGTCAACTCAGGATGCCTTGACCTCCTCAGTGGCTCAACACAAGGTTGGAGCAAGTCCAGAGGAGGTTTGGAGGGTCTGGTGGACCAGGGGATCAACAAGATGCATTGGGAAATGTTGAGCTCTGAGGGAGTAAAAATCAATGAAAAAAAAAGATAAAGAATTGTGGCACAATATTCTTAGATTTGTAAAAAGTTTGTCTCATACAGCACACTTATTCAAAATTTTGTGAACACAGACTTTGTGTTAAATGCCTTTAGTTGGTTGACCAATGACTTAGAAAACAGATCATTGGTGCACTCCCCATGGCTCATTGTTTGGCCCACTTTGCTTTACTATCTTTGTGAGCAAAGCAGCATCACTATAGGGAATGCCGAATTCATCCAGTATGAAGATGCTCCAACCACTTCTATAGCTAGTATTTGTACACACACCATTCATCATTTACTACGGTCATTCTTTCATGCAAACAAGATATAGATGAATGGCATATGTCTGCTTCTAAATATCTTAAAAACAAAATTAACAAAACACTGCTTTTTCTTTCCCATTTCAAGCTAACCCAAATCCCATCACTCTCCCACTAAAAGCCTACCCTCATCATCTTTAGTGAATGCAACTGCAATAGTGGAAGTAGAGAGAACTAAGATATCTGGCATTAACCTCAGCAGCCAACCTAAATTCAATCTCGATGTCTCTAATACCATTACAAAAACAAACCTCACAAAAAAGCCAACGCTAGAATCTCCATAGCTTTATCCTGCTTCCATACTAGCCCAGCCGCACCATTTCATAACAGACTGGCGCAAACATACTACATCATCTCTCATTTTACTTCTATGTACGTTGAAATATATGCTGCTGTCTCTCACTGCATGATCTTGCAACTGCTATCCTAACTGCACACAACTATGCTTGCGTTACCAGCTCTTCTAACAAAACACATTACTGGCATTTACAAATATCAGTTTCTGTGCTGTAGGTCAATTAATCTAGGTCTGGTAACCATTCTCTGCTATCACAAAGACTTCTGTTTTTTCTATAGAATTGCGAAGGGCAACTTCTATTGCAGGTACTTATAACATTGTGAGTGAGTTTTACTCGCATACCTTTATTTCATTGTCCTGCCATTTGTTTCTACACTATGTATTTCTTCATGTGTTCACATGTATAGCTCAACTTTCTCTCCCTTTTAGCGCCCCTTCACACTCTCTGGCATTCTCACTATCCTTACCTGTGATTTAATCCTCTGTAAATGTCATTCTTCCTTTCCAACTGTCTTCTCACATCCTCTTTTATCAAAACTATAAAATCATTTTCTTCTGCATCCTATTAAATGCTCACTTTCATTCCTTTGCCTGTCTTGTTGCTTTACTCTATCACAATCCAGCCTTCACTTACTTCAGGCTTTCTCCTCCCATCAGTTTAACTACTCTCTCATATTCAGTTAAGTTATTTTCAACCCGTGTACACTTCATTTCCCACAATTAGTTAGGTATACCTTTTATGGCAGTGTTCATAGGTGAGTACTAGGCTAACTGCCTTTATGGACCACTTTAAGGCAAGCCAATTACTGCAAAGGTGAGAATCATACCTTGTACTTTGTGTTTGCAAGGCAAACACCTTAATCATTTTGCCAACAACCTATGCTGTGTACGTTGCTTGTCTTTCAGGTTTACAGTGTAAATCATTACTTATATCTTCACTGTGTGTTTGTGTGTGTGTGTGTGTGTGTGTGTGTGTGTGTGTGTGTGTGTGTGTGTGTGTGTGTGTGTGTGTGTGTGTGTGTATGTTTCTTCCTAATTATATTCAACTAGCTATTGTCTGCTCTTGGATTAAATGTCCTGTGTTTGCAATGTAGTTCATTGTAGCATGTTTGCCTTGTGATTGTATTCAACACATTGTGTCTCTTTGCCTTTCACTCAGGTAGTGGTTGAAAGGGGTCCCTATACCACTCCATCTAGCTAGTTAACAAACTAAATAAATAAATGCTTACATACGTACATATACACATACATGTATACTTTGCTCCATGGTTAACCCAATCCACCCATAAAGTAATACTTAAATGAGACAGCAGCTGGAAAACCTGGAAAAAAAGAAACTGCCATCATCATCTCCAAACCTACGGAGAACTTAGGAACCTAACCAAGAAACATTCTCTAGCACAGACTTTCCTTCTCCAACCTTACTTTATGCAGACCCTATTCTCACCAATATTCAGTCCAATCTATTAGCTAAACTTGAAACCACCTACAACAGAATAGCCAGATTCACTGCCAACCTCCCCTATTACTCTCACCACTGCATAACTTTAAACAATCCTACAATGGCTTGAGCTACATACCCAGCTCCTTCTTCCCCAACTCCACCTAATACACACTACTGTGAGCCTTTCACACTAAACGTGCATCAAGAAATATAATCTCCACTTTTACTAAATATATATACATATATAATATATATATATATATATATAAATACACACACACACACACACACACACACACACACACACACACACACACACACACACACACACACACACACACACACCAATGACTGCGATATGGAAATAAGCTAAAATCATGCACTTCTCGTAGGAAAAATGGAACAAACCTTTCCACAGAACACGGTCATCTTCAAAAACAACAAACAGCAAAATCATATACAAACACTGATCCCCACAACACAAATAGGTGAATGGAGAAGTAGCAACAGGGGAGAGGAAATTCGGCAAAGCAAAGCATAAAACGCCTCAGTCCCAAAACTGTGCTAGGGGCACAAATCTGCTCACCAGGGAAACCCAAAGTAATATCAAGTAAAGACTCACAGAATTTAGTCCTACCCCAGCAAGTGAATTAATCTCAGCTGGTAGCTACCAATTAACAGCACTCACCCCCACCTAAACTACTCACTCTCCTCTTCCCCTCCCCCTCCCCTTCTCAGCTCTTGCACTTTACCACAATTACTCATGTAAGGTCTTTTTGATATTCTACCAACTTTGAATTTCTCTCTGATGGTAACTGTTAGATAGAACCTAACTTTTATATTATATTTTATATACTCAATATGTACCATGGCTGTTTAAACCCCCAATATTATGCTTGTATTCTAACATGTTCATTTCTCCTGTGTATATACACACTTGTATGTTAAATACAAAAACAAAACATCATACAGTATTATCTGTGAAGCCTTCTCCTTGGGTCTCCGCTGAAAAAGGGCTCTGCTGCCCATTCGGACTAACTCGGTTAAGAAATGTCAAATAAATGAATAAATAAATACATACATAAATACATACATGCATACATGCAACCATATATATATATATATATATATATATATATATATATATATATATATATATATATATATATATATATATATATATACATACATACATACATACATACATTTCCCACCACTATATTACTCATCCGTGATGGTCCACCTTTGGTGAAACCTCAGGCAATTCACTTCAATGCTGTTCCATATGTCTCCATCATTCCATAACCATGGTGAATCAATGTTTCAGTTTAATCTACCAGCACTGGCAATATTTGGACTAAGCTCCCTCCTAAGATAAACATTACCAAATATATATATATATATATATATATATATATATATATATATATATATATATATATATATATATAAATTTAAAGCTCTTTTGAGTTTACGTCTTTGTAACAGTTGCATGTGCAAATGTGGCATGACATGACATGATTAAGCTATGTCCTTGCTAAAGTGAATCCATATTACCCTTGTTAAATAGCCCTCTCCTTTAGATATGTAAGATGTGACAACTGGAAATTATATTAGTTTGTATGTAACATGTACAGTTGATTGCCACTTGTCTTGGTGTGTGTTTTAATTTGTTTTAGGGAAAAGACAGCAACCCACTGAGTACGGAAAAAGTAATCAGAGACCTAGGGACCCAAGTCAACAGTGACCTCTCATTTGACACCCACGTTGCCAAAGTGGTTAGAAAAACATTCTACCTTGCACACCTCATCATGAAGGGATTCACATCCAGATCTAAGGATGTCATTTTACCCCTATACTCCTGCCTCATCAAACCCATGATTGAGTACAATGCCCCATTTGGCATGTACCTCACCCGGCATTTGCAACAGCTGGAGAGACCACAAAAGTACCTCACCAAGAGGATCAAGGGTCTCCAACATATGTCTTATTCTGCCAGACTAAAGAAACTTCAGCTGTATTCAGTAGCATACCACCTGCTCAGAGGTGATCTCTGCCTGACGTAGAAGGCCATGTCCAATCAGGATCTGATGGACATGCTCCACCTGAAAAAATCCAAATCCATCAGCACCACGAGAGCTAAAGACTTAAACCTCGGCACAAGTATGAATAGGACATGCTGGAGGGATAAATTCATAACCCAGAGGCTTCCCATGCTTTGGAACAAGATCCCAGTTCGTATTAGGCAGAGCCCCTCACTGACTCTCTTCAAGAGAAATCTTGATGAGTGGATGGGAGATCGTAAGTTTACCCCAGGGGTCACATCTGTGTCACTGCTAGACAGGGGCACAGTAAACTTAGTCTATTATATAAGGGGACCTTCATTGTGTCACTACTAGACAGAGGCACAGTATTCTAAATTTATTCTGTACATTTTTTGTACCATTTCATGGGGTGGCAAAAGCCACATCACTATGGCTAGGCTTACAAATGCCCCAGGGCAGATAGCCTAGTACTATTCTATGAAACTATGAAACTATAAGAAACACTGCAACTAGTAAAAGCAAGCAGATATTTTCAACTGTTGGTTTAAATGGTTTAATACTTTTATAATTTCATTATTTCTTTTATTTTTTATGATTATGTTAGTGTGTATTAACAGAATAATGTTACTCACATTTGTCGTTCTTGTTATTGTTGTCTTGAAGTTATGTCCCTGGAACTCTACGGGAAAGGGTGGACCCAACTTAGATCTTTCTGCTTAATAAATGTGAATGAATGAATGAAGGCATTAATTAATCAATCAATTAAAATTAATGAATGAATTAAATGTTTACATGTAAAGTGATAATTAGTGATGGTGAAATTACTGTAAATTAGTAACTCTACTGAAAGCAGTCGCATTTACGGACCTTGAGGTGAGAAAGAATTTCAATTCTAAAGGGGTTGTTGTAGGAGGTTCCAGTTCGCTAGCACTGTTTTACTGAAACTTTTGTCACTAAAAGTTAGTACAAAGTTAGGTCTTTCTAAAGTGATAGCTCACTGAGTTGGATCTACGGCTATACTAAGATGTTCTAATGGAAAAGCAAGAAGCCAGAGAAGGGCACTAAATTGTTGTATGAACTTAAATATTACAGAAGGGGCTAAAAGTGCAGAACCTGAAGGAACTAGTTGCAGTTGGCCATAACATAGCACAGTCTAACATAGCACAGTGGTGTTTAGTCCTATATGCTAATGGGATAAATCTATCTATATGTAACACAAATAGTATGCATAATATATATAATGTTTAAATGCAGCAACCAGAGATGTATTTCAGCTTAGGCTTAATAAATTGAACAGAAACTTTTTCTTTTTCACTCACTCATACCTCAAGGCACTGGCCTTGCTCCAGTGCTTCACATCTTTGCCAGGTCTACTAGTGGTCTTCCTACCCCCCTCCATGAACTACTGCAGTATTTGCTAAGACTGGTTATGGAGCTTATGGCCATCCAGGGTGCTCAGACTTCTCTGGTTCTGTTTGAGATTTTTGTAGGCCATTTTCACTTTCCCTTTATCCATTCCTTATTGTTCTTTGACTATATCAGAGGGCAGCACCTCTCTATGTACCATGCCTCCTCTTAGGGAGCACTATCAAAGAGCATGCCCATCCCTCCTTGCCACTCCCTCAGTCACCCAACCCACTGGGCTGTAGTTGGGGCTTTATCCCTTTACATAACCAGAGTGGCTCAAGCAAGGACAAAACTTTACTCGAGTTCATGGTAGTAGGCTAGCAACTGCGGTACATATTGGGTACAGTATATCTTTTAAGCATCATCTCTGAGGTGCTTATCTGTTTTAATTTCAGTAGGGAACTAGGTGCTGGTTTATCTTTGAACTTATCTTTTTCCTGACAAAAGCAAAGCTGCTAATTATACCAAACAAAGCTCAACATAAAGTAATCGATAAGATCAAAGATAACCAGTCACTAAGCTAGTTAAGATCTCATTGAAATAACACTCTTGAATTACTATGTAATTCAGCTGTGTTCATCTTCTTTCTCTAGAAGTGATACTCAGGCTAACCACAGTGAGAATGTCTGACCGCATATCTAACCGTCAAAAATAATTTGGTAATAAGCAGAGCACCGCCTGTAACAGCTGCTTGCTTTAGAGTTGTCAAATGCATTGCCCTTGGGAACTTTTCCGGCAACTGAGCCTTATTTATTTGTTGCAGTAGGTTGAGACCCTTGCCATGGTTTTTAGGGGAAGCTACTGGTTCTGCAGAGATGCAGAAGGTTGAATATGGCAGGGTACTTAACTTAAAAAGAACAGTAAACGTCACCATGAAGGAATCTGTAGGAGACTGAGTACAAGAAAAGGGCTGCCAGCCAAACTTGTTAACTAGTGGACTTGAGCAGTGATGATTTTATTTAAGAATACCTGAAATCCCTCAAATTGATCAATATGCTTAGAAATGTACATACTGAAAGGAGCCTTAGGGTTGGTGGCGGGTCTCATGAAAGAAAAGCATAAGGAACCTAGGCCTTCCCCAACTGTCAAGGAGATGCCTTTCAAAATGATTTCAGACAAACACAGAAAGATTTCAAAACTATTTTTGAGGTATGGTGCTCAAATGATAATGAACTGTTGACACCGGTACTCAAGTTTCTGATAATTTTCAGTTTTGAGGTAGTGTATTATTTAACTGATAGGAGGTGAAACATTTTTGTTTAACAAATAAAACCTCACTAGATTTATTAGTATTTTAACTTAATACCATTGCCAGTAGCTGGCATCGTCAAGACTTTGGTGAAATAAGTGTATGTGTCAGTGTGTGCATGTGTGTGTGTGTGCATGTGTGCATGTGTGTGTGTGTGTGTGTGTGTGTGTGTGTGTGTGTGTGTGTGTGTGTGTGTGTGTGTGTGTGTTGGAAAGGTGAACTGGAAATTGTGACCAGTTTGCATTCGTCAGCAAACTCAGATAACCACAATTCAGGAAAATTAGACTGGATATCAGTGATAGGATGTCAAAATGGAGGAGCCAAATACTGAGTCCAGTGGGACACCACTAGCAATGTTATTTTGTTCAGAGGAAGACCCTGCAACTTTCACTACATGGGTTTTGTCAGTTAACAAACTGGCTATTAAATAGGGCCATTTATATTACATTTAGTAAGCTTTTTAATAATACCTGTATAGGGGCTTGTATGGATGGCTTTGCCAAGATCACAGTAGGCAGTTGAGAATAGAGACACTATTGTCCATGACTTTACTGACCTTTCTGAAGAGGTATGTATTGTTATGGAGGAAGGATTGTCTTCTTGACAAATCCAAATTGGCTCAGGTCAAGGTCCAGGATGTTTCTTATGTATGTGCTAATGACCTCAGGTATGATGAGCTTTATAGCCTTATGCATAAGACTGGTGAGATTAATGGGTCAGTGGTAGAACTGCCCTGTTGCAGTGGGATCCTACTGACAGCTCTCTATACATCAAGTATACAAACTAACTGTCTGAAATTTCATGATTCATTAAAGTGAGCGCCAGAACAGTGAGACTGCATGACTGAAAAAATGGACTTACATATACTAACTTCAAGACTGCTGTTCCACTGAATGTTCTGAAATCTGGTATAATAAAGTTCAGCGGTTGGGATGAAGAGGGTTTGTTCCCCTAAAAAAATGACTTTAAAGGAGAAAAGTGATGTTCGGCATTCACTGTTCTTTGTTTTCAGTCTTTTTTTGCCATTGTGTGGTTTGCCGTTATAAGGATTGATATTTTATTAGGTTGCATGCATGCAACTTGTCAAGCTGATGAGATTTAAAAGGTGAAGGTGAGGGTCTAATCACGGGGGCGAAGCTCAAGTGATTAAATAAAGCCAACCGTAGGTAAATTTCAACATACCACAACCAAGGAGTTGGTTATTGCTATTATACAATGACATTATTTAAGAAAAAAATACTTACTTTTCTTAAATAATTTCTTTGTATAACGGTGCATTACTGTTCTTCCGTGGCTGGTGGTTTACTGCTTCATTGTGTTGATGTACTCTGCATGCATATGGGACTTGTGTTCCCACGCATACCCAGTACATTAATGCTCTGATATGGAAGCAACTGAGAAAAGAAAGTCTCTGTTGCTCCATTTTTATTTTCTTCTTTTCTTTTTAATTAAAAAAAAAAAAACTTTTGGGCAGTTTAGGGGTAGGAGAGAGACAGCATGGAGGAAATACAAGGTATATCAGGTACATGTGTTTAATTTTAAATAACGTATCTGGTTTCCCTAGTATTTTGTCCAAGCGGCCTCTTTGGTATGTCCAGAGTCAGGGCTAAAGATTTTCATTTTATTTTTTAAGAAACAAAAATAAAATTTAAACAATATACCAATGGAAAGAAGTCCAGGTGATCAAACCTTTTTCCATTGGTATATTGTGGGATTTACAACAGGCATGCTGGTTGGGCTGGCCAATCAGTGTGCACGTTTTCGAATATTAATGGGGAGCCATTGTATGATTAACATTAATAAGTATGCATCTTGAAACATTATCAGGTGCAGGCTTTAGCTTCAGACAAGGATGATGGAATTTGGTCTATGATAATTTTACAGAGAGAAGGCTTGGGGATAGGGAAATAACGGAGAAGGTGGTCATGGTAAAGTTGGAGTTAAATTTATCTGTTACAATTTTGGTTATTTCATTGGAATCTGAGAGGGTTGCGCTACTGCATACAAGCTCAGACCATGTGTGGGTATTACTTATTAGTTTCCTGCTAATGGATTTGCAATTAACTTTGAGGGAGCTAGCCTGAGTTTATTCTCTCCATTGCTATCGCTAAGCATTGTCGCCTCACAGTTAGACGTTGCCCGTTCGATTCTCAGTTTGAGCGTCTTCTGTGTGTTGACATGCGTGAATGGGCATTCCTTCGTTGAAGGTTGTGCATTAGGCCCGGCAAGCCAGCACGTAAAAATCTACTGCCAATCATTAGCAGACCGGAGTTCCGCTGTGGCGACCCCTAACTGGGAAAAGCTGAAAGACATAAACAAACCATCGCTAATGGTGCATTTAATATTTGTGTTCGTTTGTTTCAGTGCCTTTTTATGTGTGGAGATGGTCTTTTATTGTATAAACTGATTTTCTTTCTTTTTTTAAATATTTTATTGATAAGATTATTCAACCATATGGGTTTGTTCTTAAATTAGGACAGACTTTTCAATGCAACTATTTTGGTGCAAGTGGAAAATGGAAGTGTCAATGACTCTAGTGATGTGTCAGTAACTGATGGGTTACTTTGGAATTTTTTAAGGTCATCTATGAACTGTGGCAGGTTTGCTTCTGAGAAATCTCTAGGTACTGGTACTTGCAGTGGGGAGTACCATTGTTTTTAAATCAGAAGATAACAGACTTGAAATTAAATTTAACTAGCGATGGGGAGACACAGGGGAGATGAAGGGAGGAGCTATATTCATGAGGATAATATTTAGATTATGAAGTCCTCTAGTGGGAAGGCATACAACATCCTTAGGGTAGCTGATATTAACAAAGTCTGGGATGCATTGGGTATGTTTGCCAGGCAATTGTTGGGTTGTTAAAGTCACCTGGCAAGATGGCAACGGTAACAGGAGTTTAGAAAGTAAGCTGCTCATAGTACTAATGTGGCAGTTTGAGTTGTTCAGTCTACAGTGGACCTGCAGAAGTTCTGCATAGGTTTTATAAGATGGTTGCCATTAGCAAAGGTGTACCTGATAAACACAGATACCCCTTTACAGTTATCTATGGATATGAAAGCAAGTTAGGCACTGAACCTGAGTTCATACCTGAGTACATAGTGAAGGCTCTCACTACAACAAACGAAGTCTTTGTAACTACATAGACGCAGATGTGCTTCAGTGTGTAAGCTGTAAGGCTAAGTAGCTTTTGCTTAACCTGATAGTATTTGGTAGTGATACCGTGATTTCATTTCAATTAGAAGTCAATATACTGCAATGTCTGAGAGATTGTCTCTGTTTAATAGGGCACTACAGAAAAAGCTTTAGCCAGTATGCAAAACCATCCTGAGGGAAGTGCAAGCCATTCCTGGCAAAGCAGGAAAGACACAGTGACCTTTCCCTGCATCACCAGCACTTGCTGGATGCTTCTGCAATGCTGCTGGCTAACAGCCGCCAGCTATTAAGGTCAGTTGTTTTTTCTTTGAATTGCAGCATCATTTCGTACAGCAGCATCATGCTAGTCAAGGCCAGTGTCCTCCCAACACAAGCACAGCAAGATCCATCATGTCCTTCTGTATATCCCTCTGGGTACAGCATCTAAACTGATTCACTCCCACATCAGAGATACTAAGTTATTTATATATTCACCAGGATGGAGGGACATACAGTCCCACATTTCATCATGGAATCTGGCTCTGGAAAGACATCCTACTATCATGATGGTTTTGTCCATTCTGATGCGACTTGAGCATGTTTATTTATGAGATCAACTATGATTGATACATTGTTGTGGGGGCTGAAGACTTTGTGAACCTTAAAGGTTTACATTCACAGTCGTGGTACATGGTAGATGCAGAGTTTTGTAAGTAAGTTGCCTAAGAGGTACTGGTAGAGATTTCATAACCACTTCAGTATAAGTTAGAGGAGAGGGGGTCAGTATAAGTTTCAGAGGGGGGGTGTATGTAGGGGTGTACTGTGTACTAGAAGGGTACTGCTTTTGGAATGATAGCTCTGGTAAGCGATTAGCATCCAGTTAGACTAAGTACTTGCATATCTCACAGACTGTGTAATTGAGGGGTAACAAGAATGGGTTGCACAATCTCTCATTGATTTTTGTAACTGAGGGATCACACGAGTGGGATATAGAATCTCTCACAGACTTTTTAACTGAGGGATAACAAGAGTAGGTTACACAAACTCTCGCAGATTGTGTAACTGAGGGATAACAGCAGCAGATTACACAATCTCTCACACACTGTGTAAGTGAGAGATAATAAGAATGTGTTACTCAACACACCCCTTCAAGTTGACCTAGTTGTCAGGGACTTAAGGACACACATAGATAGTAATCTAGCCTTTGACCATCACGTGTACAGTGGTGAGGAAATCATTCTATGTTGCACAACTTATAAACAAAGTCCAAGGAAGTCATTGTTCCACTGTATTCGGCATTCATCTGACCTATCATTGAGTACAATACCCCCTTTGGTATGTCAATAACTAGGCATATCCAACAACTGGAATGTTCACAGAGGTTCCTCATTAAAAGAATGCAGGGCATAAGTAAAATGTCCTATGCAGACATCCTCAAGTTCCTATCCCTGTATTCTGTTTGCTACAGGCTTTTGAGGGGCAATCTATGCCTCGCATACAGGGCATTGACAGACCGCACTCTGATGGACCTCCTGCATATCCACAAACCAAACAGCACCAGAATTACCCATTCTAAAGACTTAAACCTTGCCAGTGATATAAATGGGACCTGCTGGAGAAATAGGTATGTATCCCAGAGACTACAGTGTCTATGGAACAGGCTCCCCATCCATGTAGAGTTCCTCCCTAACCCAATTTAAGTGCAACTTGAAAAACTGGATGAGAAACCGGAAATTCATCCCTGGTTTGGCACCTATATCTCTAATGGATACAGGTAACCTGTAAATAGTTCACCTCCCAGGCCCATGCTTGCACTTATCAAAGGTATCAGAACTTGTCAAAGATTTGGGATGCATGGCTAGGCCTAAAAATGCCCTTGTGGTCGTTAGCCTAGTAAACACCTATGAATCTATGAATTTCCTGCAGATTGTGTAACTGAGGGATAGCAAGAATACGTTACACACTCTCTCATAGATTGTGTAGTGTGGAATAACAACAATGGGTTATCAATCTGAAAGAGATTGTGTAGTGTGGAATAACAACAATGGGTTATCAATCTGAAAGAGATTGTGTAGTGTGGAATAACAACAATGGGTTATCAATCTGAAAGAGATTGTGTAGTGTGGAATAACAACAATGGGTTATCAATCTGAAAGAGATTGTGTAGTGTGGAATAACAACAATGGGTTATCAATCTGAAAGAGATTGTGAACTGTAGAATAACAACAATGGGTTATCAATCTGAAAGAGATTGTGTACTGTGGAATAACAACAATGGGTTATCAATCTGAAAGAGATTGTGTAGTGTGGAATAACAACAATGGGTTATCAATCTGAAAGAGATTGTGTAACACATTCTTGTAACCGAGGGATAACATGAGTGGGTAATTGCTAAGCATGAGATAGATGTTATACCAGGGTGTCAAACTCAAATGGCCGTGAAGGGTATATGAAGACCACCACATTCAGCTATGGGACGCAATCTCCAAAACAAAAAGAAAGGTAATCAATGCAGCTAGGAACAGAGTATAGTAGACTCCACATCTAGATTTATGGCATTTTGAGGACTGCTTGAGACTCGAGGGCCATGATTTAAGAAAACTACACTGTCTCAACCTTCCAAATACATAGAGAATCAAAATCACAGAAATTGCTATGAAATCAATAAAAAACATTATAGTATCATAGAAAAGCATAATAATGTACTATACAAACATGGTATAGCATGCCCTATATACACAAACTGTCTTTTTTCCATACTGGACAGTGTTACATTGGGTACAAGAAGTGGAGATACAAATGTCCTACTGGAGCTTATGAAGGTCAATGGCAACTAACTTTAAATGCTGCTCACCCATTTGGTTTAAATGACCACATCAGACCCCAAACCATGAACAGCAAAGCAAAATGAGGTGGAGGTGCAATATATATAATAGACATACACACCTCCAGGCTGGTCAAACAGTATGATGCACAGGAGACACTCCAGGTGCAGTTAACCATTGACAGGACCCCTATTCAAACCATAGCTAGCTACATGCCCCCGACATTTACTCAAGATGCCCATTCCACCTATCTGGACCTCTTCAAATCTATCAAGATTCAACCCTTTACCCTAATTCTGGGCAATTTTAACTATCTAACCATAGATTGGAAGAACTATTCATGCCAAAACGCAAATGCCCAGAGATTCCATGATTTCATCAGTGCAAATGCCTTGGACCAGCTGGTCAACACTGTCATAAGAGGTGACAATATCTTGGACTTGGTATTAACCAACATAGTAATGACAGCAGCATCCCTACAGTGTCATCCTCCCTGATAAGATCTGACTACAAAGCAGTCCCTTTCAAAGTCACCATCTCCCTTGACCCCCCCCCCCAAGCTAGGGTCAAACAAAATAACTTCTCCAAAGCTGATTACAACCTCCTGAGGGAAGGAATAAACAGCTTCACAGCCCCCTCCCCCTCCAAAGGAACTGGCACATATGTCCAAACCTACACCAAAGTACTATAAGAGCATTTATATAGCTGCATGAAATCAGTAATACCCGGTAAGACAAAATCATCCTCCATGTGGAAGAGTAAACCTGCCTGGTGGACATCTGCAATAAATAATCTCTAATAAAAGGAAAAAAATTGCTGTCCAGGACCAAGAAGGAGCAGGTGTCTAATAGGAATGTAAGTCTCCTTAGCACGAACAGGCAAATAAGAGCACCACATACACAAATGTCGTAGATATAACCAACCTGCTGGCAGACAAATTCAGTGAAAACTTCACCCCTCTGTCCCCCCATCAGTAAATCAGGAAATCTCCAGCACCTGCCTCCTCCCCTTAACTCTAGGGAGCAAGTAATCACTCTCTCTCAAAGACAAAAAAAATACAGCCTCCATGTGACTCGATAACATCCCAGGCTGCATCCTACATGAACACAGGCAAGAACTTGCAGCAAAGCCTGAGTAGTGGCTTCATCCCAGCCAAGTGGAGGACAGCCACTGTCTTCCCTTTACACAAAGGTGGAGCATCCATTGATCTAGCAATTTATAGACCCATCAGCCTAACTATCCTGATCTGCAAGGCCATGGAGTGGATTATCAAGGGCCTCATTAACAAGGACATTGGCAATCTCCAAACCTTCAATCCTACACAGTTTGGTTTTATCAAGGGGAGGTCATGCCTGTTAAATGTGGTTGACTTCTTTGAGACAGTCACCAAAGCCATGGACCAGGGGAAGATGTTGCACACTGCCTACCTCGATCTGGCCAAAGACTTTGATACTATTCCCCACTCGGGTATAGTAGGTAAACTCTCTCAACTAGGCATCAATCCATAGGTTACCAGATGAGTAGCAAACTGACTCATTGATAGAACCCACCTAGTCTACATATGGGAAGCCACCTCAAGGACCCTAACAAGTGGTGTACCCCAGGGATCATCTTGGGGCCTTTGTTGTTTGGGATATACTTTTCTGAGGTGCAGACCAAAAAGAGTGGTCTATGGCTGACCAAGTTTGCAGATGACTGCAAGCTGGGCACTGTCATCAGTTCCCCTAGTGATGTGGACGTCCTCCAAGAGGGTCTCACCCAAACAAATGACTGGTGCCAGAAATATGCCCTCAAACTGAATGCCAAAAAATGCATCATCATCATCCATTCTGGGGATAGTGACATCCCCACAAATTAATTATCACATTAATAACAAAGTCCTAAACATGCAATCAGTCATGAGGGACTTGGGCACCCAGGTTGATAGCAAACTGACTTTTGGCCACCATATTGCCTCTATTGTACAGAAATCTTTCTACATGACCCACCTCATTAGTAAGGTTATCTCATCCAGGGACAAGGTGGTCAGAACATCCCTGTATTCTTCCCTTATAAGAGCCATTATTGAGTGCAATGCCTTTTTTGGCATGTACTTCACAAAGCACATGCAGCAGCTGGAGGCACCACAGCGGTTCTTCACCAGGAGAATACAGGGACTCAAACATCTACCTTACACAGAGAGGCTAAAGGCCCTGTCCCTCTACTTAGTGTCCTACAGACTCTTTAGAGGTGACCTCTGTCTGGCATACAAAGCAACCTCAGACCCCGCCTTGATGAGACTGCTGCATATCTGCAAGTCAAGCTCCACTCAAGTAACCCACATGCACGACCTTAACTTGGTCTGTGACATCAATAGGACTTGTTGGCAGGACAGGTTTGCGTCCCAGAGACTCCCCCTTTCTATGGAATAGATTCCCGATCCACATCAAGCAGAGTACCTCATTAACCATTTTTAAGCATAACCTGGATAACTGGATGGGGAACAAAAAAATACATCTCTGAGATTCCACCTGTGTCCCTGCTGGACAGGGGCATTGGGTGCTGACTAGTCAGGACAAGGTGTAAATTCTTGACTAGGCTTGTAAGGGACTCAGGGCCAATAGCCTACTAACTTCCTATGATCCTATAAAAGTGTACAAAAGTTAAGACTATTAAGGTAGGGACATATCAGTTTGAATGTAGTGGAAGGAGGTCTATTAAACCTCTTAAGCTGTGCTGTAGGTGTTTGCAAGTTAAAGTTTTTGGTGTTGGAAGGAAAGAGTTGTATTTTTTACACTCTAACACAGTTCCACATTGCAAAGATGGAACAGTGGTCACTTATGCATTCTGACATTATGCCAACCTTAGCTATGTTTTCTGGACTTGAAAATAAAACTCAGTCAAGAGTGCTTTTATAGTCAGTTGATTTTTAAATGTGAGTGATGGAATGGATTAATTTTTACAGAGAAAAAAATTTATGAATGGGCTGGTGCCATTGATGTGTACAACTGAACAATCAATAAAAGTCACAAGTGATTCCCATTTAATGTTAGACATTAACCAAGACAAAATACCACCAGCAAATATAGTCTGTAATTCAGGGTGAATATATATATGTAGCAAATGGTGAGGAACTTAATATCATTAATCCTTAGTATTGCTAACAATGCTTCAGAGGCAAACATTGTGAGGATATGAAAATTTGGTTTTGGGTGCAGTGAATGGCGTTTTAATGGCTCCTCCTCTAACACATTTTGAGGTTCCATCCAGATGTATAATGTTGGAAGCCACCTCTGCTGATGTAGAGGTATTAAGCCTTGAATGAAGAGACCCAAGTCCATTCAACAGCTCACATATGTGCTGGAGATGGTGTGAAGAAGCATATGAGTGATGCATCTTTGCTGGCACACCTCCTTTGGGGGGACAGTGTAGGAGTATATGACAAAGGACCTGTCCTTAAGGCTGATTCCTCAGTGGAGACCAGAAATCTCATACAGGAACTCTGCCTTCAAAGAGCGGGACAGAGCTGTCTTGAAGGTTTCAATACATTCAAAAATGGGTAACCCACCCTTACAGATGACCACTGTACTCTGAACTCTGGGTATATTACTGGGCACGCACAGTGGTGATGGGGTTACAAAAGAGTAAAAACCTAAACACCTCTTATGACTACCTAAATGATGGGTCCTCTTAATCAGATCTTACCCTGAGATATGAGGAATAAATAGTCTGACTGACCAAAAGCATGTCTGTTGATTAGGAAGTATATATATATATATATATATATATATATATATATATATATATATATATATATATATATATATATATATATATATATATATAGGATCACTACTAAATCTTGAATTATGGAATCTCGAGACTCTGAATCCTGAAGACCAGAATCTCGAGAGTCCATAATATCGAAAACAAAAAAAAAAACATTTTTTAAAGCATATGTAGGGGGAAAGCCCCCCTGCACCCCCCCACACCCCCTGCAACTTAAATATACCAACTCCAAGATCACACCACAGTGGCGTGATTGGCAAAATAGTGCCATGCAGAGCGGAATGGAAATTTTGCCGTTCACTCCACTGTAGTGCGATCTTGAAGTTGGTATATTTACGTGCAAGCCCCCTTGCACCCAAAGCTCCCTACTAATTATACATACTATCTCAGATTGCATAATTCCTGGGGAAAGGGAATCTACCCCATCTTGAGGACTGTCGATCAAGCATACATGTCAAATATCTGCATATGTCGACCTTTTGGGGCCAATGATATTCAGCCAGGCTTTGGTTGCTGCCATCGGATCTGGTGTCCAGCGCTTTTTCTAGCCATGGAAGAGTAAGAAACATTAGTACAGAGGCAATGTCTACTGATGCATCACAACAGAAATCTGTACCAGGCTGGGATGGAGTTGGTGATCCCAGAGCTTGTGCATTTCTCCATATGTGAGCAGTGTTTACAGCATTTTGATCATGTTTTATTATATGCTTTTATCCTATACAATTTAATATTGATGGGAAAAAGCTAATTTTGTTTTTGAAGCCTTCATGTGTTTAGAAGGGTACTGCATACTAACTGTGCTGTTTGTGTAAAAAACAGAAAAAGCTGCAGTGAACACTTTTAATATTTGCATTTTAAGTAGCTTTTTTAGGAGTGCCAGCTTTAGGATTAATGTGAGTTGCCAATGAGATTGTATAGTTACTGTTCTAAGTGTCACCAACAGAGTAAATTAAGATCATCATTGCAGGGGACAAGTCATCATTGGAGATGAGGAGCTTGTTAGGATATATGAGGTTACTTAGCTTAATGACTTTAAGTTGTTGCCATAGACATGATGGATGAACTCTTTATGCCTCCGTACCTTGGAACAGAACCCTGCCCTATCATAGTAAGACTTCATTTTTTCTCCCACATTTGTCTAAGGGCTCAGTCAGTTAGTCCTGTGAGATTTGGTGATCTTTTAGCCCTAGACCATTATATGCAAAAGTTAGATATGTACAAGAAATATTACCAAATGAGTTGGGGGGCAATACTGCATTACTTCTGCAGGGTAAATATAAGTAGACCCCCTCTTATCTGGCCTCTCTTTAACCGGCCTTCAAATTTTTGCCATAGAACTAGCAAAAGACAACAGAGAAGAACAATATTTCTACCTCCTCTGGGCTAAATAATGACAGACATTTGAGTTTTAGACTGCATATTCATTAGAAAAATTCATAGAAACTCAAATCCTGTTATTCTAGCTGATTTATAGCCTATAAATATTATTTTGTATGCTTTTTCTGATTAACCAGCCATTTGTTTATCCAGCCTAAGGTCTCATCCCATCAAGACCAGATAAGAGGAGGGCTACTGTATGTGCAAACCAGCACAGGAAATACTGCTGTTGTTCAGTCTGTATTACTGCTGTCTTACACAGACGTCAGCTTAACCTTCTTAGAATTGTTGAGTGTTTAGTTTATGCTTTCATCTCTTAATGCAGGGATCATTTCAGTTTTCTGTCATGAAAGGCAAATAAATATGCTAATGTAAATACTAGCTGAGTGAGAAGACATCACTAAAAAATAATGAAGCCATTTCATAAAAGCACCTACTATGGTCTCTGCAGTATAATTTTCCAAACCATTAAAGGAAAACTCCACCCTCCCCTATAGTTTAACTCAAACCTTGGGTTTCTTTTCTCCCTAGAACATGGTTCCAGTACTGTGTAGGTATCAGAAACCTGCTTGTATTTTTTTAAAACTTTAATTTCCTTGCCTTTGAATCAAAGGAAGGGAAAGCCTATCTACTTTTTTAAGCTCATATACTTTGCAGAGGAATTTGTCTCCTCCTGCATGACATACCATAGACACAGACCAATCTGTAATTTACCCTGTCAGGTACTGCTATTAATCTTAAAAGGGCAATTAGTCCTGCTGATGTCAGAAACACAGCAGCTGCTATAAAAAGACAGAAAGCTGTGGAACTGTTTTTCATTGTTTTTATTTCAGAGAGGAAGTGAACTTAGCACTCCCTTTTCATAGCAGAACAAAGTAATTAGGTAAATTAGTGGTTTAAAGGCAGTTACCACCTATGAGCAGCAACACAGTATTGAAATAGTAAGCTTTAAGTGTTGGTTATATATAATAGTTTATATGTTAAGATAACTCAAATGTAGCATCAAAGATTTCTGTGACATTTAGAGAAAAGTCAGAAAATATTTTTTCTAGTAAAGTATTGACACATTTACCATTTTCAACCCCCCTCCCCCCACACATGCAGGACAGAAATGCAGAAAGAGGAACAAGTGGCTACCCTATCAGCTAGGTGCACTCATACTGTTAATGAAAAAGTCTTTTATGTGACATTTTTATAGAGAGGGGGATTATATCTGATACATGCAGATCGATGGGAAGAGATTCCCACTGATTATGAATTAGTCATTACATTGTTAAAATGCATGAGCATTTTGCAGCCCACAAAGGAAATGTGACCACTGATGGCAACCGTAATACAGCTGAATATACTGTAACATACTTTTACCATTTGCCCTTGCATTAAAAACATTAAGAAAAGAAAATCATTAATACTTAACTGTGTCTAAATGCATGCACACACACACACACACACACACACACACACACACACACACACACACACACACACACACACACACACACACACACACACACACACACACACACACACACACACACACACACACACACACACACACACACATACACACACACACACTCAGACATGTGCACAGTACTGTATCATCCCACATATAGTATTCTACTATTCATGTGCATGCTAATGCAAATCCTGTTATTCTAGCAACAAAATATGTCCCCATTTTTGGGCCATTGTCCCTTCATTTTTTCAGGCTTTCTCCAGATTTCTTAAGCTAAGAGGATGAGAGGTATGACACACACAAACACACACGCACACATCTGTGTGTGTGTGTGTTTATGTGTAGACACACATATACAGTTACACAAAATTTCCATTTTGATTTGTTTTTATTTAAAGAACATGAAATACACACACAAGCATATAATCTACTTTCTCTGTTATGCACACAATTGTTTTGTGTCGATATACACACACACACATATATATATATATATATATATATATATATATATATATATATATGTGTGTGTGTGTGTGTGTGTGTGTGTGTGTGTGTGTGTGTAGAGAGAGATGCATGTGGTGTGTGTGTGTGTGTGTGTGTGTGTGTGTGTGTGTGTGTGTGTGTGTATATATATATATATATATATATATATATCATAATCATCATCTTCTTTCGGCTGTTCCCATTAGGGGTCACCACAGTGGATCATCTGTTTCCATTTCTTCCTGTCCTCTGCATCATGCTCTTTCACACTAACCGCCTGCATGTCCTCTCTCACCACATCCATAAACCTCATCTTAGGCCTTCCTCTTTTCCTCTTACCTGGCAGCTCCATCCTTAGCATCCTTTTCCCAATATACTCAGCATCCCTCCTCAGCACATGTCCAAACCAATGCAATCTTGCCTCTCTTGCTTTGTCTCCAAACTGTCCAACCTGAGCTGACCCTCTAATATACTGATTCCTAATCCTGTCCATCCTAGTCACACCCAGTGCAAATCTTAACATCTTTAACTCTGCCACATCCAGCTCTGATTCCTGACTTTTCGACAATGCTACAGTCTCCAACCCATATAACATAGCCAGTCTCACTGCCCTCTTGTAGACCTTCCCTTTCACTCTTATTGCTACCCGTCTGTCACAAATCACTCCTGACACTCTTCTTCACCCATTCCACCCTGCCTGTACTCTCTTCTTCACCTCTCATCCACACTCACCATTACTCTGAACTGTTTATCCCAAGTACTTAAACTCATCCACCTTTACCAACTCTACTCCCTGCATCCTCACCATTCCTCTACCCTCCCTCTCATTTACACACATATATTCTGTTTTAGCCCTGCTGACCTTCATTCCTCTCCTCTCTAAAGTATATTTCCACCTCTCCAGGGTCTCCTCAACCTGGTCCCTACTCTCACTACATATCACAATGTCATCTGCAAACATCATAGTCCACGGGGCCTCCTGTCTAATCTCATCTGTCAACCTGTCCATCACCACTGCAAATAAGAAAGGGCTCAGAGCTGATCATTGATGTAAACCCACCTCCACCTTAAATATATCTGTCACTCCCACCGCAGTCCTCACCAATGTCACACTAACCTTGTACATATCCTGTACCACTCTTACATACTTCTCTGCCACTCCCGACTTCCTCATACAATACCACAACTCCTCTCTAGGCACTCTGTCATATGCTTTCTCTACATCCACAAAGACACAATGCAACTCCTTCTGACCTTCTCTGTATTTCTCCAACAATACTCTCAGAGCAAATATTGCATCTGTAGTGCTCTTTCCTGGCATGAAACCATACTGCTGATAACTAATCATCACCTCCCTTCTTAACCTAGCTTACACTACCCTTTCCAATAACTTCAAGCTATGACTGATCAGTTTTATCGCTCTGTAGTTACTGCAGCTCTGCACATCACCCTTATTCTTAAAGATAGGTACCAAAACACTTTTTCTCCACTCCTCAGGCATCCTCTGACTTTCCAAAATTTCATTAAACAATCTGGATAAAAATTCCGCTGCCATTTCTCCTAAGCACCTCCATGCTTCCACTGGTATGTCATCTGGGCCAACAGCCTTTCCATTCTTCATCCTCTTCATAGCTGTCCTTACTTCCTCCTTGCTAATCTGCTTCACTTCCTGATTCACTATCCCCACATCATCCAACCTTCTCTCTCTCTCATTCTCTTCATTCATCAGCCCTTCAAAGTACTCTTTCCATCTACTCAACACACTCTCCTCACTTGTGAGTATGTTTCCCTCACTGTCCTTTATCACCCTTACCTGCTGCACATTTTTTCCAGCTCTGTCCCTCTGTCTAGCCAATCGGTACAGGTCCTTTTCTCCCTCTTTAGTGTCCAATCTCTCATACAACTCTCTATATGCCTTATCCTTAGCCTTCGCCACCTTTCTCTTTGCCTATATATATATATATATATCTAATATACACCACACTCATGACATTGTCCATCAAAACACACGCCTACATTCACGGAGGTGCTCAATAAAAATCTGCCCAAACAACCAAGCCCTCCAAAGCAGAAATGCAAGCAGTCTCCACCCCCCAACACAAACCAAATGACACATAGCCGACATACTCAGTGTGCCACTCAACTACAGCCCATAAGGAATAACAATGTACCCACCACTCTAGTCATAGGTGACTCTATAGTCAGGCACACTGATGTTCCACTCACCAGGCTAAACAAGCAGAAAGTTACTGTCAGCTGCCTATTGGGTGCCAGGATCCACCACAAAACGCACGCACTCAGGTCACGCCACAACAAGTACAAATATGACTCTGCATTGTCCATGTTGGTGTGAATGACCTGAGACGTACCTCCCTGGACTACATGAAAAGAGACATGGAGGAGCTCTCTGATCTTGTAGCCCAGGCAGGTATGATCCTAGCCCTGAGTAGCATCCTGCCATCACCCAGAATGATACCACAGTACAAGGACAAAATGATTGACTTCAACAATTGGCTAAGTTTCTGGTGTCATTTGAAGGGAATCCAGTATCTGTCTGCCTGGGATGACATGATCGACAGACCACGATGTTTTGCCAGAGATGGCCTGCACCTGTCACCCTTGGGATTCCAGATACTGGCAAAGGTTCTTGCCACCCCTATAGTGCCTTTTTTAGGCAAGGTTATAATGACAAACTCACCACCGTAACAGGTGCAAGCAAGCAAAATCTGAGGGTAATCCTACTCAATGCTAGAAGTCTAAACCTCAAAATGCACTCACTCGAGGCACTCCTTAAAATGGAGAACATCGAAATATGTGCAGTGACAGAGACCTGGTTCAAAGCTCCAGAGAGCAACCATGCATTACCAGGCTATAATTCATGCCACACCTTTCTGCCACCTAACCCAGACCGAAACACTAAAGGTGGAGGCATGTCAATATTCATTAAGATTATTCACACCTCCAAGCTAGTTGCTTAGCATAATGCATCCAAAATTATCCAAGTTCAACTAACTCTGGGCAAGACCATAATCCAGATTGTAGCTTGCTACATACCCCCACCATGCCCCAGGATTCACTCTCTTCTTTTCTTGATACACTGGAAAATATTAGGGTACAACCCAACACACTAATAATGGGTGATTTCAACTAACCCACCATTAACTGAGAAAACTACTCATGTACAAACTCTTTTGCTCAACGTTTTCTGGAATTCATCAATTCCAGCGCCTTGGATCAACTTATCCACACCCCCAACAGGGGTAGCAATATCCTAGACCTGGTCTCCAACATGGGCAACCATTGGTCCACACCAGAGGTCAATTCCTTGTTGGTCAGATCCGACCACAAGCTAATTACGCTAGATATCCACATCCCACTCCCACCCCCATTAGGAAAACAACTCTAAAAAATTTCTCCAAAGCCAAATTCATGCTTCTGAAGACAGAAGTGGCAAACATCATGACACTCATACAGATGGACAATAGAGGTATGACTGCTGAATCCTACACAAATACACTTTATAAGCACTTACATGCATGCATAGATCATACTATCCCTAACAGAACCAAGCTGCTATCCTCAAAAAAAAGGAATCCAATCTGGTGGTCTTCTGCCATAAACAAACTCTACAACAGAAGAAAGAAACTGTTGTGAAAAAGAGTAAAATCCCATGACTGGAGGAACACCCTGATTAGCCTCAGTAAGAAGCTGAGATCCCTCATAAAATCCTCCAAAGCTAGTTATGAAAACAAAATTGTCACTGACTCTAAAGACAACCACAAAGCATTCTATAGCTATGTCAAGAATCTCAATGGCAACACTCAGATATGCTCTGAGTTACAGCACAATGGCACTAAATATACAGAAACAACTGATATTGCCAGCATCCTGGCAGATAGGTTCAGTGCTAACTTTACCCCCCCCCCTCACCCCCTAAAGGGCCCTTCTCTATACTGGAAGAATGCAAAGTTCCTGTAATCACGGCTGCACAGGTAAAAACCTCACTCTCCAAAGCCAAGAACACAGCATCCATGGGACCTGACAACATCCCAGGCTGCCTTCTACATAAACTACAGAATGAGCTGGCACCCCACCTAAGTACCATGTTCAGTCATAGCCTCACCTCAGGCTTTGTGCCAATTGAATGGTGCACCATGATGGTTAACCCACACCACAAAGGGGGAGCCACGACAGACCCCGGGAACTACCGCCCCATTAGCCTGATGAGCCTGGTCTGCAAGGCCATGGAACGTATCATCATGAAATTCATAAACAAAGACATTGGAGATCTCCAAACTCTGGACCCCACACAGTTTGGGTTTGTAAAAGGCAGATCATGTCTCCTAGACCTGATAGACTTCTTTGAAGCAGTCACCAAAGCCATAGATGAGGGCAAGGTGGTTCACACAGCCAATCTAGATCTCGCCAAGGTGTTTGACACCATCCCCCACTCTGAAATTATAGATAAACTCACTAAACTAGGTATAAATCCCTATGTCACAAGATGGGTTGCCAACTGGTTTACTGACAGAACCCACACTGTGAAAGTAGCAGACTCCAAATCAGACGTTAGACTAGTGACAAGTGGAGTACCACAGGGTTCAGTCCTGGGTCCTCTCCTGTTTGGTATCTACTTTGCTGAAGTACTGGCTAACACAGAAGGTCTTTGGCTAACTAAGTTCACAGATGACTGCAAACTAGGAGCCATAATCAAAAATCCTAATGATGTGGACATCCTGCAAAAGGACCTCACTGAGACAGATGCCTGGTGTCAAAGCCATGGCCTCAAGCTCAATGCCAAAAAATGCATTGTAATCCCCTTTGGTAAAAACTCTGTACCTATGAACTACCACATAGGTGATAATCTACTTAACACTGAAAGTGTGATAAGTGACCCTGGGCACAGGTGGACAGTAGTCTCTCCCTTGATAATCACATTGCCACAGTGGTCAGGAAATCATTCTACGTGGCACACCTCATCACAAAAGGATTCTCATCTAGAAAAAAGAGGTTATTGTTCCCCTCTACTCATTACTCATTAGACCCATTATAGAGTACAACATCCCTTTTGTTATGTACCTCACAAGACATCTACAACAACTGGAAAGACTGCAGAAATACCTCACAAAGAGGATTACTGGGCTTAAACAGATGCCCTATGCAGACTGTCTCAAAAAACTCCAGCTTTACTCCATCACATATCGCCTACTCAGAAGCGATCTCTGCCTAAAATACAAAGCTATGTCAAACCCAGAGCTGTTGGACATGCTCCACTTAAAGAAATCCCAATCCCTCCAAGCTACACGGTCTAAGGACCTAAACCTTGTCACCACAATGAACAGAACATGCTGGAGGGATAGATTCCTGTCCCAGAGACTTCCCATAGTCTGGAGCAGACTACCTATCTATGTCAAACAGAGCTCCTCATTAGCACTCTTCAAGAAAAATCTTAATGATTGGATGGGTAATAGGAAATTCACCCTGGGGATCACTTCTGTGGCTCTGATTGACAGGGGCACAGGAAAATAATTTTCTTGGGTGGCGAAAGCCAGGGTACCTTTTTTGGCTAGACTTGTATAGGCCCTAGAGCCAATAGCCTAGTACGTACCTATGAACCTATAATTTATATATATATATATATATATATATATATATATATATATATATATATGTATGTATATATATATATATATATATATATATATATGTTTATATACATTATATATATATATATATATATATATATATATATATATATATATATTTTTTTTTTTTTTTATTTATTTATTTACTTTACATTACCAAAATTCAATAATAACAACTTTCGGAATACCAACACCAGAATCACAAAAGTACAGAATACTGAATCTTTAAAATGCCAAGAGTTATAAAACCAAAACCGAAAATGTTGACTTACAGATTACCGGACAGAGTGCAGGAAGTATTATGTAAGGGTTGTAAATATAGATATTTCTCTTTAAAGTTCTGTGATTTGAAAAAAGTTTGGCAGATGCTTTGTAACTGGCAGTTGTAGAAGTGTGCACAGAACAATGCAGTAACCAAAAGGTATCTGTCCTTTTCCCCACTGTAGTGTGATCTCTGAAATGGTATATTAAGTTAAAGGGGGTATGGGGGCCACCCCCGCCACATAGTTGGATTTTAGATATTCCAGTTTGGAAATAAGTTTTGGAGATAGTTATGTATATTGTGTAAGGTTTAGTAGGTGTGTTGGTAATTTGATCTATTTGTTAATGTGTTAATAATTTTTTATATTATGGTTTACGTTGTAATTTGTAGAGTGGGTGTTTTAGTAGTGAATGTTACCAGCATTGTAAAGTTTTATTTTTTTTAGTACTTTTGTGGCATAGGGAATAATATTTAACGTGTGTGAGATTTGATTCAGTGTTTTGAAAGTTGTCATTTTTAGGTGTCGGTATTGTGTAGTTACGGGTTTGTGCTCTCAGTGTTGTAAAAGTCAGTGTTTTAGGATTTGAATATATATATATATATATATATATATATATATATATATATATATATATACACACATACTTTAACATTTGTTAACCAGGAAAGTCTGACTTGGAATGAATAGAATTTTCAGCAGACGCCAGGGGAGAAACGCTCCAGATGCATGTCTTTGTAATGTGGGAGGAAACTCGAGAACTCGAAGGTAACCCACACAAACACAGGGATGACATGCTGACTCTGCACAGAAGGGTCCCCTGCCACGAATTAAACCAGAGAACCTCTTGCTGTGAGGCAACAATGCTACCACTGCGCAGCTTCCAATGTGTGTATGTGTGTATGTATATATATATATATATATATATATATATATATATATATATATATGTATATAGTATAATATATATATATATATATATATATATGTGTGTGTGTGCGTCTATATACACATATATATATATCATATATATATTTATATGTATATATAATATATATATATATATATATATATATATATGTGTGTGTGTGTGTGTGTGTGTGTGTGTGTGTGTGTGTATATATATATATATATATATATATTTCTATATCAGTGTGTGTATGTGTCCACATTATGGGTGCATACAATTTTTTATTCATTATAAAGTTAACATAGTATAGTTAAGCATTATTAATGTACACATTCCAGTAAATGTTGCTTAGTGTTATATTTATTCACTGTCATATATTGGCTATGCAGTGCACCTATAATCTTTGTTAATTTAATGTCTTTATGTTAGTATTTTTGCTCTTTGTATTGCTAAGTGCATTCATCACTTGTTATTATCTTTACCAATGCAGCCTGAGTCGTGGCTGACAAGGGTCCTGGCACCAGTTCACTTTCCTGGTTACTAAAGTATAAATAAATACAAAACAGAAAAAAAAGGGTGAACATGACTGAAATAATTAAGGAACTAGTAAAGCACATTTTTAATTCTGCATCATTCATGAGAAAGATAAAAAAGTTTCCACTGAAGGCATTTGGAAGTAGCAGACAGATTTACTTTGGAGTCCTTCTGCTTGTCAGCTGTACATTATACAGCAAGGATCATTTACTGCATTGAGAGTTTTCACACCTCAGCATGAGAATGTGGGGGAAGATTTGTCAGTTCTTAACTGCAAATGAATCCCTTGACAAAATTATGCTATTTAGCTACTTTCTTTTGCTGGAAGTAGCTAACAGATGTTTATAGCATAGTACAAGTTCTGACAGACATAAATGAGGCTCAATTAGGGATGCATAGAAGTAGCTCTCTTACAGAAAGTGTGTTACATGACAGTGCTTCACACTCCTGCTATTCTATGTTGATGACATGAGAAAACAACACCACTTCCTTATGTCTAGCATGACTCATATTAAGAGGACTTGAAATGTATTCTGGGAAGAAGGAATGAAAGCAAGAAACCAAGATCATGTTACCAAGGCAGGCCCCATCATCTACCATTTTAAGGCAAGCACATGAAAATTGTAAAATAAGCAACTGGAGTGATTTTGAGGCATGAAAACATCTTAGAAAACAAAGATACAATGAAAAAATGTTTTTAGTTCTAAGGTGGAGTTTTCCTTTAAACTAGGAATACTATCTACAGAACTGCTTCACTAATGCCCTTCCTATATATTCATTTAAAAAGGAGGGCTGTTGTATGTGTGTGTGTGAGTGTGTATAAATAACCCCCTCGCCAAGAAATGCAGACACAAGAGGTCAAAACCTTTTTAATGATCTGCAAGTACACTACATGTAGTGTATTATTTTTTTACCACTTCTGTTTGCTGTTTTTTATTTATTTACTTATTTATTTGGAGGGGGTTAGTTGTTGCCTTATCGAGCACCTGTGTTGGTCGAATTATTTCTGTGCAGAGTGTGGTGTGTGTCTATGCACATATATGTGTGTGTATGTATGTGTATATATATATATATGTATATATATATATATATATATATATATATATATATATATATACATACATATATATATACATATATATATATATATATATATATATATATATATATATATATATATATATATATATGTGCATCATTAAATATGTCAAATACTACTTATATCAACATGAATAATCTCAAATCAAATCAAATACACATATACCAAGGATTATTCTTAGCACATGCCAAACTTTAAAAAAAAAAACAAAAATAAACAAAGAAAGCATCATATTTTGAAGAGCCCCCTGCATGCACCATGTGGGAATCTGAACCACCTACACCCACTGCTAATTACATATTCTAACTCTGAGATTGCACAATCCCTAGTGAAAAGGGTGTATTCCCCTAACCAGGGATTGTTGATTTTGCACACCTGTCGACCAAATTATGTCGATTAAACCGATTTCAACGAAAGAATCATTTGAAACGTTTAGAGGACACACACACACACACACACACATATATATATATATATATATATATATATATATATATATATATACCTACATCACTTGTTTTTTCCATAGCAGGTACATGTTTTACAGGGTCTTGTTCCTAGCTCAAGGTCCAACACTTCTCAAAGGGTGTACCACATACACACACATACACACACCTATCGC